>NC_141687.1:1320236686-1320739225 GCF_964263255.1 Lissotriton vulgaris | reverse complement strand
TTGACGATTCCTTATGAAATTTTCCAAAAAGTTTCTCTTTTTCGATCAACTCCTATCTGGAGAGTTTAGGAGTGATTGGTCAAGGGGGGGCTGAGAAAAAGGGGGGGTGAAAACGTGTTTTCTCAATGAATTTTTCATTGGAAACTTTAGACAAGGCAACAGGTCAAACTGCTGTACAGAATTATGCCAAATTTGGCAGGGAGAAAGGTCTTGTTCTAGAAAGCGTGGTTTTGTTGAAATGGTGTAAATCTGTTCAGTAGTATTTGAGATATTATAGGGATATATATATATATATATATATATATATATATATATATATATATCTGTGCCTTATTCCCAAGCACAAACTCTGCATAGCAGGAAGTGTCCTCTGATTGGCTGCCAACACTTGAAACCAGGAAGTGTTAGCAGCCATCTTGTGCCTCGCATAGAGGGAAAATATAAACAAAAGGTTCCGGGGGCAATTTAATATAGCAGAGCTCTGTGTAATGATGATTTGGACGCAGTGAAGGTTTAAGATTTATTAACAATAAAGGAGAAACAGGTGAGCGCCAGGCAGCATGACTTCCACTCCAGGGCACTACTAGGAAGATGACCCTTTCACGATACCTGTGCCCAACATCACTACTTCAGAAGTATGTCTTTAGAAGCCAGTCCATTGGCTTGCAGCTCTCTACCTTTGCGAGCTAGTATGTTGCTCTGCCTGTATCTCTGCGAGCTACTACGCTGCTGTTTCTTTGGGAGCTGGGCAGCTCTTAGTTCTGCCTCTGTGAGTCGAGCCGACGGGCCGCAGTTGTCCCTCTGCAAGCCTGGGTGCGAATTGTTCATAAGTCACACTATATGAGCATTGAAAAGCCATTTTGTGATTCAGTCTGTCAGCTGGCATTTGTCCGAGGCATTTCTGAAACATACCGGAGCTCTGTCTGTGAGAGATATCCTTTCAAGCTGCCTCTCCCCACATCAGCAGGTAACGCACCCTTTTACCACATCACCAGCATACTGTCAACAACCTTCTTGGGCCCGCAAGTCTCCCTCTGCGAACTGCTGGTGGGCTTGCAGTTCTTCCGGTGCGACTTCTCGGGCACGCATTTTTAGGAGCAGCCGGCTGGCTTGCAGGTCTCTGGGAAGAGATGCAATAGAGGCAATGGTGATGCAGGTCGGACACCCAACACTACTCCGACATTCCCCAGCAGCAGTTCCTTGTCCGCCATCGCCCCTTACCCCCACAAACAAATGTGACAGGAACATTTTTAAATGTGGAGCCTAACAAATCGGCTGGTGTTGCAGTTTTAATAAAAGATATGCTTGTGAGGTTAGACAAATAAGAATCTTAGTCATGTATGGATTTACATATAAAACATTGTATTAAAACAGAACAAAACAACAACAAATAAAAGATGTGTGTAAAACATTTTAATAAAACATAACGGCAACAAATAAAACTATGTATAGCCATCCCTTAACAATTTGTGAATCACAGCCTGCAAGACAAAATGAAAAATAAGATGGTGCGTTTTGCGTCCAGCAAAGGAGAGAGAAAAAGAGGAAGAGTTAGATACAAGGAAGATAGAAAGAGAGAAACAGTGTGAGAGAGAAGAAGAGAGAAAAAAGAGTGACAGAGAGAGGAAGAGAGAGAGCGAAAGAGAAAGAGAGGAAGACAGAAAAAGAGTAAGACCGAGAAATAGTGAGAGAGAGGAAGAGAGATACAAGGAAGAGAGAAACAGTGTGAGAGAGAGAAGAGAGAGAGAGAGAGGAAGACAGAAAGAGAGGACGAGAGAGAGAGAGGAAGACAGAAAGAGAGGAAGAGAGAGAGAAAGAGTGAGAGAGAGAGTGAAACATTGTGAGGGAGAGGAAGAGAGAGAGGAAGAGAAAGGGAGAAAGAGAGAGAAGAAGAGAGAGAGACAAAGAGAGAGAGTGGAAGAGAGAAAGATAAAGAAAGAAAGAGTAAGATACAAGGAAGAGAGACAAATAGTGTGAGAGAGTGGAAAAGAGAGAGAAGAAGTGAGAAAAAGAAAGAATGAGCGAGAGAAGAGAGAGAAAGAAAGTGTGAGAAAGAGAGAAAGGAAGAGATGGAGAGGGAGTGTTGACACTGGAGTATATCTTCGCAGCTCACCTTTGTGTCGCCCGTGTGTCTCCAACCACGTGCAGGGACATACTGCACCCTCAAGTTTAGTTATCTGAAATATAGTATAGAATTAGTAATTGCAGACTATATACAACTGCACTCGCATAATTCACTGTTTCTACTTTGAGCACCCAGGCTGCTGCATTTCATCCACTTCCACTGCCCAGAGGTGGCTAACAGCCGCTGCGCACACAGGGCCATATTATCAAGAACGGCGATAACACTATCGCCACTTTAGCGGTTATAATGTTATTGCCGTTCTTGATATTATGGTCCCCAGTCTGGTGTAACCCATACACTTGCAATGCCCAGAGGTGTATAACAGTTGCTGCGCACCCAGGCTGCTGCACCCCATCCACTCCCACTGGCCAGAGGTGAGTGCCCCCTGCTGCGCAAACAAGCCTCTCTGCTCACCTTCCGCCACTGGTGTGTGTCGATGAGTGTCGACCACCTGCCAAAGGAACTTCCTCAGCCTCAGTACATGTGGTGAACAGAGCTCACAATTCAGACTAGGTGTTGATTGCCAGGATGGCCACGCATCATCACAGGTTCTACACGTGTTCAGTTCTGGGGGTGTTTGGGGGGGGGGCGTCAATTTGTGAATCAGAGCCTGTTAGATAAAAAGCAAGTTAAGATTGGGCGTCATGCGTCCATCAAAGGAGAGAGAGCGAGAAAGCGAGAGAGAAAGAGTGAGAGAGTGACACTGGAGAAAATCTTCGCAGCTCACCTTTGTGTCACTGAGGTGTCTCCAACCATGTGCTGGGACATAGTGCACCCTCAAGCTCCCACATCTGAAAGATAGTACAGAAATAGTAATTGTAGGAAAGACCAGTATTCTGAATGAAAAGACAGACGGTAATTCTCTTGATGTGGTTTAATCCCCAGAACATTTTTGTAAGCAGCAAGTATAAAGCAAGAATGACTGAACCCCGTTAACTTCTACCTTCCAACCTTTTCACATTCAAAGCATAACATTCCCAAAGCGACGTGAGGCAGCCACAAGCTGTGAGAGCCCATGGTTGGAACTCGGCACCGGCTCCTCAGGCATTGCACCAGTGCTCGCATTACCAGTCCGACGCTGTGGCAGAGTATATACGAGTGGGTATGCCTAAATCGCTCTGCCGTCTTTCTGCATTCAGGGTGCTGTACCCCATCCACTCCTGCCGCCCAGAGTTATCTGCCTGACGCTGCGCACCAAGGGATCACTGCTCTCCTTTTCACAGTCACGGCACCCTCCACATCATGCAGCTCTGCTATGCAAGGTAAAAGGTCTCACATTTGCTACTGAATCTTGATCTGGCCATGGCAGAGGACATACTAGTGCACCTTTCATCATCGCAGGTTGTACACCTGCTCAGTGCTTGCGGTGCTACTAACTCAGTAAGATGTGAGGCCACGTACTCTAAACTGGCGTAGAGCACATGGGCCTGGTCTTTTATATTAGCAGGGTCACGTGTCCTGTGACTCCTGTGTTGGATGGGTGTGGTGTGGGTGTATACCAGCTGTGAGGGAGTGGCTGTGGCATCGGTGTTGCCAGATTGGGCTAGATCACTCACAATTGGGCTATATTTTTCAGGTTGTGTGGTAAAATTTTGGTTTCTGCAAATTGCTTGATTATAAATATATACACAACGCTCCAGTAAAGTAGTATGTTAAAGCGCTTTATTAGACAAATATTTACATGGCATACTGCTGCATCATCAATTCAAATGCACTCACCACCTGCTTGATGCTGTCCCTGCCTCTCCTTCCTTGAAAGTAGCAATATTGAGCTACTTTGGGGTACTTTCTGGTTGGATTTGAACTACAGAAAGCTTAAAAATCTGACAACACTGGATGCGGGTGTCCGTGTTAGAGTGCTACCGTCACCCGGTTGCAAAAGTCATTGTCACTCTGTGAGCCAAGTCCAACAGTATGGCCAACATGTAAGGTAATGGGAATCACTGACCCTACATTCATCCATAGTTCCACACAAGAGAGATGTTGGACATGAGATATCTGTGTAGAGAGTAATGTTTATTGCACATTCAGTGGAGTGTTGCAGCTGTAGCAATACAGGGCCAAGGAAAGTTGAAGTTTCAGTTTTTGGCACATGGAGGGCAGCCAATTCGAGACACGGTCCTTGTCGGAGTTAGGCCGCTTCAACATATGTACTTCTACAACCCCTGCAACGATCTTTAGGCACTTATAAATACCATATACACTCTCCTTGCAGTACTCTAATGATGCAGTCTTTACGTACATACTTGTACAATGACGAGAGAAAGTTACATAACTAAAGTTTTTCCTCACTGTCAGTAAGATGGTTGCATATGCTGTCCAGAGCACTATGTAATGTGGTAGGGGCTAGGGGCAGCATGTTGTATACATAATGAACACACGGACACTGATAGATAGTGTAACTGGGTACGGGCACATGCGCTCGACTTCTTTTTATTACCAGGGTCACATGTGCAGTGACGTCTGTGGTGGATGCGTGTGGGGTAATTGTAAGCCAACCTTCCGGTAATGGTTGGTGCTGGCAAGAAGTACAACAGCAATCATTGGATCAGACACAGGGATTCAATCATAAAGGGTCAATGATTGGTGCTGCACTAAGGTATGGGCACCAAATATGAAATAATACAGAAAAGATTCTATTGTAAAGGGTTCATGACTTGTGGTACACTGGGGTAGGACAGAAGATGTGAAATTATACACAAAATATTGTATCAGAAGGGGTGCATGAGTTGTGCTCCACTGACGTAGGGGCATCGGAAGCATTCAGCATGTGTGCAGTCAGCGATTATGCGTGGTCTGGTGGGACATTACTGGGAGCAATGTCTCTTCCTTATTGGACAGCGTCATCTGCTATTGTGACTCGATATGAATTGTGAACCCTTCTGTTTGCAGTGTAGGTGGATGGAACAAAAGATGAAACATTTATGAAATACACTGTCGAAAAATGTAGGTTTCAGGGACGTTATAGTTCAAATTGTGAGCTCTGCTGTCTGCAGTGTAGACTGCCATTCAGTGTTCGTTTGGACTTGCAAGATGAATTTAGTCATTATAATAAAGCTATAACCGACATAAAACAAGTTCTTGAAGTAAGGATACTAAAAGGATATTGTGTAGATTTGAGGGACGTTATACTTAGTTGGGATTTTCACCGGACACTACTTTAAACTTTGTTATTTCTTTTTGAAACTTCACATCACTATTATCTTTCATCTCTTCTTCAACACGTACACTGTTATTTTCTGTATACTTCTCTTGACTACCAAAGAAACATAACTCTATATCATTACAAACTTGTTTTATATCATTATATTAAAACTCTATTTCGTGCCGCAGCAAGATCTAAACATATCCAGATGATTCCTATTGACTTTGAATATGAACTTACAGATGTCTATCAATGCGAACATTCGTCGGATCTAATTTCTTAATGGGAAAGCATATTCAAGCTGAAGCTGTACAATTTTTTGCTAAGTGTCTTCTCCTGTGAAATTTCTTCCCACATTTCTTTCAATTCTGTCTTCTCAGACTTTGTTATATATGACGTGATATAGCGAGAAACAGCAATTCAGTTATCTGCAACATATTGTATGTCTATATTTGCATTCCACATCTTCAAAATCACCGGATTGTTATCATTAATGTACTTCGATTTTTTGTTCTTTTAATATTATAAGTATTTTTGGCTGATTTTCGAGTAATAGTATGCCTCACTGCTGACATAAAACTGTTCACTCTTCCTTGCGATGACTTATGGTGCACTGAGTTAGTAGTACCTTTGGCGCTCAGCGTGTACATACCCTGTCATGATGAGTGGTCCGGGGGGGCCGCACTCGGACCAATGTCTTTTATCTATTGGATTGTGCCTTAACCCCTTCCATGCTCATGACGAGCTCAGCTCGTCATGAGGCACGGTTGAGCTGTGCTTATGACAAGCTGAGCTCGTCATGAACAATGGGAAAGAGTCAAAGTCTGCACCGGAGGGGAAAACCCTTAGCAGCCAAGGTGTTAATAAGGCCACGTGGTGAAGAGTTATGGTGCACTGAGTTAGTAGTACCTTTGGCACTGAGCTATTGTGTGGCTGAGGGACCATGCCGTTTTTGGAAGATCCGCTGTCCTGTTCTGCACTGCTTCGGTGGTAGTAGGAAGGGGGCTAGTCCAGGGGGACATCCTGAGGCTGGTGGCAGTGCATGTTGTGGCCTTCATTGGTGTTTGAGCTGCGTGAACAGTAACTCTATGACATATGTTGTTCTTCAGATGTGATTCTGGGCTATGATCCCTTTCACAACATAGGTAGTTGTCCTAGTTTACACCAGTAGAATGCAGATGTTAGATTTCTACTGCAAACGTGGCTTATTCGGTTTTTGGATCGCACCCCAGATTTGGCTGCTCCTTGAAAATATTGGGAACTGGTGCTTTTGGGTTAGTTTTTGTTCGGGGACGTCTACTCTGTATATTATTACCATTAGTTGTTGTTCTCTTTTGTGACAAATTCTTTTTTGTGGAAGCTATTGCTGGAAAACTGGAGATATTGCCTATTTTTACCAGGTTGACAAAAGTGATAATTTAAAATCACTGAAAAAACTATAGTTTTAAAGAAGAAAATAATTAGAAATTGGCATTTAAAAAACATTGAAATTCACTGAAAAAACATAGGTTTCAGGGACGTTATAGTTACAAATTAGCATTTAAAAACCTTTGAAATTCACTGAAAAAAACATTGGTTTCAGGGACGTTATAGTTACAAATTAGCATTTAAAAACCTTTGAAATTCACTGAAAAAACCATTGGTTTCAGGGACGTTATAGTTAGTTGGACATTTCATTCATACAAAACCATAGAAATTCTGCCGTTATAGTTAGTTGAGCTAACTAAAAACTCGTGCCCCCGCAATGCACTGCTGATAATGTCACATGTCACATCATTCATGACATGGTCAGTGACATCACTGATGACAAAACTGATGACATCATCCGCATGAAAATCTGATGCAGCTCCTCACACTTTATTAAAACCTTTGATACACCCACTCTAAAATTACAGACTACCATTTTCGAAACAATAGAGGCACTAATACCAGTTACTATGTACGCACTCACTGATTCCTAGGTCTACACACACATCCCCTCACTCACCCATACAGTCACTCATACATGCAGTGACTCATCAATACAACACTATTATAGGCACTCATACACCTATACAAACACTCACACACCTCCACTCATCCAGAGTTACTCACACATCTAGTCATGCAAATAATCACACTTCTATTTACTCACCTATACAGTTATACACACACAACCTCACTTATTCATACAGATACTAACATATATATTTACTCTCCTATATATTCACTGATACAATTACACACTCATCAATGCAGCCACTCAAATCACTGACTGTCACGTATAGTCATTTATATACTCCAACTCTCACATACACTTCCTTTTACATATGTAGTTATTTGAACAAGTAGCACTGAGATATCCATTCACTCACCAACACACCCATACACACACTCACCCAGCCATACAGCTGTTTCCACATGCACCCTTGAAACCCATACATCCAGGAAATGAAGTACTCACACATCTATGCACGGAGTCACACATCTCCCATCCACCCCCCCCCACACACACACACACACACTCAGACACCCATACAAATACTCAGGCAACTAATCAATAACCCATATAGACACTCATGTAGCTACTCACCAACCGATGCACCAGCTTACACAGCAATAGAAAGACTGATACAGACGTTCACACAGTTTAGTCACTAACCCATGCAATCAGTAAGACACATGTAATCACTCACTTTTACAGTCCGTCACGCACCTACTAAATCCTCTATCCAGACACTTATACACCCACTCTTGGCCAATATATATATATACATATATATACATATATATATATATATATATTACCTACTGGCGATAGCCAGTAGGTATATATAGTTAGGATTTTTTTCCTATGGGATTTTTGAAAATTCTATGTCGAATAACTTTGGCGTTTGAGGACAGAATTGGCTGAAATTTTCAGGAAAATGGAACATTTTGTTTCTGAGCAGCCCCTGAAAATTTGGGGGGGTTTCGTCAAGGGGGGGCCGAGAAAAAAGGGGGGTCCCAAAACGTGTTTTTCCCATGCAATTTTCCATAGGGCGGTTGGCCTCACTTTTAGCCTGAACGGCTGAATGGATTTACACCAAACTTGGCAAAATTGTAGGGACTGGTAGCCCGATGTGCCTTTGCTATGTCTCAAGATATAGGCTCCAGTGGTTTTTACGAAAATTAACTTTGAAAAATATATATTGGGCTACATTGGGCTATATATATGTTGGAGCCCAAA
This sequence comes from Lissotriton vulgaris, assembly GCF_964263255.1. Lineage (NCBI taxonomy): Eukaryota > Metazoa > Chordata > Amphibia > Caudata > Salamandridae > Lissotriton > Lissotriton vulgaris. Next base: position 1,320,730,747 of record NC_141687.1, on the reverse strand, counting down.
TGTAGCCCAATGTAGCCCAATGTAGCCCAAAGATGGCCACCAGAGACAAAAAAAACAAATGTAGCCCAAATATCAGCCAGATGTAGCCCAACTATAGCCCAATGACAGAATGTCCCAGAGTGTTCTAAAGAACAACTAGAGTGCTAACAGTCCTACTTATTACAAAGGTATGGCACACCTGAAGCCATCTTGATTGGAATAAAGTGGTAACTCTTAAAACATTTAATTTAAAAAGGAACAAAATGAGGGGGTTCATTTTGCCATAGAAAGTATGATTAGCGAATATATGACGAAATCCCACATACCATCAGTCCGCAAAAAAAATCCTGCATGTACTATTAGGCCGCAAATTAAAATAACGAAAACTTTTAGAACGAATATGCCTTTAGCATACACTAAAGAACTAAACTACCCTAAACCCTAAAACACTACCCCCAGCATGACCCTACACTACACAAACAGTACAACACTACCCTAAACCCTAAAACACTACCCCCAGCATGACCCTACACTACGCAAACACTACAACACTACCCAAAACCCTAAAACACTACACCCCAGCATGACCCTACACTACGCAAACACTACAACGCTACCCTAAACCCTAAAACACTACCCCCAGCATGACCCTACACTACACAAACACTACAACACAACCCTAAACCCTAAAACACTACCCCCAGCCTGACCCTACACTACGAAAACACTACAACACAACCCTAAACCCTAAAACACTACCCCCAGCATGACCCTACACTACGCAAACACTACAACACTACCCTAAACCCTAAAACACTACCCCCAGGATGACCCTACACTACAACACTACCCAAAACCCTAAAACACTACACCCCAGCATGACCCTACACTACGCAAACACTACAACACTACCCTAAACCCTAAAACACTACCCCCAGCATGACCCTACACTACGCAAACACTACAACACTACCCAAAACCCTAAAACACTACACCCCAGCATGACCCTACACTACGCAAACACTGCAACACTACCCTAAACCCTAAAACACTACCCCCAGCATGACCCTACACTACGCAAACACTACAACACTACCCTAAACCCTAAAACACTACCCCCAGCCTGACCTTACACTACGCAAACACTACAACACTACCCTAAACCCTAAAACACTACCCCCAGCATGACCCTACACTACGCAAACACTACAACACTACCCTAAACCCTAAAACACTACCCCCAGCATGACCCTACACTACGCAAACACTACAACACTACCCAAAACCCTAAAACACTACCCCCAGCATGACCCTACACTACGCAAACACTACAACACTACCCAAAACCCTAAAACACTACCCCCAGCATGACCCTTCACTACGCAAACACTACAACACTACCCAAAACCCTAAAACACTACACCCCAGCATGACCCTACACTACGCAAACACTACAACACTACCCAAAACCCTAAAACACTACCCCCAGCATGACCCTACACTACGCAAACACTACAACACTACCCAAAACCCTAAAACACTACCCCCAGCATGACCCTACACTACACAAACACTACAACACTACCCTAAACCCTAAAATACTACACCCCAGCATGACCCTACACTACGCAAACACTACAACACTACCCAAAACCCTAAAACACTACCCCCAGCATGACCCTACACTACGCAAACACTACAACACTATCCTAAACCCTAAAACACTACGCCCAGCATGACCCTACACTACGCAAACACTACAACACTACCCTAAACCCTAAAACACTAGACCCAGCATGACCTCACACTACGCAAACACTACAACACAACCCTAAACCCTAAAACACTACCCCCAGCATGACCCTAAACGTAATTCTTTGTAAAGGCATGCGCGATAAATGCACATGCGTTTTGAAAAAATGCGGGATAATGGTATGCGAGGTCAATGACCTTGCGGGATAATGGTATGCGGACTGAAAGTCTGCGGGATAAAAAATGCGGGAAAATGGCTGCAAACCATGATTAGCAGCAGACTTCCCTGGTGAGCACTAGCTTTACTACAGTGATCTAATGAGCAACTAGAGTGCTAACATTCAGAATTTATGGCAAATGTGTGAAACATCTGAATGCCTTCTTGATAGAACCAAAGTAAACAAGCATTGAAAATGCAATAGATCTCGCCCTCGTTTAGGTTAAAGCCATTCTGTTTGTAATGAGGTGGCTTTTTAGCTTTGCTTTTATTAGTGTTTTTAAAACTTTCATGTAAATAACATGCATATGTATGCATATATGTATATGTATGCATGCATTTATATTTATATAGATATGCAGATTATATATGTTTATATATGTATATTACCTACTGGCAATAGCCAGTGGGTATATATAGTTAGGATTTTTTCCCTATGGGATTTCTGAAAATTCTATGTCTAATAACTTTGGCGTTTGTGGACGGAATTGGCTGAAATTTTCAGGAAAATGGCACATTTTGTTTCTAAGCAGCCCCTGAAAATTTGGGGGGGTTTCGTCAAGGGGGGGCCGAGAAACAAGGGGGGTCCCAAAACACATTTTTCCCATTCATTTTTCCATAGGGCGGTTGGACTCACTTTTAGCTCAAACGGCTGAATAGATTCACATGAAACTTGGCAAAATTGTAGATATGGTTTGCCCGACGTGCCTTTGCTATGTCTCAATATATGTGCTCCAGTGGACGGAATTGGCTGAAATTTTCAGGAAAATGGCACATTTTGTTTCTAAGCAGCCCCTGAAAATTTGGGGGGGTTTCGTCAAGGGGGGGCCGAGAAACAAGGGGGGTCCCAAAACACATTTTTCCCATTCATTTTTCCATAGGGCGGTTGGACTCACTTTTAGCTCAAACGGCTGAATAGATTTACATGAAACTTGGCAAAATTGTAGATATGGTTTGCCCGACGTGCCTTTGCTATGTCTCAATATATGTGCTCCAGTGGATTTTGAGAAATTAACGTTTAAAAAAATATATATATCTGTGACAGCGCTCCGGTTAGCTCCCCGGTTTGCGTACCTGACGCGTAACGGAACTTCGCGAAGCGAAGCTGATTGGCTCTCCGGTGTCTGTCAACATTCTAAACAGTCCGGAGCGGCCGCCATCTTGTCTCTCGGTACGATCGAGAGACAAGATGTGGTGAAAAACGAAGGGGGAAATGAAGGAAAGGGGGCAAGGTAGACCACTCCTGACCCCCTAGGATTGATGAGGGGGATATTAAAGTGCCCCGCGGGGCAAAAAAAAATAAAATAATTTTTTTGCGATTTTACGCCGTAGAGGCGCGTCCCGGTACGCGAACCGGGCAGCTCACCGGGCAGCTAACCGGGCAGCTAACCGGCAGCGTAGCTGTCAACATTGTAAACAGTCCGGAGCGGCCGCCATCTTGTCTCTCGGTAGGTTCGAGAGACAAGATGTGGTGAAAAAAGAAGGGGGAAATGAAGGAAAGGGGGCAAGGTAAACCCCTCCTGACCCCCTAGGATTGATGAGGGGGATATTAAAGTCCCCCGCGATTTTTCGCGGTAGAGGCGCTTCCCGGTACGCGAACCGGGCAGCTAACCAGCAGCGTAACGGGAGTCCGCCATCTTGTGTTTTTGGAGCGTCCGGTTCGCGTACCGGGTAGCGTCCCGGTAAGCGTAACAAGGGGAAAACCAAGAGAAACAGTAAAAAAAAAATTAAGGGAATAGATTTCCAGCAAACTTGACAAAATTGTAGGGACTGTTTGTTTGATGTGCCTTTGCAAGGCCTCAAGATATGTGCACGTGTGGATTTTGTCTAATTAAGGTTAAAAAAAATATATATATCTGTAAGCGTGCTCCGGCACGCTTACGTTACGGGTTTTGTTTGCGCTGCAGAGCCGATACGTCACGGTTATGCGACGCGTCATGAGGCGTCTCACGTGGCTACGTGATACGTCACGTAATAAAAAATATATTTTACAGCTATAGATATTAGCTTTTAAAAAACCAATGAAATTCACTGAAAATACCATAGGTTATAGACCATATATAGTTAGGAATTTGCATTTACAAAACCTTGAAAATTCACTGAAAAAACCATAGGTTAGAGACCATATATAGTTAGCTGGACATTTTATTGACATAAAACCAATGAAATTCCATATATAGTTAGTTGCACTAACTATATATCGCGCACCCGCAATCCACTGCTGATGATGTCACATATTACATCATTCATGACATGGTCAGTGACATCACTGATGACATCACTGATGACATCTCAAATGACATCACTGATGACATCACTGATGACATCTCAAATGACATCACTGATGACATCATGACACACCAATACCAGTTACTACATACGCACTCACTGATTCCTACGTCTACACACACATTCACTCATTCACCCATACAATCACTCATACATACAGTCACTCATTATTACAACACTATCATATGCACTCATACACTTATGCAGACACTCACACACTGCCACTCATCCATGGAGTTACTCACACATCTAGTCAGTCCTGTAAAGAATCAATCACACTTCCATTTCCTCATCTATACAGTTAAACACAGAACACCATACTTCAGTGACATCACTGATGACATCACTGATGACATCTCAAATGACATCACTGATGACATCTCAAATGACATCACTGATGACATCATGACACACCAATACCAGTTACTACATACGCACTCACTGATTCCTACGTCTACACACACATTCACTCATTCACCCATACAATCACTCATACATACAGTCACTCATTATTACAAGACTATCATATGCACTCATACACCTAGTCAGTCCTGTGAAGAATCAATCACACTTCGATTTCCTCATCTATACAGTTAAACACAGAACACCATACTTTTCACACATATACTAACACATACTTACTCTCTTATACAATCACTGATGCAAGTACACATTGATATGCACAGAGTCACACACCTCCCAGCCAGCCACACACACACTCAGTCTTCCATACATCCACTCATTCTTCAATATGTAAAACATAATTAAACTTTACAAAAACACACAGACACTAGATGATGTCATCAGTGATGTCATTTGAGATGTCATCAGTGATGTCACTGACCATGTCATGAATGATGTAATATGTGACATCATCAGCAGTGTATTGCGGGTGCGCGATATATAGTTAGTGCAACTAACTATATATGGAATTTCATTGGTTTTATGTCAATAAAATGTCCAGCTAACTATATATGGTCTCTAACCTATGGTTTTTTCAGTGAATATATATATATATATATATATATATATATATATATTAGAGTAGTTAAACTTTACAGTAACACACAGTCACTGGATGATGTCTTCAGTGATGTCATTTGACATGGCATCAGTGATGTCATCAGTGATGTCACTGACCATGTCATGAATGATGTAATATGTGACGTCATCCGCAGTGCATTATGGGGCGCGAGTTCTAGTTAGCTCAACTAACTATAACGGCGGAATTTCTATGGTTTTGTAGGAGTGAAATGTCCAACTAACTATAACGTCCCTGAAACCTATGTTTTTTTCCGTGAATAGATACACATATATATATATATATATGTATATATATATATATATGTATATATATATATATATATATATATATTACTTAGGAAGTCAGCCTCACGTTCTGTAGGATGACAGCGGACCCAGGAACTTTCAGGTGCAAATTTTTATTATGTGCAAAAGTGCCCCCGCACCATAGCCATGACGCGTATCGGGTCTTCCTCGACCCTTGATCATATATATATAATATAAATATTATATATATATCCCCTTTCAGGCATAGAGTGATGCATAAATTGGGCAAAAAAATAAGCAGATAACTCTCGGTAGTTCTCAAGTTTAGGTGGAAAGCAGCTCCTGTTAGAGCACTCTCAACACCAGCGACACTCTAGATCTGCTCACCTCAAATGTCTGCTTTTCTAGCTTAGGATTAGCACAGTGCCATCCATGCCGAGATAGAAAAGGACAAAGTCTTTTGCCATTTCTACAACAAAGTCTTTAAGCATATGACAAGCAAGTGCTGTCCATGTTGAGCTGTAAAATGACAAAAGCCATTTATCACTCCATAACAACAAAAAGAGAATGCCAGTACTGATACAAATAACCATTTAGTAATTTAAAACACTTAACCTGAAGTAAAATTCAAGGCTTGGAGCTGATCAGTAGCTTTTTTTATTTTGCTTAAAGTTATCAAAAGAAAAATAGTTCAAAATTCAACAGTATTACATGCTAGGTACAAAAATGTGGGAAGGAAAGGTCTATCATTATATCAGGCATATCACAGACTTACAACAACCAGTCATACAGGGACAGTGGGGGGGCATGAAGGTTCATATATTACAGTGGACAGTATTTACAGTGAACAGACAAACATAAGAATGATGAAACAAGCCACAGTCTGCACAATTTCTGGAGAAATTTAGTTATAAAATTATTTACATAAACTGTACATTCCTAACGCAGATTTAGATAATCACAATTTTTGATGCAATCAACAAAAAAGGGGATGAGCAAGGTAATGTACAACTGAGGGTGAAAAGCAGCAAAACAATTCAGATCAACTTGTCACCCAGGCAGACTTAAAGGTGGTGGAGGGCCTACGCGTTTCGAATCCTACAGGTGTACGAGGATTCTCATCAGGGCCTTTCATTCTGGAGAAAGAACAGAAAAAAAAAAAAGAAATTGTAAGATCAAAGGTTCAAGAGTATTTAAAAACGGATCACCACTAGAATCTAGACTCAGTCCACACCCTCTCCTGAACAGCTTACCAAAGCACGGTGTAGAAACATCCGAATGTAGTCTTATGCAGCATATATACTGAGAGGGAAGATTTGTACCTAAAAAGTCCGAAGCAGACTAGAATTACATAAAGGACTTGGATGCATAACGGACTTGGATACAAGTAGTTGAGAGGTGGCATGCAAATGGATTAGGAGATTAAAACATTACCTGGTCCCGTGTTTACGGATGACACTTTATCAAGAGCAAAAGTAAATTCACATGGGAAGGCTGAAGGGGTCCCTAAAAGTTAACGTATAGAATTTTAGGAAGGGTTTGTTATAATAGTTACACAAGCAAGTTGTCAAAGAGTAGCAGTTCACCTTACCTAATATTTTTAAATCTATATTTTTATTTTAGACCACTGTCGCTGTATTTTGCGTCGCTGTCGCTCTAATTGAAACACTGTTGCCATACGATTCGAAGATGGGTTTAGTCAGCTGCCTGCGAAACAGGAGTGGGTAGAGTTTTGTTGTAACACGCGAATGCTTTAAAAATTAAGCGTGATAGACAAGGGCCTTACAATTGTCTTACCGGAGGCACTGACGTCTAATTCAGCAAATAAACTCGCCAACTCTAAGGTTCAATGGACCTACAAGAAAGGAGCACAGACGGCGCTTATCAGTATAAATACGACATAGAGACAGCCCTTAATTGCGTGCGGGGGAGGAAATACCCAACGGCTTACCGTATTTTAAAATACTGCGGGCATGGTCCGCTAACCGTGGATACAAACATTCACAACAATTCCACGATCCTGCAAAGATGTGAAATAACAGCGTGTCAGCGGGCTATTTCTGCCGAATTGCAAAACGAAGTTTATATAAGAAAAACGAAGTTTATATAAGAAAAACAGAGGGAAAAGTATCACTCCAGGCACAGCATTACAGCTGTGAATTGGTAAAATACCAATCAAGCTAACCTGAAATGAGTAAAAGCAACCCCTGACAGTGTTTGCTCTAATTAGAGCTCTTCAGAGAGGTATAGCTTTGTCCAGAAACAAGGGAGTACCCAGTATAAGTCAAAATAATACCCTTTGAGGCATAAAGTGACGCATACATTATGCAAAAAAAGAAGCAGACAACTCTGGGCAGTTAAACTTGAGAACTACCCAGAGTTCTCTGCTTCTTTTTTTGCACACTGCCACATTGTTTCTAATGCTTTGACAAAGAACATTTGGTTTAAAATGCGTCCGCAAAATAAAAGCTTGGATCTACCTGGAGTGCGCACAATTCTTGCAGCGTGAGCGAGAAAACTCAGAGTGTGTGTGTGTATATATGTGTATATATATCTATATATATCTATATATATCTATATATATATATATATATATATATATATATATATATATATATATATATATATATATATATATATATATATATTTATAGATATATATATCCAATTACCACTCCTGGTGCATGTGCTCACCAAACAACGAGAAACGGACATACAATATAGAATTCACTGCAGGCTGAAATGATTCATAAAGGTATTTATTTTCCTTCCATCAGCGCAAAATGAAGGACGAGATGACGCGTTTCGGCCAGCAGGGTGGCCTTGCTCACATAATTGCGTTGTTGGGTTAACAAAATTATATACACCTGAGTGCTGGTCACGTGTTAGTGGAAAACTACCATTGCAATGAAAAGTGAAAACACACTACTAGATAAAAACTACTCGTGGTTTCTTGATTAAATTTTAACACTTCAGTAGCAAAGTAGTCATTGTGAAACATACATTTGACAAATATCGACAACAGGGTTGCATATGATGACGTTAAAATCATGGAATTCCACTAATTGTACACATTTATGTAACTGCAAATTGCGGCTTGCGAAAATAGGATGTAACGTGTCTGAAATGCAACAAAAACAGACAAAATGCCTAAGATGAACCGAAGTAAATTGTTCAAATCGTACAAATACTGTATGACAAAAATATCTCATTATTTCGATTCTAGCAATCCATAAAGTATATTGGCAGCTACTGGTGTAAATCATTGTGACTATCTGGTAATCATGGCAATAGGTTTGTAAATTATATTCCCTAGTTACAAAGAAAAACCCTTCATTTATACTAATAATAATAAGAATACCTGCACAAATGCATTCATGAGTTCATTACAATTATCCTTGGGCCACATCGATTAAAACATCCCGAAAAAATGACAACTACATATCAATGAAATGTGCTTAACCTGCCGCACAATTCATCATATATGATGTAACAAAAATGACCAGTTGCAAGAGTTGCCACCTTTCTCTGTCGCTTTCGCTACTTCAATTACCCCGGTATCTGACTAGGCATATTTTCTGTATAATCCTACCCGCCAACCATGATAGTACCATAGCAACCAAATATTCACCCTGTGTGTCTGAAGTATCTACTGACCCGAGTAGCATAAATAAAGTGCACGTGTGAAGAAAAATTAATTACTATTAAAATTATCTATCAATTATCTCTCCTTAGAGAGAGGGAAGGACAGCAATCGACCGGATACCTGAAAATCCCATTGAAGGGCAGAACCTATCTTCTGCCTATCTAGCGCTAAGCCAATGTATATCGTGATGATCCACTTCCTACAGATGAAGTGTCAAGTGGATAGGCTAGTGAGGCACGGCTGAGAAATGACATGTAGTTACAGTGAGATAAGAAGAGGAGGAAACAAAACAACAACCCATAAAAAAAAAATATATATATATATGGGAACGTATACAATTCGGAAATAGAAGCAGATGGAGCCAAAAATTATTATACTGATAGGTGTATAGTACTCAAAATAGGCTAGTTAGAGGTAATGATGCAAGTCCTCGCATAAATTCAATCCTCTCGGTGACTTGGTATCTAGCTCTATAATGTATTTCGTCTCAAGTTGTCTTAATTTTTTCTCTCGGTTTCCACCCCGTTTGTTAATGGGGACGCAACCAATGACGAAATAAGTTAGTACACTTGGTCTGTTGGCATGCTCCATTTTAATGTGCCGAGCCACAGGGTATGCGGGATCAGAGTTAATGGTTGCCCTCAAATGCTGGAGAATTCTTTGGTGCACTGGGAGTTTCGTGCTCCCAACATATCTGAGACCGCAAATACACTGAAGGACATACACTGCATGATCAGTGCGACAAGTATAGTGGCCTTTCAACGAGATGGGACAATCAGAAAATGGGGCTTATGTAAGTTTTGGTATTTTTGCCGAACTTACATGCCCGGCATGTACTACATTTGTAGAAGCCTCTTCTGGCATTCAACCACCCACTTTTGACATCAGTTTCAGGGCTAGTTCTAACCAGTTGACTACGCATAGACCATGCTTTCCTGTATGTGAAATTGGGTCTAACAGGCAGAAATGGCGATAACACTATCAGTTTGAACTATAGGCCATCGCACGTTGATAATGCGCTGGATAGATTTAGCTTGTCTGCTATACGTGGTGATGAACCTGCATGCCAATGGCGAGTCAGAAGTGACATCATCAACCTTCTGCTCACTATCACTGGGGTCCCTCTCTACAGTGCTACATATGGCTCGCTTTTGTAATAACTCTGATCTGTTGCGGGCATTGGCTTTATTAAGTGCGGAGTCCAAAAGTTTGGCTCCATATCCTCTTTGGAGAAATCAATCTCCAGCCATTTGCTGTGCTGTAACCAGTGCTTCCGGTGTGCTGCATGCCCTACAAATTCTCAAGGATTCACCGTATGGCAAACTCGTGATTGTATGTTGGGGTGAAAACTGCTCGCATGTAATAGCGTATTACCCGCTGTAGGCTTACGGTATAGGCGTGTTTCCACCTTACCATCTTCGATGTATACATTGATGTCAAGGAAATTAACTGAGCTAGAATGTACATGTGCTGTGAAATGCAAGTTCAACTGATTGTTATTGATGACATTGACAAAATCTAGGGCTTGTTGTTCGTTGCCCCTCCACACAACAAACAAAAATGTCATCAATATATCTCCAAAGGTGTGCCACATGTTGTTCAACTAGATTTCTGTGTTCTTCCATGAGTACATGCTTCTCCCATATATATATATATATATATATATATATATATATATATATATATATATATATATATATATATATATATATATATATATATATATATATATATATATATATATATATATTGTGTGTATAGGTATATATATCACCTACTGGAATTAACATTTGTAAGTTATTGTTAGGACCAAAGTTTCCATAGGAAGAGTGTTTTTATGTTTTGCCAATAACTTTGGCGCATCATGACGAATCGTCCTGAAAGTTTTTTTTTTTTTAAAGTCCTCTTTTTGGTTCAGGTGCTGGGTTGAAAGGTTCAGGATTATCCATCAAGCTGGGGCAGAATAAAAAGGGGAGTGCCAAAATGCATTTTCCCCATGTAATGTCCATGGGGATTTTTCATCTTTCGAAGACGCCTACAGCCCGAACCTCTGAACTGAATTACTCCAAATTTGGCAGAAAGCTAGATGTTGGTCCAGAAAGCGAGCTTTTTGTGATTTGGTGTAAATAAGTCTAAAAAATGTAGATATCTGGGAGCCCAAAATTCTACTGAAATTTTATTGGCTGAACCAGGTAGTGTTGGTAGCCATCCTGGGATTTGGCTTGATGCTGAGTTCCACCAAAAAATAAAAGGGGGCAAGGCAGAAATACCCTGAACCCCTCGGCCTCTTGGGGGGCCCCACAGGGCAGCACCCCCACAGCCTCAGGGACCACGTCTCACTGGGGCAATTGACTTAAAAGCAGACGGCCACTCCGCCCCCACCTGGAGCTAATAATGGCCCTGAGAACCGCCACCCCCCCAGGGTCAGCTCCACCCCCACCTGGAGCTAATATTGGCCCTGAGGACTGCCACTCACCCCAGGGCCAGCTCCTGCAATGTCCTGAGGTTCCCATCTCTGGGACATTGCAGTTTGCAATGGCTTGCCGGGAACTTTACCACCCTGGCCATCCATAGCGTACTCTGCTCCGCTTCTAGCAAGCAAGAGCATAAAAAATAAGGTCATGTCCCCTTTGTCCACCACTCTGCAAAAACACCTCCTAGCACACTGCTAGTTGGAGATGAAATATCCTTAGGCTGCTGAGGGTCCATGGGGACGAACAACCCCTCCTGTTACCTCTAGTAAGTCACACACAGAGGGATTGCTAAGAGGTCTTCAGAGGCCACACCCTCTTTCTCCAGCACTATGCAAACGTACCTCCTGGTGCACTACTGGTTGGGGAATAAATTCCTCTTGGATTCTGAAGGAACTTGGGGGCCAAGAAGCCCTCCTGGTATCTCCTGTTAGTCCTACAGAGGAGGATTTCTGAGAGCTGGTCAGAGGCCTGCCCTCTTCCTCCACCATTCTGCAAATGTGATTACTACTTAAAAAGCCGTAGAAATTCACTGAAAATATTGTTAGTAATTAGCATTTAAAAAACCTTAGAATTTCACTGAAAAAACCTGTACAGAGAGGTTGTATTTAGAAAATAGAAATTTAAATTTTTTTGAAATTTACTGAAAAATCCATAAGTTACAAGGATATTCTAGTTAGACCATGTCATGAGTGATGTAATATGTGAGGTCATAAGCAGTGCATTGTGGGGGCGCGAGTTATGGTTAGCTCAGCTAACTATAACTGTTAAATTTCACTGGTTTTGTACGAGTGAAACCTCAGCCTAACTATAACATCCTTGTAACCTTTATTAGTAAATATATATAAATATATATTCCTAAATGCGATGGGCAGCCAAAGAAGACAATACCTGAAATGCTTACCAGATAACATTTGTGAGCACCTCCAATCAGGTGTGTAGCATGTCAGAATATTGATAACGGGAATATTGCCCGATATATATATATATATATATATATATATTACCTACTGGCTATCGCCAGTAGGTATATATAGTTAGGATTTTTTCCCTATGGGATTTCTGAAAATTCTATGCCTAATAACTTTGGCGTTTGTGGACGGAATCGGCTGAAATTTTCAGGAAAATGGCACATTTTGTTTCTGAGCAGCTCCTGGAAATTTGGGGGGGGTTCGTCAAGGGGGGGCTGGGAAAAAAGGGGGGTCCCAAAACGCGTTTTTAACATTGAGTTTTCCATAGGGCGGTTGGACTCACTTTTAGCCCGAACGGCTGAATGGATTTGCACGAAACTTGGCAAAATTGTAGGGACTGTTAGCCCGATGTGCCTTTGCTAGGTCTCAATATATGTGCTCCAGTAGTTTTTGAGAAATTAACGTTCAAAACAAGATATATATCTGTAACAGCGCTCCGGGCAGCGATCCGGTCCGCTTACTTTTCGCGAAACGGAACTTTGCGCGCAGAAAGCTGATTGGCTCTCCGGTGTCTGTCAACATTCTAAACAGTCCGAAGCGGCCGCCATCTTATCTCTCGGTAGGATCGAGAGAGAAGAGGTGAAAAACGAAGAGGGAATTTATTGAAAGGGTGCAAGGTATACCCCTCTTGACCCCCTAGGATTGTTGTTGGGGTTATTAAAGGGTCCCGTGGGGAAAATAAAAAAAAAATTATTTTTCACGGTAGAAGCGTTTCCCGGGCCGTGAACTGGGCCGCAAACTGGTAGCGAAACGGGAATTCGCCATTTTGTGCTTCGTTTTAATTGTTTAGAGACAAAAATTATCGCTGCACATCGGCCACAATGCATGAATATCGTTGAAAAGTCAGCGATATTCATGCATTATCCAGCAAATGCTCTTAGCCATGTTATCCACCTTCCATTGGATAACAGAAAGCTGATTGGCTCTCCGGTGTCTGTCAACATTCTAAATAGTCCGGAGCGGCCGCCATCTTATCTCTCGGTAGGATTGAGAGAGAAGAAGAGGTGAAAAACGAAGGGGGAATTTATTGAAAGGGGGCAAGGTATACCCCTCTTGACCCCCTAGGAATGTTGTTGGGGTTATTAAAGGGTCCCGTGGGGAAAATAAAAAAAAATTGATTTTTCACGGTAGAAGCGCTTCACGGGCCGCGAACTGGGCCGCAAACTGGTAGCGAAACGGGAATTCGCCATTTTGTGCTTCGTTTTAATTGTTTAGAGACAAAAATTATCGCCGCACATCGGCCACAATGCATGAATATCGCTGAAAAGTCAGCGATATTCATGCATTATCCAGCAAATGCTCTTAGCCATGTTATCCACCTTCCATTGGATAACATGGCTAAAAACCGCTCTGTGCGTGAGCTTTTTTTTTTTTTTTTTTTTTGCTGCGTGACGTTTGTTAACGTTCGATTCGATGGAAATCAGGAAGTGTTGAACACCATTTTGTCACTGCGAGTAAATATTTTGTTATAAATGAATCCTTATTGATAAACATTGTCTGCGCCATCTTGCGTTTTTGTCCAATGCCACAATTTTGTCGTGCACGGCAGCCATTTTAGATGCCTTGACCAGGGCCACTCTCTGCACGCCGTCGATTCTCAGCATGGCTCCCCACCCTCGCAAGAATCTCCCCCACGCACTGGTCACCCCGCTCTAGCGAAACGGGAATTCGCCATTTTGTGCTTCGTTTTAATTGTTTAGAGACAAAAATTATCGCCGCACATCGGCCACAATGCATGAATATCGTTGAAAAGTCAGCGATATTCATGCATTATCCAGCAAATGCTCTTAGCCATGTTATCCACCTTCCATTGGATAACAGAAAGCTGATTGGCTCTCCGGTGTCTGTCAACATTCTAAATAGTCCGGAGCGGCCGCCATCTTATCTCTCGGTAGGATTGAGAGAGAAGAAGAGGTGAAAAACAAAGGGGGAATTTATTGAAAGGGGGCAAGGTATACCCTTCTTGACCCCCTAGGAATGTTGTTGGGATTATTAAAGGGTCCCGTGGGGAAAATAAAAAAAAATTGATTTTTCACGGTAGAAGCGCTTCACGGGCCGCGAACTGGGCCGCAAACTGGTAGCGAAACGGGAATTCGCCATTTTGTGCTTCGTTTTAATTGTTTAGAGACAAAAATTATCGCCGCACATCGCCCACAATGCATGAATATCGCTGAAAAGTCAGCGATATTCATGCATTATCCAGCAAATGCTCTTAGCCATGTTATCCACCTTCCATTGGATAACATGGCTAAAAACCGCTCTGTGCGTGAGCTTTTTTTTTTTTTTTTTTTTGCTGCGTGACGTTTGTTAACGTTCGATTCGATGGAAATCAGGAAGTGTTGAACACCATTTTGTCACTGCGAGTAAATATTTTGTTATAAATGAATCCTTATTGATAAACATTGTCTGCGCCATCTTGCGTTTTTGTCCAATGCCACAATTTTGTCGTGCACGGCAGCCATTTTAGATGCCTTGACCAGGGCCACTCTCTGCACGCCGTCGATTCTCAGCATGGCTCCCCACCCTCGCAAGAATCTCCCCCACGCACTGGTCACCCCGCTCTCTCTCTCATGCATGGGCCATATACTTCCCCCCATCTGCGCTGCTCTTCTCTGAGAATCACACCCTGTGCCCGCTCGACACCTCCCTTTCACCCTATTCACTACCGCACCCTCTGACACTTCTCTTCCTCTGTGTCCGATTGTCCAGGCCGGACCTAGGCTATCACCTAGCCCTGCGGATGTAGTTTATGGCTCCAGCTGTAGAGTATCCAGACATGCCAACCCTCCCGATTCAGGTGTGAGACTACTGATTTCAGTGCTAGTCTTTCGCTTCCCGATTCCTGCAAGGAAAAACCCGGGGGCATATTTCCAACAGCTAGCGGTAATTTTTGTCTCTAACTTGTTTAGAGACAATAATTATCGCCGCACTTCGGCGAATTTTATCGCACATAAACCTTGCTATTAGCAAGGTTTATCGCAAATGCGATAAAAAACGGCCGCAATGCATGAATATCGCTGAAAAGTCAGCGATATTCATGCATTAGTCAGCAAATGCTCTTAGCCATGTTATCCACTTCCCATTGAACAAGCGCATGGTCTTTTAAAGATTTGTGAAGTACTCGGGGCGGCGGTGTGTGTGTGTCCTCTTTCAGGAGCGGGCGGGGGGGCACTGGCAGCAATTTGCAGGCCAGGCAGTGTTCAACACGTGCATCACCTTTTCTCTGCCTGCTATTGCGCTCCATTCTTCGGAAAGGTAAGAAAAAGAACGTGCATTTGAGTTTGAAATGTCCGATCTTGTAGTAGTACACTTGCAAAGCCCACACATGACAATAACCCGATTCAAGGCCCCATTCTCCCGATTTTTAAAAAAAATATAGTACTCCAAGACAGTTACATTTTAAAACTTTATTAATATTTAAATATAACGAACGCAACAAAAACTGTAAATATATTTAACCATTTTTTGAAATTAACCAGAACTATAACGATAACAACAACAACAACAATAATATAACTTTTATGCCTAAATTACGCAAACATTTAGCTAATCTGCTAAAGGGGGGAGTCGCCATTTCTTTACAATAATCAATAATGAAAAATCCACATCAATAGGGTTGCCCGTTTTCTCGATGCAGCACTATAGTGCAATATACACAGCACCTGGGGTGTCAAGAGTGAACAGGTCTTTCTTTGTTCCTTAAGATGTTATCTCCGAGAATGCTGATGCATTGGTGTCTGTACACTTCTTTGTCAATTCTGTCAAGATGATAACTGCTTTATAAACAGACGATATCTTTGTTTCGTCATTAGTGTTAAGTGTGTCTGAAACTACAGTGCCCTTCTGTTTTTTTTTCTTCAGGCTCTACAGAGTTTTGTGTGTTGTTCTTTTGAGCGACAATTATTCCAGAGGTTTCAGGTTCACTTGTTTTGTTCTGCAGTGAGTTAACAGCTTTAGAGAGTTCATGTTTATTTGCTATGTCCTGCTGTTCGTGAACTGCTTCAGAGACGTCAGCCTCATTTTTTATGTTTCAGTAGATCCTGGACCTGCCCGGCCGCGCCCAAAATGGCGCCGGTGTAAATGGGACTCGTAACTGCTTGTTCTGTACTGGTTGCCCAACCTTGATATCACGAGATACATATGCAGTTTTGAAGCACATGGCGGAGGCTTGTCTGCTGTAGTGGGGCGTCCCTTTATCGTTTCAGTCGCCATTCCGCCCGCTTTTGCTACACTGTGCCTCATCCGCCATTCAGCTGTTTACCGCCCGCTCTTACGGCTACAGCGTCTCGCTCACCATGTAGTTGAGTTGTTCCCACTCTTGCGGTGCAGCGGTAGGCGGCTGCCACAGGACTCTTAAAATGGCGGCCGGCTCTTCGGATTTGGGCCTGGTCCAGTAAAATGGCCCTGGGACACCTTGGAACTCGGACGCTTGTCTGCCAGGGCTTGGGTTCCATTCTCGAAAGCGTCCCCTCAGCCTTGAAGATTGTACAAAAGTCTTGGGGGCCCTCGACTCCCGCAGGCTTCCGGTGGGGAGCGGCTGCCATGATTTCTTGCGGAATGGCCACGACGGAGCTACGAGATGGTGGTGCTCTCATGGTGACGCCAGCTTCAGTCTGAAACATCCAGAAACAAGGTGGGGCTTTCATCGTTTGGGGAAAAAAAATGTTTTAATCCAATGAAAAGTGTTATTTTTAGGTCACATGACCTAGTCTTACATAATTAGGAAAAGAAAAGTAAAATGAACCAATGAAAAGTTTTATTAACAAGTCACATGACCTGTTATGCTTACGTTACGCGCTGCGCGGCGCGCTCTGGATCGTTTCCGGGAAGCTGCGCCTTGCGCACCGGAGCACTTCCGGGTGCGCTAACGCGTCGCGTCATATGACGCATTACGCGACAATGCAGGTGCAGAATATAGTCAAAATGTCTCCACCAACCAGCGGTCGGAATTCCACCGCTTTCAGCAGTCCAAAAAGTTCGGTCAAATCTTAAGAGCGGGAGCAACTCAACTACATGGTGAGCGAGACGTTGTAGTCGCAAGAGCGAGCGGTAAACAGCTGAATGGCGGAAGAGGCACAGAGTACCAAAAGCGGGCGGAATGGCAACTAAAACGGTAAAGGGGCGCCCTACGACAGCGTGTCTTCAGGTGAAACGGATTGTGGGACAAGGTCCAGAATGAAAGATTCTTCAAAAGGGAAAAAATTCCGCCGGACCCCGGGAGCCGGCCGCCTATGCCGGGGGCGATCTCAGGCCTCACCAGGGCAACACGACTTGGGGAGGGGGCAGGAGCCAAGCGCCCCCTCTCAGTCCGCGCCATCTCACCGCCCCTCGGGGGCCTCCGTCAAGCGGTTTAGGGAGGCACCGTATCACATTGTTTTCCAATGCAGTCAGGTCCACAAATGGACCCCACTTACTTTGAATAGTGAAGCTGCAGCAGGTGCCAATAAGGTTTAAACAGTGTTACAAGACCTGCTTAGAATTCTGAAGTATGGCACTCAATAACCAAGACTTATGCCATTTATGTAAGGCAGTGACATGGAAGCAACTCAGGGACAAAAAGCATGAACGAACATTCACGTATGAAAATCTTATTTGGAGAAGGGGTAGAATCCAAACGGCCCCTGCCAGTTCGCGCCACTACACCGTATGTGGAAAATCTGAAGCCATCATTCTACAAACTCTCAACGCTTGTTATCAGTGCATGAGTTTCATGCTCGATCGATTGAGCTAGCCGGATCGGGCAATAAAAAGTATAAAATAGTTATGTAAATAGTTATTTAATAAAATGTTTTATTCTGTTTCTTTGGTGGTGTGTTGTGTATATTTATAATATTTGCATAGGGTTTGCCGTTATTTTGGGCGGTGTGGGTGGCGGAGTCGAGCTGTTTTGCAGCCCTCATGGTGTGGAGCTCAATTCATTTCACTATTTTCGTATTTCTCATGAAGGGTTATTCCTAATGTTTGTATTTTACCGAGGTTAAAAAGAGATCCAATTAGTGGCCTACTGATTTTGCTCGATTACTTTTATTTTTTTACACGATTTTTCACTATCTGCAAAGACTAAACAGAGTATTGCGACTTTGTGCTTGTTTGTAAATAGAGAATGATCCAAAGAGAACCAATTGTAAAACAGTAAATGCTTGGATAATAATCAATCAAATGGAGAGACAAGCAGGTACGACGGATTACAACAGGGGTAAAGGTCTGCGTTAACTACCGTTCACTATCTGCAAAGAGAGAGTACTACTAAGAGAAAAGAGGGGAGTGGGGAGGGGGGGCAGCGTTCAAAGCACATCAGCGTGCATAAACACGAAAACGTTTTTACCTATCACGTACTTGACATTTGACAGCTTTTGATGTTTGCTATTAAAAAACCATTGAAATTCACAGAAAAAACCATAGGTTATACTCCATATATAGTTAGGAATTTGCATTTACAAAACCTTGAAAATTCAATGAAAAAACCATTGGTTTTAGGCCATATATAGTTAGGGATTTGCATTTAGAAAACCTTATTTTACTCGCATAAAACCATTGAAATTCCATATATAGTTATAAGCGCTAACTATATATCGCGCACCCGCAATCCACTGCTGATGATGTCACATATTACATCATTCATGAAATGGTTAGTGACATCACTGATGACATCACTGATGACATCTCAAATGACATCACTGATGACATCACTGATAACATCTCATTTGACATGACTGATCACATCACTGATGATATCATTCATGTGATAATACCATGAATCTCTTCAGACTCTAATATAACCTTAGATACAATCAGTGTAAACAGACAGTCACTCATCCATGGAGTTACTCACACACCTAGTCAGTTATGCCAAAAATCAATCACACCTCCATTTTCTCAACTATACAGTTATACACACCTTACTTATTCAAACATATACTAACACATATTTACTTTACTCTCTTATACAATCTCTGATACATGTTCACAATGATCCATACAGCCACTCACACATTCACTAGCTCTTATGCACAGTTATTTATAGATGTCAACTCTCACATGTACTGTGTTTTACATATGTACTTAATTTGACATGTAGCACTGAGATATCCATTCACTCACTAATACACTCATGCACAGTCAACCGCCCATACAGCTGTTTCCACATGCAGTTTTGAATCTATACATATAGTGAATCAACTACTCACACATCTATGTACAGAGTCACACACCTCCCAGCCACCCATACACACACACTCAGTTTCCCATACAAATACTTGGACAACCAATCAATAACCCATACAGTTACTCATATAGCTACTGATCAACATATGCAGCAGTTTGTAGAACAACAGATATAATGATGTACAAATTAAGACAGTTTAGTCACTAACTCATGCCCTCAGTGAGACACATTTAATCACTCACTCATACAGTCAGTCATGCACCTACTAAATCCTTCATCCAGACACTTATATATCTACTCATTCTTCAATATGTAAAACATATTTTAACTTTACAGAAACATACAGTCACTGGATGTTGTAATCAGTGATGTCATCAGTGATGTCATTTGAGATGTCATCAGTGATGTCATCAGTGATGTCACTAACCATGTCATGAATGATGTAATATGTGACATCATCAGCAGTGGATTGCGGGTGCGCGATATATAGTTAGCGCTTATAACTATATATGGAATTTCAATGGTTTTATGCGAGTAAAATAAGGTTTTCTAAATGCAAATCCCTAACTATATATGGCCTAAAACCAATGGTTTTTTCATTGAATATATATATATATATATATATATATATATATATATATATATATATATATATATATATTGTGGCCTAGATATTGTTCGTACAAATATAGCATGATTGGGTGCAGATTTTTTCATTATTAATTCCAATGGAGGAATATTTCTAAAAGATTATATTTAAGGCACCATATTTAGTCCATAACAGGTTGGTACCACACTGGCCTCGTTGTAACTTTGAGCGGGCTTCCTAAGTACAATCTAAATATTCTTAAGGAGTCACTGTCTTCCTCAGATAAAAATCGAGGATTCCCCAGACTACTCACTTGAGGCTCAAAGGAAGGATTGGCATCTGTTAGGAATCACAGTTTTCGCGAACGCTTTATTAGCATTATTCAGGTTTTTTAAGCCAATAATATAAGTGCACACAAATATAGCACATCATTTTCCAGCTGAAGAATGTAGGTGCTTTATAAAGGCATTCAACACTTCTTTTATGCAACACATATCATATTCCTTTTATCTACCTAAAGGAAATTTGAGGTAAATTTCATGTACAGTACTGATGCTTGAACGACTGATTAAAAAAATGGGATGCCGATGCAGAACAATTTCTGTAACCAGCTAAGCAATCTTATTTGTCACCTTGGTTTAATGTGGGGGACACATAGTTTATTTTAATTTACGTAAATTTCCTTAATGCGGACATTAAGCTAGTCTGTGCATTATCGATCTGTTTCTATGCACATTGTATGCGTGGCAATCTAAATTATGAAGCTGTGTTTTCGGTTCGTTTGAAACATCTCATTTTATTGGTTGATTTGTAGCAGAGTTTGAAAAAGTTTGAAAGACATTTGCTCAAATGTGAACTTCATAACCGAAAAATACATTCATCTAGCAAAATATTGTCAAAATGCGAGCCAAAATGTAAAACTGAACAGTTTATAATTTCAAGAAAATGTTCGTGAAGAATACAGCATTTTTTGCACTTGCTCACTTAATTCTTGCAGATTTTCATAATATAAAAGATTGACTTTTAACATTAAAGTTAGTATTTGTTTTGAAATTCTTGGAGTGATGCAAAATTATATTGTAGCGTGGTGGTATGCGGACTGCTTTCGAATGTATCTACCATGGTAATACAGTGCATAACTGTCAACAATATCAACAACCAAGGGAGGGTGCACATTTAACAGACAAAAGAAATTCATACCAGGTGTTTCATGTGTTGCCGGTCACACATTGGGTATGCTTTACAACCCCATTCTTGATTGGAATACCTCAAGATATGGAGTCTCTCTTATTGCCATCTGTAAAGAATTTTTCACTTTATAGGTGGCCTCTTGCTCCAGTCGACTTTGGTTTTGGGAGATCCCTTTATTGGCAATATACTTTTCCATGGCATATGAAACCTCTTCCCATGGCCGTAGCCAGAAATATATGCTTTGCATGTCACTGCTCCCAGTAATGACAGGTAGATTTAAAGGAGAAGATGGTTTACAATTTGGTGAATTACACAGAATTGGTTAAATTGCCATCTCCATTGCCAATATCCTAGTATTCTCTACAAGATATGTGTGGCAAATGGAGAATGTGTGACAACTATGGCATTTGAAGAGAACTTTACTTGAGCAATATTTCACTCATGCACACTTTCATTCCAGAGACATTCACATAATGGAAGCGCTAGCACGTTGTGGTTTAATGGAACAAGTTTTCAGTAAGGCTCCATGAAGGCATCAGCTGAACAATCTTAGTGTTTCAGTAAAGCCAGAGTGGTATTTATTTATTTATTTATTTATTGTAGAGTTTTATATAGCGCGAACAAGACCCGTGGGTATCAGAGCGCTTAACATCAGAATAGATAACCAACACAAGTGATTACATTATAGGAAACAAACATATAAGAGGTATATAATAGGATAAATACAATTATGTGAACAGTATATATGCAAACCAATACATGTGCAAATCGCCTTAATAGGTGTGATAAGGCTAAGCTTATATCATATGCCCATATTCCTGGCCAAGGTGATGTAGGCGAAGGTAAAGTTTTGGCTTAACAAATGATAACCTTTTGTAATAATAATAAAAATAATGTGGTGTATGATGTGGTTAAGTAAAAGGAAGCTCAAGATCTGTTTGAAGGGAGGTAACCCAGAAGAAAACTGCCTCGCTCTATGGATTCTTTTCTTCAAGATGTGCCAGTGATGTTGCTTCACAGCGCTACACTGTGACTAGTTTGAAAGATAATACTACTGAGAAGGGGGGACCCCTGAATAGATAAGGGCAGGTAAACAGGGGAACAACTGAAATTCTTTGTTCTTAATGTGTTGAATTGCATTATGTCAAGCATTATACCTTTTTGAAATAATTGTTGAAAATCAATAAAATGTAATATATGTTTGCACCCCTTGGTGTGACTGATCTTCTCTGCACTTAAATTGCTCCGGTGACAGTGTGTTTATTTAAGGACCCCTCTCTGGGGCCCTGCCTTATCAATTGGGGCAGGTAGTTCCTGTTGGTGTTTTAGTTAGAAAAATAAGTCTGTGCAGTAATCCGCACTAGGATCTGCAATGCAGTGCAATCCTTGTGAAGGAATGGAAGAAAAATAGATTAGGATTGAAGGCATCTGGAAGAGTCCACAGGATGAAGGGGGCAAATGGTGCTCTTTAGAATGAGGAACTGATGGAACATGACAAAGGCCAAGGGTTCAGGGGAAAAGCAGAAGTGACCAAAGAATTACTGAAATGCTTGAATCGAGGAAGAACCAGAATTATTGGAGTGAATAAAGGGCTAGGACAACGCTGGATGTAGACAGTGTTTGGGAAATGCTGAAGTCAAGCGAGAGCCAGGGTAAAAATGGAGTCCAGAAAAAGTACAATAAATGCTGGAGTCAGGGAAATCCTGGTGTTCAGAACGTGCAAGGGAGACAACAGTTTTAGGCAGATTGGCGAACATGTTGGAGTGCAAGGAGAATCGGGGAAATGCTGCAGCGCAGGGGAATCAAGGAAATTTAGTAATTGAGGTTACCAGAGAAATGCTGGAGAGTCCGAAATGCAGGGGTGGAGAGAAAGTTCTGTGAAACGTTGGTTTGAAAAAGGTGGAGTACTGCAGTGTATGGAGAGGGTCATCAACTTGCCTGCTGTGTCATTACTGTGCAGCCACTGACATCTCCACTGGAGAGCTTCACGATTTGTATATCACCCACGCCATTGTAGATGTGTCTAGTCATCCCTTCAAGGAGCAGTGGAAACCCTCTGATAAAGGAATAATAAGGTGCAGGGTAGACGGATAGGAGTGAGATCATGAGTAGAAAAGGTGTGGGAGCAAAACAGTACCCCAAATTTAAGGACACTCAAAATTTTTAAAAAAACTTTTTACCCTATAAGGTTCTCCCACTAGTTGATCTTCCACTAAACAGGCACAATCCCTGATATCAGTTCTGCAGAGTAGAATAAATAAATAAGACAAACTGAATAATTGAGTTCTAGATCAGAGGAAAGTTAAAATATTTTATTATAATAATTTAAAAAACAGGCAATACCGAATAAATGCCATGAAGGCTCAAGTGCAAAGTGAAATTCAGAAATCAGATGAGCAGCAGAATCGGAAAGAAATAGAGCAGCATCCCTAGTAGAAAAGGAAAGCCTTCTCACTAAAATCTGGCAAATGCCCAAATATAGCGATTATCATTTAAAATTCTTGCAAATCAATTTAGTAAAACAGCTATTTTATTGTAGCATGATCAAAATTAACAAAGTTTTAGCATATCAGAATTTTGAACATCATAAACCAAATACATAAGCACTATTACATTTTAAAAAAAAACATCCAGCATCTTCCCGGCTACTACCATCCAGAGATGCTAAAACAAAATAGAAACATTACAACAGTATCTGTTTTGACTAAGGAATAAGAGTTGTCTAAACATCAGCTGGATTTTGCAACTTATTTTTTTTTATTTGAAGCCCCATATTCATAATAGGAGGAAGTGTTGCCAGGGAGCGCAAACGCAAATGATGTCATCACGCAGACGTCGCGGCCGGCACTTCTTGCAAGGGACTACTTTATTTTTATTTTGAAATTTTTTAAACAACGTATATTTTTTATTTTTAATGGCCTATGTCCTTCTGCTTGCCCTGAGGTTTTCAACGATGTCTTGGGTGTTTTGATTGGTGGTGTACTTTTCGAGTTTACCTGGCTCAAAGGTTTGTGTTCTCTCTTTATAATAGTAGTATAGATAGTATAGATGGAGTTCCTCACATAAATGTGGCACAACGAAATTATATGAATAAACACACTTCAACACATCATACGAAACTCGTTACAACTGAAATCATGTTAACTCCTCATTTGTGTATTGGATCCAACAAAAGTATTATTATAATTATTTATTGCACAAAGTATAGATTTGGAAAAACGCTCTACAAAGGTGTGGTAAAAAAAGAGAAGGAATCGGACCAGGCCTGGCGGGTCCTCGGTAAACAAATTGGCTTTCAAGTCAAATTAAAAAAAATGTCCTGCTTGTAAACTGGGCACACAGCAGATCAAGCTTCTAACACCATCTAATGTAACAGGGTTTGCTGCCTCGTCATAAATAGGGAAATTTAATATACAATCTCTATATAGATGTAGCAGCCCAAGCACTGGGCACTGAAAAGAACTGGTCTTTGAAAAGCCTGGGTCATCGGAATATTCGGCCCCTCTGCTACAGTTCTGACAGGCCTGGAAAGGCTCCTCCCCAATCAGTAAGAGTGTGAGGGTGTTAGAGGAGTTGGGACAGGTGGCCATGCCAAACAGGCAATCAAATGATCTGGGTGAGCCTCTGAAAATTAGCCTCAGAAGTGATATCTTGAAATGAATGACATTTATTTGGGTGGTTTCAACAACTTGGGAAAGTTATTCCTTTTGAAATACCTGAGGAAACTGATTCATTGTGATAAATTGTCTGGGGAAAGGATCACAAATTTTTCAATCACCATAAATAATGTGTTATTGTTGTTAGCGGCGGTCACTACAAATAAAAGGTGGTGAGGTGGGAACGCAGAAGGGGTGGTTGCGCGGGAAGGACGGGGGATAGAAATATTAGATTTTTAAAAACATTGCCTGAAGCTACTGGTCGCATCCCGCCTTGCGTTTGCCGCCTCTCTTCTTCCTGGTTCCCAGCCGCCCTTGGGACAGACTCCCACCCAATCACCATGCTGCAGAACAGCACAGGGATTGGCCTGAGCTGACAGGAAAGATGCCCTGCTCAGACCAGGGAGTCTGTGGAGGTTTCTCTGTTGGAGAAAAGACAAGTGCGCATGTGTGTTTTTATTGGCTGGAGATGGCCGGCCAAACACACATGAGCACTTAGGGAGTGAAGTACATGTAGCACTTCTCCTTCACCTCCCATGCCTAGGCCCTGCCACTCCCTACAGCGTTGGCTAAGAGCCGGCAGATGCACAATAAAATTATGCAATACATCGTTTTATTTTACATTTGCTGGCCCTGAGCCTGGCAGTGGGGCGACGCTCCTCCACCATTGCATAGGAGCTCGCGATGACTGTTTCACACAAGAATGCTTTACCACGAGTACTTGTGTCTTCAGGGAAATGCTTTCGCTTACTTGATGTAATGGTTTACCTAGGCAAGATACAACTACTGAATTAGGTATATAATTTAAAGTGTTCTTATTTTATGAGAAAACAGCAATAAGCAAAATCGCAAATAAAAATATTTTTCAGGTTCATAAGAGTTAGAACTACAAAAACAGATTTCCATCACAAAAATAGTTTTCTACAATGTCACAGTTTTTGTCTGAGGAAATATATCTTTTCATAATATTTTCATATCTAACATCTAAAAACTTTCTCTGGAATAAGAGACTCACTCTGTTATTCAGATTAAATTTAATCACACTACAGAAGGAATCTAATAACCTGCAGCAAGAAGGAAGCATTCTGTTTTTCTTCTAATTTAATTTTAATCTGCTATTAGATTTCCAAGTCCAGTTACAAAATTTAAGAGCTGAAAAATGGAAGTATTTCCAGGAAGTACATTGATCACAAATGAAAGAAATTCATTCTCATTGTCCTAGGGGCTCTTTTTTCAGGAATAACTGGCACACATTTTTAGAAGAATTTGCTGATGTTCGGTAAATGCAATGTTGAATCCTGGTTTCCAACAATTTACTTTGGGCCAAGTTATTTCTGCTTTATCATTGCTAAGAAGTTCTGTACTGCATCCGGGCAATTCTGCATCAAGTAACCAGTGCAAAAATGACAGTTTACACCTGTCGATATGTGCAAATATCACTGGGAAATTGCTCAATATGGATACCTGTTTTTTTTTTTTAGACCAGCACCACAAAAGCATTTTTAATCTGGAAAAACAGTCTCACATAACACCAAACATGAGTTGAAGGCCTGCGTAGTTGGTAGTTCAGTTACTGGCTTCGGCATCCAAGCAAAATGGTGTGTGTCATTCTGTGGAAACCTCTTTTTTTCCCATGCGCTTGAAATTGTAAATGTGTACGTTTTACATGTTTAAAAACCTACTGTACTCTGTGCTGTTTTGAATGCCTAATTAGATTTTAGGACAATGCACAGGTAAGTAGTTTCCCTGCACTCTTACTACACAGAGTACGAATGCCCCTCCGATGTACTTTCCATTCCTGCCCAATACTCGGTCCACATAATTTATTAAAAAATAATTGTTTGTTTCCCTGCTTCCTCGATCACCTTCTGTTTGTCAGGGGTGAGCAGCAAGTGCCAGTCTTACTATGGAATGCAAAGCGTGCTACACAGTTATGGAGGTGGACCAAGCCACTGAGGCATAGATGTATTGTGTGACCACATCTCTGTCGTGCTACCTCGCCTTCCGTCCCCGAGATTTGTTTTTGGTTCTGCCCCATATAAAACCACTTTTTCCCAGTGATGATGATGGTGCCCTGTGCAGCACTAGTTATTATCTGGGTGTGACACACTGTATTGCATTTTTGGTCTTTTAAGGTTGGTGGGGGGTGAGGGATTTCTAGTCAGTGCTCCCTTATTCTCTAGTGAGCATTGTATCTGAATACTGACTACGAGAAACATTAGTTGACTGTAATATTGCGGTCAAAATATTATGATTGACATAATATTCATTCTTAGTATATATTTATTTACTTGTGGTAAACAAAATTGATGTTAAAAAGTAATATTCCATTAAACTACCATATTTATGTGAATTATATCTTTTTTGTTTGTCTTTACATATGAAAACATTTTTATTGTCAAATGTACTTCGTTTTATATTGTTTTTTCTTATTAGGGGTTTATGAACATATATGAGGTAGTATATACAAAAAAATACATTTAACAATGTGGTTTACTAGATAGAAATATAGTTTACAGGCATTACTATTTGGAAAAGAACATTTTTTTTGCAGTACAAATGTTGAAATGAATATATATATATATATATATATATATATATATATATATATATATATATATATATATATATATATATATATATATATATATATCTCTACCATATGGCTCTCTCCTTTCCCGTGTAGGCGCTGCTGAATGTGGTCGCGTCGCTCGGTTATTTTGTTTTGACCCCATGGATGAATAAATCACTTGAAGAAATTCAATTGTAGCGTGGTGCTGGACTTTGTTTGAATTGCGACTCCATTGCTTCCCTCGAGGAGGGGAATCTTGTGGAAATATATATATATATATATATATATATATATATATATATATATATATATATATATATATATATATATATATATATATATATATATATATATATATATATATGAATAACCACCACAGAAGCATATGGATTTAATCAATCATATGCTGTATATGCATTGGTGCCGTTATTGTCATTATTGTTCACTCGTTCATTAATACTACAAAGACATGAGGCGTCTACCATGTAATCATGAGTTCAATATTTTAATATTCTACCGCTTCAAATCTATTCATATATATTTGTTATTATGCTAGGGATATGTACACGATCATGTCACTGATTGCAAATTTTGAATACCATATACAGCATTACTTTAGAATTAAGCCATGCATGCGAGAAAACAATCTATTCCATGAGAGCAATGTGTTTTTGTATTTTTGTTTTTTTGTTTTTATACATTTTTTGTACCTCATTACATGAACAGAGAACAAACATTATACATGAACTTGAGCTTTACAGAGGTATTTGCACTAGTTATAATCTTTCTTCTATGTTCATCATGACAGAAGTTTGTTAATCACATGATTGGGTCACCTGTGTATTTAAACGTCACTCTCAAGCATCGCATTATGTGAGCAAGGCCACATCGTTGGCCGAAACGCGTCATCTTGTCCGCATGCATTGCGTTTTTATGGACTAAATAAATAAAGTCACTGTGTGCCAGCAGTGTTTAAAGGCATTGAAGAGTCTGTTTCTCTCCTTTTGGTGGGCTGAAGCACCGGAGTGGTAATTGGATATATATATATATATATATGTATGCATTTAAATGAAGACCTATTCCAATAAAATATTACCAATGAGCCTCAGTCTACTCATACAAATTATTTATTTTTGTTTTTATAAAATGCATGTTGTAAAAAGGCACACTATTAGAATCTATTTTGTATGTTAAAATATATAAAATATTAGCATTCTTAAAAATGTTTGTGGTCTTAGAGCTAGAATACCAAAAATGAACCTCCATCTATATGCACATTCCTAAAGGTTGTGGGGTTGGATGTAAAATAATAAACCTACCCTCCCCCCAATGCAGGCCCTTCTTTATTTATTTGTTGGAATGGAGTTATAATAATAAACATGACCCTCCCTCACCCCCAATATATAAAATGATAAATCTAACGTCCATCCAATAAAAGTAATTTCCCTATTTGTGAGTTTGGATTTGAAATAGTAAATTGAACCCCCCGCCCAAAAGAAAAAAAAAAAGAAATATATATATATTATGGACTTTTCCTAGAGTTGTGGGATTGGAATAGTAAATCTGCCACCCCAAAAAAATCTGTTTCTGGGTTTGGAGTTTGAATAGTAAATTTGAACCACCCCAACCTCTCCCTACCCCCCACAAAAAACTATAAACACAAAAATCCTTTGGCTGTATTTGTGGGTTTTGAGTTAGAATAGTAAATCTACTGCCCTCCACTCAACCAAATCTCTTCTCTTTACACTGTGATTGTACCTTAAATCTAACCTCCCCCAATTGATGCAATTTCCCCAATATTTGTGGGATTGGGGAGGGAAGATTGAACGCTCTAGGGATTGTTATGTAATTTCTGTTTATTCCTGGAAATATTGTGAGACTAATATTAATATATATTTAAAATGTTAAATATCTAACATTTTTGGCAGTGTGAAGAAGGAAATTTATTTCTCTACCGATACCCCTCCACCTACTTCCCTTCGACTTCCAAATGTTACCCTTCCTATAGCAATGGCATCTTTGAATGCTCATGATTGTTAACTTACAAGAAAGCTAAACTGTTTAGGCATGATTGATTGATTTTATAACCTCCGTTTTATCACAGTCTAGTGTATGTAGACTTAATTGCAAACATGCATTTTTCATTTATCAATTGTAAAGCTCTCCGATACCATGCGGTCAAGTTTATACTATAGAAATCTAAATAAATAAAAGTAAATACATTGTAAAACAATGATTAGATATATTAAAAAAGGCAAAGTAAGTATCTTGCTTAATTGTTCAGTGATAAAAAATGTAGAGAGAAGTTATATTTCCAAACTATGTATTTACATAAACGTTTACAAATATGATAAAGTACAATACACAGTAAGTGTTTTTACAAATGATAGCATTTGAGATCATTTTTATGTGCATAGAAATATTTTTATTTTTGCATTAGTACCAATGTATTTGTATTATTTATTTCTATTTTACTGTCAACTTTTGTGTGTAATCCATTGTACAGTAATTTTTCCCATTAATTGCCCAGTGCAACTAGACAACAGTGGATTCAGGCTCCCGGGTCTTTTGGTCATGTAAAGAAACTTGCATTTTATATGTTTTTATGAATGAAATGTTTTTTGGCTGTAGGATAATGTATTAACTGATCTTGGTTGGAAGTTAATGTGTCTATTTAGGTTTGTTAGTATTTTGAAACTGAGTGTTTCATTTTAAAATAAGCCTCATATGCCTAGAGCTTAATTAGTATATTGGTAATAATGTTTGTTTGTATTGTAATGAGAGTTTGTTTGTTGTATGTTGTGAACTTTGAGTGTGTTATGGTAGGGTTGGGAATCTATTTGTTTTTTCTGTGCACGTCAAGAAGAGAATCCTTGAAGATATTATGTTTTTGGAAACTGCCTTAATAAATTTTTTTTGTTAAGAAAAAGTGTTGAAATTTAGCCTTTCTAACTATTTTTCCAGCTTTCCTTTTATTCTGTGGTTTTGCAGACTTTTTCAAATACTTTATTTTTTATCTTTTAGGTAATAAATGAATTTGATATCGAACCATCCATTGGTATTGTTTATTTGTTTGGGCAATTGTATTTTTGCATTTTTTTGGGAACCATGTTTTGGTATCTCTGCACTGGAGATTATTTCCCCCCAAATGCTTTACTACATCTAGAGAACTGTGAATATTTTAAATATATTATATGAGAATAATGTTGTTTGGGTTAAATAAATATGCATTGCTGTGCTGTATGTTTTGTGCTGAAACTTTAGCATGAATGTGTGACATATATATATGGTGTAATGTATTTAATATTTAAAATGTATGTAAAAAGGGAGGAGCCTACCGGCAACCAAGATGGGCAGGTAGGGAATCGGCTCCACCTGCCGCTGTTCCCTGCCCTTTAATTCTGAGCACTATCCTGGCCTGTACCCTACGCCCTGGCTGCGGAACAGAAGCGGCGTCAAACACAGTTTCCGCGGATCGGATCCGTGGTCTGGAGATGCTGCTGCGTTGTCCCGCAAAATGAGGCCTGGTCTGGCGTGAAAGTCGGGACCTGGCGTGCCGGACTGCTCCGACGCAAGTATGTGGACGCGGCTAAACTTTCGCCGGTCTGCCCGGCTGCGAACAAGTGCATCCTCTGCGTTCTTTGAGGAGACGTGCTGCTGACACTGTGACTGTATAAGTGGAGGAAGGGAGTGGGGGTGTGCCCCCTGCCCCAGAGCGTCTAGATCTGTGAACAGTGAAGTGCAGCGACTGCCCTGGAATACGCTGTGCGGGGGCCGTGGAGCGCCTGTCATCAACCCGGCTGCGGGGGTGGCATATCCCGGGGGACGCCCGGCAGCCAGTGAGGAAGCGAGTTTGTCCCGCAGTGGAAGAGAGGATCAGGCGTTGTACGCGTGGCTGCCTGCTGAAGGGTGCCCCGGGGGTGACTATATGTGGAGAGTGGTGGAGGCCTCGATGCCCCAGTTTGCCACAAGAGTGGGGGACACATTGATGTCCAACAGGATTGAGGACGGCCTGGCCCATATTGTATGTATGTATGTATGTATGTATGTATAGGCATTTATATAGCGCACTACTTACCCTGAGGGTCCCAAGGCGCTTCGACCGCTGCAAAACCCTTCCTGGCTTCCATGAGAGATGGTCCCTTAATGGGTATCTCCAGGGTGAGACCAGGCATCCCCGGCGGTCTGGTGGGGCCGTTAGTGAAGATGAGGCAAGCTAATGCCCAGAGTTGCTGAGTGTGATCGCTCATCAGAGTGGGCACCGAGGCGAGAGAATTATCGAGTCCGCTGACCCTGGTCCAGAAACCTGCTGCGCCGGGAATCGAACCCTGGTCCCGGGCCGTTCTCTGCTCTCGGGTCTGCCGCCTCTAACCAGTGAGCCACACTACCTGGTTAGACGACGTTGTGCGCTGCCTTCAAATTTACAATAGGACCGGTGGCATTGGCAGGGTCCCCGTTGGTGGTGCCACCCCGCGGTGAAGAACAGACCGGCATGGTGGTGGGGTGACCCGCATGTTCGAGAACTAATCACTGGCTTCACAGGAGGGCACAGAGGATGATGTTGGCTGAACGGTGGCACACCATGGAGGGGTCATTGTGACGTATTAAAGTCGTTTACAACATTGTGAGGGTCGAGAGAGACTGTCGGTAGGGTGTCAAACTCACGAAAGCCTTGTGTGGACGGGGTGTTTGGTGTTGCCACACTGGGAGGGGAACACAATTTGGACTGCCCCTCGCCTCCCGGGAGTGGTGGAGACTGTCATACTCAGCCTAAACTGGAGAACCAGACGTGCCCTATTAGTGTCTGGGGGACGTCAAGACAGTATATACTCGATTGGTGGACAGCGGAAGGGGACGGCCGACCAGCGGCGCTGACCTCGGGAATAGACCACGACTGGGCCAGGCCCAAGGGGTACGGGAGGTGCTATTGCAACCAAATCTGAGGTGGATAAGCCCCTGCCCCGGTCCTCCAAGGGATCCAGGAACATCCAATCAAACCGGTTGGACCACTACACCTTCCCGAAGGGGTCCCCGGGGGCGCCGACAAAGACCCAGTCCGGGGACGCCGACAAAGACCCAGTCCGGGAGCGAGTAGGTTGCTCTGCCCCCTACGGAACCTACGCTGACATCTCTAATGGCGGCTATCACCGGGGTCCAGGCAACCCTGGGCTAGAAGATCGAAGTCATGGACAATAAACTTGACAGTTGTGATTGAGGTGGGGCTGCTGCGGGCAGACCTTGCAAAGGCCACCGAGAAAGTAAAGACACAAGAGATCAAGACAGCCAGTTTAATAGACGATGTGAATCAGCTGCAACTGGAGGTGAGGGACCTTAAGGCCTCAAGTGTCCTCGCGGCTCGCAAACTGGACGATTATGAAGGTAGGGCCAGGCGGAACAACGTCCGTATTCTTGGGGTGCCTGAGAAATCTGAGGGGCAGACGCCGGACCTCTTTGTTGAAAATATAGTTCTAAAACACCTCCAACCTCAAGGCCTCAGCAATTTTTTCACTGTGGAACGTGCACACAGAGTCCCAGGCGGAAGACCCAGTCCGGGTGCACCCCCCCCGATCGATGATTGCCAGAGTCCTCAACTTTCGTGATCGAGATGTGATTTTGCAGGCGGCGCAAGCTGGGCTCCCCCTGAAGTTTGAAAATGCAACTCTTTCTTCCCAGACTTTACCCAAGCGGTGCAAAGACAGGGTCAAGGTTTCTTGTCAGTGAAGAAGAGACTGAGGGACAAAGGGCTAAAATATGCCATGATGTTTCCGGCTCGGCTTCGGGTGGAATTTATTGGTAGGGCCTGGTTCTTCGACAACCTTGAGGTGGCGGCGGATTGGCTGGACAATATCCAGGTGACGGAGGTGGAGAGGCGAGATCGAGGGGACGCAGACAAACAAAAGGGTGTAATCATGGGTGATGTGGGCAGGGGGTGGGGTGGGCTTGTAAAAGCTTGTCTGAATTATAGCCCCAGTATAGACTTTGTCATAATTAGACTTGAAACATAGTACTGGTGGTGGGGCGGGGGGCAGTGGGGTTGGCGGGTTCGTTCGGGCCCTCCCCCTGTTTTCTACCTTTAGTTAGCTGTAGATAAGTGTTGGGGCGACAGGCACACACTGCTAGTTGGGGTTGAGCGTAAACTATATGCAGGGGTACAGGGTGGCGGGAGGAGGGTTGAAGTTTGGGGGATTTTTTGAAATTGATAATTTTTTATGTGTTTCATTATTGGCGAATTGGTTGGCAGTATTTTCTAGTTTTTTTCTTGCATCAGGTGACCTAGACATGCTTTACCATCACTATGTCTACTGGTAGACAGGGTTTGGGGATTACGGCGCTTAGTTGGAATGTGAATGGTCTAGGAGATAAGATTGAAAGGGGAATGGTCAGTCAGATGATTAGGAGACACTACCCGGATATGGTGCTGTTGCAGGAAACACACCTGATTGGTAACCATTGTAGGGCCCTATGCAGGGGAGGCTATAAGTTGGTGGCGCATGCTGGATTCACTACAGGGTCCAAGAGGGTGGGTATCCTGGTTAGGAACTCCTTCCCGCTGACAGTTCAGGCAACTTGGGTGGACAAGCGAGGTAGGTACATTGGCATTTCAGGGTTATGGTAGGGTAAAACTGTGACGTTACTGTCGGTATGTGTTCCACCGGGTCTGCAGACCGACACCTTTCCGAAACCTGTAAAAAATGTTTTTATCTTTGCCTGTGGGGCTGCTTGAAATGGAGGGAGAATTCAATGCTGTGATAAATGGCGAAATGGACAGATGCCCGAACGCGGACGCTGTCTCAGGGGTGGTTGTAGAAACCACCGGTCTCGTTGACAGGTGGAGACTTAGGGACCCAGGTGGAGTGCATTATACACACACATCTGCTGCACATCACTCCTTCTCCAGAATAGATTGTTTTGGTGCCGGCAGGTACGACACTTGGGTAGAGGGATTTCCAATCACTCCCTAGTCTGGCTCAATCTGGTAGTGGGACAGAGAGATGTGGGCAGGATCGCTCCTATCAACGCTTGGCATTTAAAAGATCCTGATACTAAGAAGGAAATGGTACAAATTACGGACCGGTATTTACAGGAAAACGTAGGAATGGTGGAGTCGGTGCGGTCCCTGTGGGAGGCATGCAAGACGGTCATCAGAGGGGAGGTATTGTCGTTGGTCTCGGGGAAGAGGAGGAAGGCTTGAGCTGAAGTGGATAGGGTGGAGGCTGAACTGATAGCACTGGAGGGGAAGGTCTCGAGGGAGGCCACACCGGGGGGGTTGCATCGACTGAAGTTACTCCGGGATGAATATAGGAGTCTAGCTAGGGACAGGGCCAAAGTTCAGATCGCCGACACACAAAGTAGGGTCTATGAACATGGCGATAAGGCAGGTAAATTAATAGCGTGGTTGGAGAAGGGGGGGAATGGGCATCATGGTTGGTGCTAGAATTGCAGACGGTGGAATCAGGATTGGTGACAGACCCGCAGCAGATTGCAGATGAGTTCTCAGCTTACTATAAACTAGTGTATCAGTCGGCGGGCACCTATACAGAGTCTGAAAATGTGGCTATGATACACGATATCCCAATGCCCTGCCTCTCGCAGGAGGACATGAAATATCAGGATTCCCCGCTCAAGGATGACGAGGTGGCGCAGGCTATCAAGGTTGTCCACTCTGGGACGGCCTCCGGCCTGAACGGAATCCCCATAGAGCTTTATAAAATTAATGCGAACAAACTTGCACCATTTCTCCATGCCATGTTCATTGGAAGTAGAGAAACGGGCCAGCTCCCCTACGACAAACGTGTAGCAAACATTGTTGTTATTCATAAAGAAGGCAAGCCTAAAACAGAGTGCTCTTCCTATCGACCAATCTCACTACTCAATGCGGAACCTAAAGTGTTGGCTAAATTGTTGGCGACTAGGCTGGTTAAGGTCATATCGACTCTGGTCTACCCGGACCAGTCTGGCTTTATGCCTCGCCGAAATACAGCCCTCAATCTCAGGAGACTGCATGGGATTCTGGGTGGCACGTCGAGCATACATTAGCCAGCAGTCCAGTTGTCATTAGATGCAACCATGGCATTTGATAGGGTCGAATGGCCCAACTTGTTTGCAGTTCTAGCGAAGTTGGGTACCGGCAAGGAGTTTATCAACTGG
Organism: Lissotriton vulgaris; assembly: GCF_964263255.1. NCBI lineage: Eukaryota > Metazoa > Chordata > Amphibia > Caudata > Salamandridae > Lissotriton > Lissotriton vulgaris. The sequence goes on along the minus strand of NC_141687.1, from coordinate 1,320,694,811 downwards.
GTCCGACTTTTATACACTAATCCCCTAGCCAGAGTTGTGGTGAACAACCACAAATCCATAGACTTTCCCCTGGGAAAGGGAACAAGACAGGGATGTCACTTATCCCCACTGCTATTTGCGTTGGCACTTGAGCCACTCGCGGCTTGGGTCCGATGGGACCGGTCGATTCGTGGCCTGCGCTGGACACCCGAGTGGGAGGACAAGATCTCGCTCTATGCAGACGACATCCTGCTCTACCTTACCAACCCTCGGGTTTCTTTGATAACTTTTATGGACGTTGTGGTTATATTTGGAAGATGTTCTGGTTTCGCCATTAACTGGGCGAAATCTGTGCTTTTTGTCATTAGTGGTGATCCTCCGGTCGTCCCGAGTTCCTGCCCATTGCGGACTGAAAATGTGGGTTTTCTGTATCTGGGCATTTTTGGGACCAAAGATCCGAAACTGAGATACGAAAATAACCTTGAGCCCCCACTGGCTAAGTTCCGAAGAGATGTGGCGAGGTGGAAATCGCTCTCCTTGTTGGGCCGTGCGGTGTTATTTAAAATGATGGCTCTCCCCCCGCTTTTTGTATGTGCTCCAAAACACAATAGATCTGGTGCCCCCCTCGTATTTCAAGGATATTGAGTCCCTCCAGAGACAGCTTCTCTGGGAGGGCAGACCCCGTATTGCTTTCTCCAAGCGTACTCTTCCCTGGTACGATGGAGGGATCGGTTTACCAGACCTCCGTAAGTATTATTGGGATTCCCAGTTGGTGGCAATAAATCACGCCATTTCTGGGTCCCCTTTGGACCATGGATATGCGATGGACCGCGGGCAGATGCCAGGGTGTGATTTCACAAGGGCATTGTATGCTAAGATTGGGCGGTTTTCCCTCGTCGGGCCAGAGGCCCATGCGGTTCACGTATGGCATGCCGCTAATCGATGTCTGCAATGGGAAGGGAGACTTACTATAGCGACCCCACTGTGGAGCTCGGAGAGGCTGGGTAGCTTGTGGGAGATGAAGGGCTTTGATAGATGGGACCTCATTGGGATCTCGCAAATAAAGGCCATGTGGGGAAGGATGGGGTACTTATGTTTGCCGCCCTACAGGAAAGACATCAGATGCAGGAATGCCAGCGTTTCTGATATCTCCAGGTCAGACACACCCTGAACGCAAATGTTCCCCGGGACACTGAACTCCCGGAGGCCTCCCCACTAGAGGACCGAGTACTGGATGGTATTCTAACGACCAAAACCATATCATTGATATATAAAAAACTGATCAACCTCATGAGTGACCCCCTGGTAACTGTTAGGGAAAAGTGGGGCGCAGATGGCCTAGTTTTTGATGATGAAGACTGGAGAGAGGCGGTTTCCTCCCCGAAAGTAGTAGCCATTCAAATGCGACTCAGACTGGTGCAGTTGAAGATTCTACACGAAACATACATTACAGGTCCACAATTGGTACATATGGGTTTGGCGGAAAGCCGGGAATGTAGGAGGGGATGTGGGGAGACTGGAACGTTCATGCATGTTTTTGGCACTGTGCGGCAATACAGGAATACTGGGTCAAGATCCACGAGAAGATCCGAGGGGTAGTGGGGCTGGAACTGTCGGTAGAGACCCGACGTTGTATATTGAATGTCTGGGAGCCAACAGATCTGACTTCACACGGGAAGCAATGGGTGACCCTGGCATGGATGATAGCCAAGCATAATATAGCTCAGTTGTGGGGGGCCTAGTCAGGTGCCACAGGTTGGGAAATGGATGGAGGATCTCGACTGATGCATGTTCAGGGAACAATCGGTATACATTGCTAGGGGCTGGCCCCAGAAATGGGGGAAGATCTGGGGAGGGTGGAACGGCTATAGGGGAGATATATGTACTCCACCAAGTGTTGGCGAGGAAACAATAGCGTTGGTGCCCCAGTGACCTTTACTGTCATCCTGAATGCATTCTGATATATGGAAATGTATAATTAATCACTGTGAAAGAGATGTATATCACCTGATACTTTTTCTTTTGTTTGCATTAATAAGAAGATTTAAAATGTCTGTAAAATTTTACGTGCTTTCAAAACGTTTTTCTTGCAATTGTTATGTTATTAAGATATTTCATAATGAAAGTGTTTAGTATACATGCTGCGTTTTGGTGTAAGAAGTGTTATTGTAGGTGTTATTTTTTGTGGGTTTAGTTGTTTGTTAGCATATTATCTGGTATAATTTCTTTTACTACATTCTGGGGCATGCAGTTAGTATTTGTTTTTGTTAAGGTTGATTATTTATTGGTTTGCAGGTTGAGGTTAGATGAATGTGTATGATATTGATTCTTAATAGTGAGAGCCTTGGATGTTTTCAAGCAGCTGGACATTGTTGGAGAGAATGTCAAACATTTGTTTAGTTTGTTTAGAAAATATAGGGCATAAGTTAGTCAAGAGATTCCTCTTTACAAGATGTTTGTTTGGCATTTTTATTGTGTAATATGTCTACAAATTGGTAGAGGCTCAGCATACGTCTACCTAGTATATCTTCGAAGGAGTTATGCCATCCTTCTGATGTGTCGATATTTGTTTTAACTTCTTGGTTAGGGTTCTGCTTTCAGAGGCATTCCACCATGACTTGTGTCTTAACCAGTGGATTTATCCAACCCAGCTGACTGAGATGTAAAGAAGGAAAGGGCTCATGTGTCTTCATTGGTTTTACAATCTTGAGAAATTAGCAGTAAATGATAATGTTTAACTACTTTACTAGGAGGTAAAAAGGCTAGGGTATTTAGCTTTTGTAATGCAATGGCCAATTGGCTGATAGTGAAATACTTTATATTTAAAGTTGAATCTTGGGTGCATCTCCAAATTGTTTGACAAAAATACAAGAATCAACCTTGAACCACATTTTTTGATAGATTTTTATCATTGTGTTGATAATGGTATGTTCAGAATCCATTATTAGCTTGGCTGTGGCTTATTTTGTGGTGCATTATCAAAATCAATTTATGGTAGATTTTTAAAGTATTGTTTAGGAGGAGGCCAAATATGAATGGAATAGTATTTTTTGTTAGTATTGTTTATCAATTGTGTAAATTTGACCAGGAATACAGAATTATTGTATCATTTTTATTGACAGGGAGCCTGATATAATCTTTGCTGTGTGTGATGGTAAGATTAACCAGTATGTCTATTTAAGAAAGGTTTTTAGATGCCGACATAACTTGACTCTCTGCTCTCTTTCCTGCCTACTGTTCTTTTCAGGTTGGGGATTGGTGACCAGTGTCTAAGCCTGAACTACGTCCTGAACTATGTTGCTCAGATTCAGTTTCTTCCATTAAAGGGTTATTGTTTTTTTACCCCGTGTATTTTCAATGCAGTTATTAACTGTGGATGCATGACCAGAGCACTCATTAATTAATATATAGTGCACTTCCATTTCTTCTATTCATTGATATAGAATATATAATGCATTCATATATCATTTTCGGGGACGCGCTGGTAGGACTGTTCTGCCCCCTGCTGCTGTTGCCTGGAGGGACTACCTGTCCCAGGATACCTTGCATCCCCTGGAGGGGGTGCTTGCTGTCACCAGCGTGCTTATATCGCGGCAAACATCACCGCGGCGCAGGACCCTCCTGGCCCAAGCCCGGGCCAATGGCGGGCCCGTCCTTGCCCGTCACTGATAGGAAGTGACAGGACAGGGCCACCAGCCTGATATTTGGATATCGAACAATCGACTAGAGCTCCAAGGTACTTCCTTCCTATTATAAACTCGACCTATTGGTGTTTCATCATAGCCCACATCCTTGCAAGCAAGCATAGTATAAGGGGGAAATGGGTAAAAGGAAAGCCATCGAAGCCCCAGGAGAGGGTCAAACAGGGAAAGGCAAGAAGCTCAAAAGATTGGGAAAGCGGTCAACGCTTCAAAATAGTAATCCAGCTTTAGCGCATATTGATGACCTGGTAAACAAGTGTGAGGCGATATTACTAACCTCTACTCCTTTCTGCCCAGAAAGCAGCATGTTAGTTGAGCCATTAACTTTGAGTCCTGGCGCTCAATGTAGAAACCCCACCCCCCATGTTCCAGATATGTTTAAGAAAAAAGTGAGGCCTAGGGACCAATTATGGTTGGTGAAGTAGAAAACATAAGAAAACCTCAAACTACAGCAATAAGCACTGACGGTACAAGTCTTATACAAATGGAACCCGCAATAGAATATCCCAATAGATTTGCTGCATTATCCTCGCTGGACGAAGAGTGCCCGGATGTAATCAATATTGAAGAGGTTGGTAACATAAGTCATAATACCACCCCACACTGTTCATGTAAGAATATGGGTTCAGATGTCTAATCAGTATGGCTGACTAACTTACAAGCTCAAACAACCAATCTCACTGAAGAAGTTAGCACACTCAAAAATCTAGTTGGACATGTAACCGAGCTAATGATGAATCATCTGCAAAATATTTCTGTTGGTATAAGTAAATCTACACCGAACCTGCATCCACAGGAGTATACACCAACTAGCGTCAAAAGCAGGGGAATTAAAAAAAATAACATTGCATCGAACCATTTGACAAGAAACAAGGACAATAATAAACACCATCAAGTCATGACAATCACCAAAACCCCAGTACCAAGTGGTGTGAAAGTGAATCAGGGCTATCAACGACAGTATTGGGGCGCAAGTAGGAGTCATCAATTGTTGCCGAAAATCAGTTATCCCCCAGGGCCTGAACAAACTGACATCCACCGCAATCTGGGTAAAACACGAATCATGAGGAACTAAATATTTGTTATTAATGTGCCAAAGCTAGCACTTACTTCAGCAAAAGAGGATGACCTTACCTTGACTAATAAATGTATTCACTGGCTTAGACAGGTGCGCAAATGCTGACCAGTCATAAGGGAGGATATATCCTTGGCAAAAAGGTATGCGTTGGAGTGTTCCGAATTCGTTTGTTTGCCTCACTCTGGTATCTGGAGATTTGGTGGATAACCTTGTGGCTTTCAAGATCAGGACATCTAATTTGATTGCAACACAGATAAAAATGAAGTAAAAATCTCCAACCTCACCAATAAAAACAGTTTCTAGCTTATTAGTTACTGAAGGATCTAGTTTGTCAAATATAGATTGATGTTTAATGTACTCAACCTCCCATACAAACCAACTGACAGTTTTATACATAGAAGCGAATGTAGAAAATGATTCACATATATTAACCCACAGTAATATGAGCAGGGTGGTCAACTAGGTAATGCTTGAGCGAGAGTGTAGTAGAGAGGTTCAAGCCCACCTTAGTTCCAGTGTTAACTCTGTCCAAGAAACATCGTTAGGAGCAAATGGTGCACTTAATTTAATTACCGGCCCTCCTATGTCACAGGCCCCTGATTATTTGACTTTTGTTACATGGCACATAGCCGGTTTGCATTCTAAAATATTATCCTCGGATTGGCTGGAATTTAGAGAAATACACGATATCTGTGTCTGCCAAGAAACATGGTCATTAATTCACATCTTTCATGTAGGTTATAAACTTTTTTAAACCAGCAATAGAGGGACAAAGGGGCAGACCATCTGGAGGTTTCACTATTTGGGTGAAACAATGTATGACCTAGAGGATTGAGGAAGTTTACGTGGACAGCCCTGATATCATGGCTATCTCCCTAAGCACAAACAATACGTGCCATTTTATTTTTTGATAAATGTTTATGCAAGGGGCTTGCAGGAGGAAAGCAATCTTACACAGTCACCAAACTAGGACAATTTCTAGGCAACCGAAGAGGCGCAAGCAATGTGGTGCTTATGGGAGATTTCAATACTTCCTTCGAACCCCTTGATAGGGAGGATGGCTATCTTGGTGAGGAAGAAGACACCCAATGGAGCATTCCTTCACTAGATTTGTCACCGATACGAAAATGGACCGGGCTGCATTACAATTAAAAGCATTATGCTGGAGAGAGGTATTAAAGCCACAAATGGAAGAACTCCCTCAGATAGGTTGGGCTTTCCAACATTTAGTAATGGATTGAGAAGTAGTCTCATCGACTACATTCTCATCAACCTAGAATTGTGGTCATCTCTCATAGATATGGAGGTATGTGAGCGTATTGAAAGTGACCACAATCCGCTTGTGTTATTGATTTTGTCCCCGGCCCCGAAAAGGCCAGGCGAACAACACCTGAGAGTGAAACTGCAGATGTCCTACTGTGCAACAATCAGAGGCGGGTGAAATGGGAGCGAATTGTAACAAATTCTAACTCCCTTTCACAAATGAAAGCAGCAGTAGAAAGTACCTTAGCAGATTTCCACATTATGTCTGCACAAGAGAAATGTAGTGCTGTAATCATTAAAGCTCATGACGAATTGTTTGTAAAAACAAATTCTTTTTTTACTAAAACATACAAACCAAATGATAAAGGACCAGTCAGGCAAGATAGATTTTATAATAAAAGCTGTAGAGAGTCATATAGGCAGTTTTCCTCAGCAATTAAACTAAAAGATAGGGGGAGAATAAGAATTGCTCGCACCATTTACAAAACTACCCTAGCAACAGCAAACAGGGACTGGGATGAGCAAAGATGGTCAGAGATTCTACAGGCCAGCAAGGGGAAAACATGCAGTACTTCTGGAATTTGGTAAAATGGGGGAATGCTGGGTTAGGGCAAAAGCCATGTAATCATGTTGCCATGTCTACCTGGGTCTCCTTTTTTGAGGAGCAACTCAATGCCAATGTCAGTGACACTATCGATTTTTTTTAATTCCAAAGGCTGACCAGCCTCTACTATTTGTTCAAGAAGAAGTAGAGAAAGCCTTGAAGGCAGTACCCAGGGGGAGAGCACCAGGTCTAGATCTTATCTGCGCAGATCTGATTGTTCATGATCAAGAGAACTGGGTACAGTACATTCTTTGGCTATCAAATGCCATTACATATCGTGCCCCCATTCCAGAATCTTGGCGTGGTGCTGAAATCCTCCCAATTTATAAAAAAAAAGGGATTGTTCCTGTCCTAGCAACTACGGGCCGATTAGTTTTATCGATTCTATACAAAAGATTGCTGCAAGGCTAGTTTTAAGCAGGATACAGGATTGGAATGAAACTGTAAACATACAATCCCCCCTTCAGGCAGATTTTGGCACTAACACAAGCACCATTGACCAATTTTTTTGTTTTTTAGTAATTTACTGTTGTGTTGTTGTAATAGTGGGTGGTACCATTTATGCAGCCTTTGTTGACCTTAAATCAGCTTTCGACATGGTCTGGCGCACAAAGCTATGTGAAGTATTGCATCACCTTGGGATGCAGGCAGAACTTTTATCTATGGTTGTGCGATTGCACGAAGATAACTTCGCACAAGTCCGATGGGGTACCCAGGGAGAAGTCACCCCACGGTTTCCAGTCACAAAGGGGTGTGCCAAGAGTGTGTCCTAGCCCAACGTTATTCTCCCTATTTATTAATGGGGTAGTAAATTATTTTCAAACATACCCGAGCGACGCTCCTTCCGTAGCTGGCCCCAAAATACCACTACTTATGTTTTCGGATGACACCCTGATCATATCAAAGAAGCAAGCAGGGTTAGATAGGGCACTCGGGCGTTTTGAGGTATTTTACCATGATCACAGGTTGGTGATCAATGTAGACAAGACAAAATGTATGGTCTTGCATAAGCAGCATGCAGTCAAATATAGAATAGCCATGAATGGGAAGTTATTAGAACAGACGGATTCGTTCACATACCTAAGGGTTACCCTGAGTAGAAAACTAAACTGGAAATATCATATAGACCTTATGGCCCTCAAACATAGCCAACTAGCAGGGATTTTATTAAAAGAATACCATCTCTCGCATACCAAGCCTATAGCCCAGTAATCAAGATTTACAACATCAAGGTCAGGTCCTCTATAATATGGTGAGGAGCTCTGGGGTTTTAACTATCTTTCTCCCCTGATATTAGCCCAGAACAAATGTGTGAGAGCTTTAACTGGATTACCACAAAGCTCTCCACTAACTCCTTTGCTATCTGATTTGGGCTGTAATCTGCTGGTGGGGGAAGAACGATTTAAACCCATAGCATTTTGGTGTTTTTTATAGTCAACCCCGGTGCTTACCCATTACGCAAAGGCAGTGAAGGACGTAGTAGTGGTTGATCAATCCTGTAAGGTTGTCTGGCTCCAGAGGGTTAAAATCATGTTGGCCGATATGGGCATGGGTTACTTGTGGGAAGACCCGGTTGGTAACCATTTCCCACCCAAAAGAGAATTTATGGAGGCATACTGGTCAGTGGTAAAGGCAGAGCACATATACTTTACAAAGACTAATTCATTGACTGGTCTATTTTTGGAGCACAAGATTGCCCCCGCATTTGAACATTTTTGGGATTTTATAACTATACCCAGCGATATGATATTTCCGGTTTAGGGTAGGCAGTCTTTCAGTTAACTTTTACACCCAAAAATGGTCGACTACGTGTAATAGTAAATGTTGGTACTGCAAAGAGCAGGATGAAACAGTACTACACATTCTTTTTGTCTGCCCAATATATAAAATTCCCCGTAAAGTATGGCTAAAACAAATCTGTTTCAAAATGGGCAAACGGTTGAGCGCTATAGCCCTGCACATTCTCATGGCCATCACAAATGAGTTTTTTGTTATAGCTATTGCCAAATTTTTAAGTTGGTCTTGGAGAATTCGTGCAACTCTTATTAAAAATCAGACCACAGGGGTCTGACCGAATGCCAAGGACGACCCATCCCCTGTTAGTGATTTAGTATGATCAAACCCAGAGAAGTCCTTCTTGATATATTATGAAGTTTGTGCAATGACGAAAAGGGATAGTTGATTTATATATATATATCTATATCTGTTACCAATCCACACTTCGCATTTAATAAAGGCACTGACACCGTGAATTTCCTTTTCAAAGTCAGATTTTATTCCCTGTTCGCTGCTCAGACGCGTTTCGGCGGAAGCCTCCGCCTTAATCACTACATATACATATATTTGTGCTAATTTTATCGGCCAATGTTTTATTGATGATTTTATATTTTCTTGTTCATTGTATATTTGTATAGTGTTATCAAAATATGAATTGCAAACCTATTTACAGGAATTGTTGATGACAACAAAAAAGTGTTTTTAAATAACTGTTTGGTAGCATTGGTTACTGTATTTTATGATAATTGGCTTTGCTGATTGACTTAATCAAAATAAAGCTTAAATTGAATATCATTTTCTTAATAAGTAGTAAAACTTCAACGGACATTTTAGGTTTTAAAAAAAGTAGTTTTAAGGTTTTCTTTTGATGTAGCTATGTTGAGAGTATAGTGACTTTTTAAAATATATATAGGGTATGCTTGGGAACGTATTGGTTTTGAGATACTTTAATAGCATGATTTCTTTGGTTTCATGTTTCAAAATGATTTTTGTGCCAGGAGTTCAAATGTGTTAAATTGGCCTCCTGTTAGGAGAATGCATTATTATTTGCTAAATGCAGAGCGATATTACCATTGAGAATGTTAAAATGATGTTTAGACCTTTATTAACCAGTGGCTACTTTCCAGAAGGATGCATTTTAACACCTGTGACACTGGACCTGGAACATGCCCAATTAGTAGTTTAACATGAAGCCTTTTGATTGCAAAACATTTATGTAACTGTAAAGGTGAGATAATTATGGGCTCTAATTAGGGGTGGGCGTAGTGCTTCGCTCCGTCCACGGAGTGTGCGTAGTGTTGCCTACTTCGCGATTCGCATAGTAGGCGAAGTAGGCAACACTACTCACACGCCATGTCAGAGCGAAGTAGCCTGCCACCTGCCTCCCTCCCACCCTCTTGTAAATGCCCTGGAAATGATTTAAAACATTATTAAATGAATTAAAACGACTTACCTGACATCCGGCATCCCGGGGCTCCCTCTTCCTAGTTTCTCACCACTTCACCACTTCTTCCTGACAAATACACATGCGCGGCACGTAGTGGGGCTACGCGAAGTGTGTGGGTGGGCGTAGATTTCCCCCCACTTCGTGGTGCTTCGCGTAGCCCCACTACGTCCAGGGTTCACTCAAATCATTTTCTAAAAAGCTTGTGAAAGCGATCATGCAAGGTGCCTATAGTCTTTTCACTATGCTCAGGTGTGATTTCAACTTAGTTGTAAGATAATTGGGGCACTTTACACAGGTATGTTTAGCTTTGACAGACTGGCAAGTCGAAACACGTCAGCCGATGAAGCAAACGTTTGCGGAATATATATATATATATATATATATATATATATATATATATATATATATATATATATATATATATATATATATATATATATTAATACCACACCAAACTTCACCATCCAAGAAGGCGCTGACTCCGTGTATCTTAGTTCAAGGGTTTTATTTCATATCAACTTCTGCTCAGACGCGTTTCGGCGGCAACCTCCGCCTTGCTCACTAACATCTGACTAAACAAAATGACGCTTTTATACATGTTTAAACTATCACATGAGTCATAATGGTCATTCCTAATTGGCATTCATTAGTTACCATAGTAATCATATATTACACCCAAACAATTATTCCAGTTCATTTGTTTCTCTGGCGCTTTATAATACATTTCTTTGTTCCTTACTTTATTTTCAGTAGGCACACATTAAGTATATAATTATAATCATGAATGGTACATTTTAAACATTCTGTCATATATACATATCATTAATTGGTATTTACTAGTACTGGCGGGAGAAAGCCTCTGTGTTACGTGATTTCTTGCATGTTTTCGGTGTCATGGTAACTCTGGCCTATCAGAGAGGAGGTGTGTTCCCCTAAGGAACCTGATTGGTTACCTGGACCATGGCTTATCTCAAATGGGCTCTGCCGTTTTAGACATCGGTTTGCTCGTCTAATGGCAGGGGCAGAACAAGTATGCAGATGTCAGAAGGCGCTCGTATGATTTGTGAGTAGCATCCTGTTTGTTGCGTGCAAGTCTACCATGATTTTAAACGCTACGGCGAAAATCTGTATTGCGCTGATGAGCCTTTATTCCCCGTGTTTATGACTGCTATCTCTCAAGTGTAGAGATCACAGCGTCCTGATTACCATGCAAGTCTAGTGTTTTATTTTTCCCGCTACGGAAACATGCCGTTTTGCGCTACTGCGCGTTTGTACTCCCACTTAAGGGTAATATCTCTTTAGTATAGAGATCCCTGCGTGCCATATGTGCCATTTAGGGGGTGTTTTTGCCAACTAATAAGGGGTTCAGTATGACTAAGTGATAAGATAAGTGATTGGTTTTACATTATCGTGTGTGCTGTTTTCCAATGTTAAAGGGTACTTGGGAAAGAGGAATCGGACGCTGCTCTAGATATGTACATTTAAGGCTTCATCTGCATTAAGCCCTATAGGGATTTTGGAATTCAGTAAGATTATGTATCTAGATTCCAGACGACGCAATGCAAGTTTGCGATTGCCTCCCCTCAGATTTTTTGGGACATTATCCAGTACGCAGTAAGTTAAGCCTTTTGTATCTCCACCATGTACTTCGTGGATATGTCTCGCTACAGGGTATGCTGGGTCCTTATTGGTTATTGCCCTGAGGTGTTGCAACACTCTGACATGTACTGGGTTAATAGTTGATCCTACGTACATTTTGCCACATATGCATGTTAAAGGATATACAGCATAGTCTGTTTTGCATGTATAATGATCCCTCAGAGTGTAGGGTTGTTTACGGAAGGGTACTGTGATGCTGACAGTATTTTTGCCATGGATGCAGGCTTTGCATTTCATGCACTTCTTAAAACCTTTTTGGGATTGAAACCAGACTTTTTGTTTAGGTATTTCTGGGGCATTGCAAACTAGTTGTTGCCGCATGGATTTTGCCTTCCTAAAGGACACTAGTGGTCTTTCACCCACTGTTTTGCCTATGGTTGAATCATTTTTAACCAATGGCCAATGTCTTCGAAGTATCTTGCGAAGATTGGCTTGGTGACGATTAAAGCCCGTGATTAGCCTGGGTGGTTGTCTGTCAGGTACGGTCGCCTCAGACTCCACTTCTTTTGCGAATAGTAATTCTAGGCGGGTTTTAGAGTTGCATTTTATCTCTGCAGCCTTGCATGTCTCATCTGTGTACCCTCTTTTTTTCAATCTTGAAAAGAGATTTGTCTTGGCATTGGTTAACCCATCCCTTGTGCTGCAATTGCGAGTCATCCTAAGGCATTCTGCGTATGGGATAGACTGTTTTAGTGGTGTTGGGTGGAAGCTGTTTGCGTGGAGGATTGTATTGCCCGCAGTGGGCTTACGATACGTGCGTGTTTGTATTTTTTCATTTTCTACAAATAGCTCCACATCCAAAAATTGAATACTTTCTTTGCTAGCATTGCAAGTAAATTTTAAGTTTAGTGAGTTCTCATTCAACTGTTCTGTGAAGCTATTAGCACTTTCCACACTACCCTCCCACAAAATAAAGATGTCATCTATAAATCGCTTATAAACAATTACATTCTTTTTCAATGTCTCTTTGTGTAGGTTCATCAGTACCTGCTCCTCCCACCAGCCCATATGCAGATTCGCATAGCTGGGGGAGAAGCATGTACCCATGGCTGAACCCTGGATCTGTTTATAAAACAATTTGTCGAAAATAAAAGTATTATTTGTGAGACACCACTCAGTCATCTCCAAAATCATTGCAGTATGTTTGTACTGGTTAATAGGTCTTTTTCCCAAAAAATGTTTTATGGCATTCAGTCCATCTTTGTGTCTAATGCTGGTATACAGCCCTTGGACATCCAATGTTAAAAATACATAATTTTCTTTCCATCTTACATCGAATATCTTTTTTAGGAAATCACCCGTGTCCTTTATGTATGCTGGTAGTTTCTTGACCTCGGGTTGGAGAAAGTGGTCAATATATACACTCGTATTCTCGAAGAGGCTTCCTATGGCTGAGATTATTGGTCTTCCCGGTGGCACTTTCTCATTTTTATGCACCTTAGGGATTAGGTACAGTTGTGCTGTTACCGGATAATCTGTTTTGAGGAATTCTAGTTCATTCTTGCTCAGTAAGCCTTCCCCTCTCCATTTATACAGTTCATTGTGGTATCTCTCTTGGATACCTACCAAGTGGGTTGGGCTTATCCTTGTGTAGCACTCCCTATCTTGCAATTGTGCAAGTGCCTCCGCGTTGTACATCTCCAACGGCCAGAGTACAATATTGCCACCTTTGTCGGACCATCTTACTACGATGTCAGGCCTAGATTTAATTTTCTCCATTAGTGCATTATATTTTCTGTTATGGTCTTCATTTTTCCTGTATGTCGAAACACGTCAGCCGATGAAGCAAACGTTTGCGGAATATATATATATATTATATATATTTTATATATATATATATATATATATATATATATATATATATATATTATATATATTTTATATATATATATATATATATTTAATATATATATTACCTACTGGCGGTCCCCAGTAGGTAGTTATAGTTAGGACCTAGTTTCCATAGGAAATCCACAACATTCTAATCGGAATAACTTTGGCGCCGGTGGACGAATCTTCACGAAATTCTGCAAGAAAATGCCCTGCTCTGCTCCGCTCCTTCCCTGAAAGTTTGGGGGTGATTCGTCAAGTGTGGGCCTAGAAAAAAGGGGTCCCAAAACGTGTTTTCCCCATGCTATTTTCCATAGGACCTTTAGCCAGGGCTACAGCCCGAACGGCTGAACGGAATTACACTAAATTTGGCAAAAAGTTAGTTTGGTTCGCAGATTGTGCTTTTTGGTGTAAATCCGTTCAGTAGTTCCTGAGAAAATCATTGATATATATCTGAAGTTGTACCATACGCGTACTGTCCGAGGCTTTTACGCGTACCATTACGAGCATGAGCTGCATGCTAATTGGCTGAAAACTGCCTGTCAACACTCCAAACCAGGAAGTGTTGGCTGCCATCTTGTGCCTCGGTAGAACCGAGGCATAAGAAATCAGTGAAACAAACATGCAAAGGGGGCAGGGTAGAAACACCCTGACGCCCTAGGCCTGCTCAGGGCAAAAAATTATTATTTTTTTAAAATCTCGGGTTCCCCCCAAAAAATTAAGGCACCACTCTGCAAACGCGCCCCCTGGCCCGTCTGCAGAGGGGGAAATAATTACCCTTGAATACTGGGGGTCCCTGGGGGCCAAGTAGCCCACCAAGAACCTCCAGTATGCACCAGGGGGCTGTCTTGCAGAGAGTTGTAAAGAGGTCACGCCCCTTTTTACACCTCTCTGCAACGCAGCCCCCTGGCGCATACTGAAGGTTCCTGGTGGGCTAGTTGGCCCCCAGGGACCCCCAGTATTCAAGGGGAATTAGTTACCCCTCTGCAAACCCGCCCCCTTCCTTCACTATTGAGCGAAATATTCCTCTAAAATCAGCCAAACTACGGATTCCGATTTACACACCTGTTATCAGGAGAGACCTCAGTGCTTCATCTTTCAGCCCACTACTGATCTTGAAAAGTAATTCTAACCATACTTAAAGGAACTTGAATTTCCTTCCATAGGCTAACATTGACTGGTTTCACTTGGAAATGTTTCTAAATGTGAAGTTTTGGAACTTAAAAAAATTACTCAAAAAACAGCCGAACTACGAATTCCGATTTACTTACCTGTTATCTGGAGAGACCTCAGTGCTGCATCTTTCAGCTCACTACTATTCCTGAAAAGTAAATTTAACTGAACTTACCAGTAACTTGAATTTCCTTCCATAGGATATCACTGCCTGCTATATAAAATATATATAAATTAAAAAAATATAAAATAAAAATAAAAATATTACAATTTCAATATTTTTTGTGATGTCACTGACCATGTCATGAGTGATGTAATATGTGACGTCATCAGCAGTGCATTGCAGGCGCACGAGTTATAGTTAGCTGAACTAACTATAACGGGGGAATTTCAATGGTTTTGTATGAGTGAAATGTCCAGCTAACTATAACATGTGTGAAACCTATGGGTTTTTCAGTGAATATATATTTATAGATATAGATATAGATATATTACAGTGTCTGTAGCCATTTTATAGTTTCGGTGACCAGAGATAGAGATATATGTTCCTTAATAACTTTGCACCCATTTGACGAATGTCTGCAAAACTTTGCAGACCTTCTGCCCCATTCTATTGTCAGAGTACTGAAAGTTTCACGGTGTCCCAAAACTTTCTTGAATCCAATGCATTTTATATTTTTATATGCTTTTGTATTTCACGTAGAGCAAAAATCAGATTACGCAGAACTTTGGCAGCCTTAGCTATCAGGAGGCGCAGATTCGTGTAGGGACTGCAGGTGAGTAGAATGAGTATTTCTTAAGCTATAAGGTTTTTCAAAGTAGTGATATCTTTAGCACAATACTACTAAAAGTAGCAAGGCAGCCCAAAAAAATAAAGTATAGTGCATATGTAAAGTTTAAGATATACTACATGAACAAATAAAAGACCCATTTATGGTCACATGCTAATGGAAAACTATAAAAAAAAAATGCATAACAAATAGAATACATCTTAATCTATATAAGTTTTCTTTGCATACTCTCTGACTTACACAATAAAACTGGGCAAACAAAAAACATCGGCCTTCTGAACTCATGTGCAACTAAATGAAAAATGTATCTATCACTGAGCCACACAAACTACTATTTGGCCAGTGGAAATAAAATTATGATCTAAATGCATCAAGGAAGCCCAAAAAATAAACTAGACTGTATATGTAACGTTTCAGAATTCATACATGAACAACTGAAAGACACATTTATTATCACATGATTATGTAACTCAATAAACAAATACATAAACAAAACAATAGATAAAAAGAAAGAAATCAAATTAAATCTGATTGCCACTCTGTAGTTACAGTTAGTATTCCCAAAAATAGTAATTCCTTGGATATTAGCTCCCTAATAACTTTCCACCTGTTTGACAAATCATCACAAAACTTTCCAGAGCTATAGCATTTTCTATATTTTGAGATGATGGGATTTTTGTTGTGAATCTTTAAGGGAGTGCAAAGATAAAAAGGGATCCTAAAACGCATTTTTCCACCAATGCATTTTCCATAGTCTATTGTATTTGATGTAGCGCGAAAACTGCTGAATGGATTTACATATAATTTGGCAGGATTTACAAACCTTTGGTGCAGAGATGATGCTTTTTGGGTACTGCAGTAAAGTAGGGTAAGTATTTTTTAAGTTGTATGGCATTTAAACTGGGTGTTTTCTTTCACTGTATGAGACTCCATTCTACACCATTTCACTCTGTGGTATTAACCTATGCAACACCACTGTATGCCACTCCACTGGACGTTACTCTACTATAAGCTAGTGCACTCCATACCATTTTACTGTGTGCCACTATTCCACTGTATGCCTAGCCATTCTACAACACAACTGTATGCCACTCCACTGTACGCTACTCCACTATATGCCACTCCAGTGTGCTTCACTTTATTCTACGCTATTGGATTTTACCCCAATCCAATGTATGTCACTCCACTGAACGTTATTACAATTTACCCCACACCACAGTATGCCACTTCAGTTTACACCACTCCAATATGCACCACTCCATTGTACAACAAATTCACTCTATGCCACTCTGTTCTATTACATGGTATACAACTCCACTCTACACCAGTCCACTCCATGCTATCACACTGTATGCAACTCCACTGCCAGCCTCTTTGGTGTATGCCTCTCTACTGTATGCCACTCCACTATATGCTACTCCAAGATACGCTATTCCACTCTACGCATTCCACTGTATGCCACTCCACTGTATGCTGTTCCACTGTATGCCACTCTACTGTATGCTTCTCCACTATACGCCACTCCACTCTACCCCACTCCATTCTATGCTATTGGAATTCACTACACTGTACGCCACGCCACTGTATTCCATTGCACTCTCCCCCATTCCAGTGTATGCCACTCTAGTCTGCACCACTTCACTGTACGCCACTGCCCTGTATGCTACTCCAATATACACTATTCCAGGCTATGCCATATTCTGTGCATAACTCAACTCTATGCTACTTCATTCTATGCCACTCCACGCCATTCTATGCCACTCCATTCTATGCTAGTGATTGAAAGCCACTCTACCCCAATCCACTGTACACTACTCCAGACTACACCAATCCACTGTACGCCACTCCAATTTACGCTATTCTACTCCATGCTATTTCACTCTAAGCTAGTCTACTCTATGCCAATCCAATGTTCTCCACTCTATCCTATTCCACTCTGCACCAATCCATTTTACGCTTTTAGACTGTCACAACTTCAATCTTTGCACCTCTACTGTATTCCACTGTACCCCATTTCACTGTATGCTATTATACTCTGCTCCACTCCACAATACACCACTCCAGTATGAACTACTTCACTCTACGCCACTCCACTGTACGCTACTACACTATACACTATTACCTTCTGCACCACTTCACTGTCCACCTCTCTAGTCTAAGCTAATCCACTCTACTCTATTCCACTTTATGCCACTCAACTGTACACCACTCCAGTGTACTTTCCTCTACTCTATACTCCTCTATTCTCCACTCTACAAAACCCTGCTACATTCAATGCCACTCTACTACACTCTGCTCCACTCTACGACTGATTCCAACACTGCACAACCTAGTACTCCACTGTACTGTATGAGACACAACTCCAGTTTGTAACAGTTTCCTCAACTCTGCCTTGGCACTTTAGTGTATGCCACCCCACTCTATGCTAATCCATTGTGCCCTGCACCATTCCACTCTATGCAACTCCACTCAACGCTATTCAACTCTGTCACACCAGTCTTCTACACTCCACTGTAGAGTTTCCCACTGTACGCTGTTCCACCGTATGCTACTCCACATTACGGTAGCCACTCTATGCCGCTACAGCATACGCCACTCCACTCTACACAGCTCCTTTGTATGACACTCTCTTCCACTCTATGAAAGCCTACCACACTTCATGGCACTCTACGACATTCTACTCCACTCTGTCCCTGTACCCTCCACTAGCCAACTCTATACTCAACTCTATGACCATTTTCTCCGATGTACAACACTCTATTCCACTATACAACACCTTTCAATATGTCACATCACTCCACTCTACTGTATGAGACCCCACTCCAATATATAGCAGTTTACTACCTATGCTATGCCAGTACTCTCAACTCCATTCCACACAACTGTACGACACACCAATACAGTCAATTGTTCTTTACTCCACAGTGCGTTACACCCCTCAACTCCACTCCAGTGTACAAGAATTTACCTCACTCTATGCTACTATACATCAATCCACTCTTACCAGCTCCATTGTTTGACACACTACTGTACTTTATGCAACTTCATTCTATAACACTTTCCTTCACTGTATGCCACTTCCCAAGACTTAACTCCTGTCTATGCCCCTTCAGTTTACTGTACAATATGTACACTATTGTAAGCCACTGTCCAACACTCTACTCCACTCTATGATACTCTAGTCCACTAGACAAAACTGCATGCCACTGCACCCCACTTTACTCTACTCAGGCAGTACTCCACTTCACTTCACTACTCCACTGTCAGATGCTTCACTCTACACCACTCAGTTCATTGTTCTCTATAACACTGTATGCCAATCCACTGTACCACACACTTCAACACTGTACTATATACTACTGCACTCTACAAAAATCAACTAGACTGGATGCCGCTCTACTGTAGTCTATATCACCTTCCAGTACTGTGACACACACTACACTCTACTGTAGAACCCATTGTTCTAATTATGACACTTTATTCCACTGTATGCTATGCCACTCCACTCTGCTGCACTCCACGACATGCCACTATAGTCTACAACACACCACTCTGCTCTAACACCTTTCTCCACTCTACACTACCATACTCCATTCCACTATTCAACACTCTACACTTCATCCCAATCGCCGCCACTGTGCTATACTCCGCTCTATTCCTTTCCACTTTGACACTCTACTCCCTTGTATGGAACTCCTCTCCACAACACTGTACTACACTCTATGCCACTCTGACACTCTTCTACACTCTATGCACATCCACTCTACACCACTGTACTACACTGTATGACACTTGACGATACACCATTCAATTTCTCTCTACGATATGGCTCTCCCTATTTAACTCTGCACTCCACTCAACGACACTCCCCTGCACTGTACTCCGACACTCCACTTGACAATACTCCACTCTGACATTCTCCTTTACCCTACCCCAGTTTGAAACACTCTACTCTGACAGTTTGACACCCTGCTCTACTGTTCGATACACCACTCCACTGTACAACGCATTGCTTCAATCCACAATACTTGATTCCGCTATATGAGACACCATGCCACTACAATATAAAAAACACTGTAGAATACACTACTACACCCTACTCTGCTTGATTCTAATCTACAATACTGCCCTCTATGACAGTAGACTTTACAACACTCTCCTCCACTCATTATATAACAAGTTGGAGACCCTTGTTCTAGAGCTTGCTCCACTACCAAATCTGATGGAGAATGAATACATTTTAACTCAACCTGAAGGATGTGACTTGTGCGAGTGAGAGAGTTCTAGCTCAGGCCAAATAAGGAATTCCTCAGTGCTGGAATTAATGATTTTCCATAATTCGTTTCGGAGACATATGTCCAATTTTCTCATGTAATGTATATCATGTCAGCAGTCCTGAATGGCTGGTTTCCTTGCTATGAGTAACTTGGTAGGGTGGGGCTTAATGGACAAATAATGACCACTCATAACAAGGGCACTATTTTTGTTCAGGAAGAATGAATGTAGCGATGGTTGGGCCCTAGGCCCAATAGAAAGGGGAGAACTAGTGTGATCATTGTAATCATTAAGTAAAAGAACTTTCTGTTGCCCCTACCTTGCAGCCCCAAGGGTTGTTTAAACTGAAGTCTCCAGAAACAAGCACTCTCCTTCTCCAAAATGTTGTTCCATTTTCCGTATGTTGTATTTCCTTTAACGATCACACCCATTATTGGTACCAGACTCCATGTGTATATTAAGATGCACGTTGTATTGTTGTATCATTTTAGTCTAGAGGTTCTTAATAGAAATCTTCATCTGTGAGCACACTGCTGCTACACATTCCTGTCCAAGTGACCAGGGTTAAGTTCCAAATAATCCAAAGTATTTTTTTTACCCAACTCTCTTAACAGTTTAAAAGCAAGATGTTTTCATGCTAGATGCCAAGTGTAGGATCATATGTAATCAGCAAAAATGTTTTGCTAGCTAATGACTTTTCTCCTCATTTCTTTGGAGTCTGTAGATAATGATGTGCTCTGGTTTGAGTGAAATGGTTTCCAGCATCTTGTTTTCCGAGCAGCAATTATATAGGTATGACAAGTTGGGGTTCTTGATTCATAGCTCAGCCCACGCATTTTAAAGTATTAATATTAGCAAATATGTAGCCTCTTAAGAAGGCTTTGCATATGACTACCCGCCATGCACAATGAGGTACGAACCAGCAGCTTACAAAACAAGCACTGGCAAAGACAATAGGTTTTGGCAATGCTAATTACATTGACGTTGTACAGCAACACAAGAGGGTTGGTTAAAAACAACAGTGAGGAGGGGGTGGAATAAAAATAATGGGGAGTGGAAGGAGGGCAGGGGAATGTTTTAAAAATAATTCAGACAGGAGGAGGACAGGGATGAGCTTAACAACTCGAGAGAGTGGGTGTAAGGTGGTTTGAAAAATATTTTTAACAAAAAGAGCACGAGAGGAAAAATGCGCTTTGGGTTTTAAAAACAACAGAGTGCTGGAGATGGGTGGGGGTTAAGGAGAGGGACTGCGACACATGCACCCTTTAAGAGTGTATGTTGAAAATTAAGGAAAAAGTTAATGCAGGAGCCTGCAGCCAGTGGAATGACACTGTCTACAGACAGAAGTCTGTACTTGGGTCCATGCTCCTTAGCATGGACACACAGTGAAGCTTTAGGAGAAATTTGAAGCGGGAAGGAGGCTCTGACCAATGAAAGACAATGAATTGAGTATGACATGGTAAGTAACGGGCAAGGTCTAAGCCCATATTAAGATATTTTTTATTTACCACAGATTTTGCAATCACAGGGCAAGCGCTGTGCAGGCAAAACCCATAAAAGCACAGAACTCTCAATACATCTGACGTTAGTACATTACCACATAAAATTAGGACCACTCCTATGGCCTCAACAATTATGAGTATAATATAGGGGTCTGAAAAAAAAGACATACCTCTCCCCATATCTCAAAAATCCTTTCACTTATGTTTGCTTTTGGAAAAATAGGAGAATACCTTGACAAATGTAGTCCTATACTACTGGCTATTCTGCACCCCAATATTGAAGTAAGCAATATTGTCCTGCAAAACTTAAGTATCTTCAATGTATATAGCTCTGACATTAAGTATAGCAAACCTATAATATTCTAGATACACCTACCTTCACAGTATAGTGGTAGTCGACACTCTGAATAGTTATTTAGAGATTGTTAATATGGTAGACTGCATTCTAGATTGGGGATTTGGAAGTAAATTAAAGGTGCCTAGGGAACAAGGTCAGTGACCTTTCCTGACCCTAATGGGATAAAATCTTCAGAAAAAATAAACTAAGAAATGTCATTCATTCAACCATTAAAGATTTTGCCTAATGTCCTGAATGCCCTTTTCTATTGGATGACTTCACTGATCTTAGAGCATCATTGTATGTCTCCCTGAATGCAAGGTGGTTAGCCTCGTTCCTGAAATGGTTGGTACTTTAACAGGGTAAAGTTTATTGTGTAGAATTGCAGTTGCTCACATTAATAAACAAGTACTGGTCCAGCAGAGACAAGTAGTGTGGGGGGTGCAACCAGGAAGATGGTTCTGATTGGCAGTTGGGTTGCTTCTGAAAAGTGCCTGCAGCCAGAGGCTGTAGTGACTGAGCAACAGAATGCTAGTCACCCTCTCTAGTTTACCAGTCTGCAGTAACTAGGTCCTAAAAAGCAAATGATCAGTGGTCTACGCTGCTTGGATTTAGAGGGGCTAAGAGGCACTGGCCAGGTGTACAAATCATTTTATGGTCACAAACACTCCGAATGAGAGTTAGTGACCACACACATATTTTTTCATATGTGTAATTGCATGTTATGTGTCAGCAACGTTTTACGATTCCTTAAATGGAATTGTGACTGCACACCAACTCTGTATTTGGAAGGAACATTTTGTGGCCATCCCTTCCATTGTATCAATAGTTTTAGACCAGAATTGTAGTGGCAAACGATTGAACAGTTATAGACTCCCCAGTTGGGATGGTAACTAATTTGAGTGAAGGAGGGAGTCTCTTTGGAGTTCAGGGGCTGTAGGTAGTGGTCCAAGAGACCACTGCCAGATCTCAGTGAAATGTAATTTTTTCTGCAAGCAACTCCGTTTTCTTTAAGGAAAACAGGCTACTTTCATCAGTCACAGACAAGGTGGAATGCTAACCTTACGCTCCACCATTCTGTAATTGTGTTCAGTCAAAGTAAGTTTTTATTTGAAGCTTACCTCGTGAACGTTATTGAGGAAAGTCTTACAGCAACACTCACATTTAGAATATTGTGAACTGACCTAGGTACATTTGTCAGTTTGCAAAATTCAATACTTTAAGAAAATTGTAACCCCTTTTTGCGGCCAGTATGATTATACGTCGGGCCCCACATGAGGCACTGTTAATCGTGAACGTTTTTGGAGGTGCACTAATTTAATTGTCCGGGTCTAGTAGCTGTTCTGTTAAGATACAGGAGCAATGCAATGTGAGATTTGTCATGGCCATTCAGCTATGATCTGCTCGTGTCTCACTAGTGTGTATTTTTATGGGGGGGGGAAAGTGTATTTGTTCATGAGGTCAGGAAATACATGATGCACTAAGTTTTTTTCTTCTTAAGTAACTCAGTAATAGTTTAAGCTTACAGCAGAAATACTATTGCTCTGCTGTCTCTGCAGCAGGCTCTGTTGGATGCCCATAATTGGGAGTAAAGTTATTTGTCATTTTCTGTTGCCATTAGTGCTTGGTTGCTACAGTGGTGGTGGGCTTCCAGGAGTAGGTG
Source organism: Lissotriton vulgaris (assembly GCF_964263255.1). NCBI lineage: Eukaryota > Metazoa > Chordata > Amphibia > Caudata > Salamandridae > Lissotriton > Lissotriton vulgaris. Next base: position 1,320,671,733 of record NC_141687.1, on the reverse strand, counting down.
CTGCCTTCAAGTCCCATGGAAACTGATGCTATTACTATATTGAAAGGAGGCAAACAGCTGCAACCACTTGTCATCATTAACATTTCCTTCATTCTCATGCAGCTCATTACGAAGAAGGAATTGCCATGCTAGGTATGAAATATCCCATCTTTGTCCTTTGCTTCTATATATTACGGTCCAAACAAGGAAACTTCTATAACAATTACAAACGATAACCTTTGTGAAATATTCTGGCTACAGAGTCAAATGGATTGGAAAAGGAGTGTAATATCTACCTTGAGCAGTATGTCTAGGAAACAAATTTGACAAGAGGGATCTTAGGTGAGATAAGTGAATTGTCAGATACTTGTGCCTCATTATGAATGCTACGTATAATTCCTATATGTGACAATACTACTGTTACTGTATACATCATAATTATGATTTTTTGAGATTTTACCGCACTAAGGATACATTTTGGCAAGTCAAACCTGCTCAAATCTGTTGCGAGAAAAATATTCTGAAAATACAAGGACGTGAATTTTGATTCTGCAAGCACCAAAATCTGCTTATTTTGCCCCATTTTATGGTCACAACTTGCAACAGGAGATAATAGTCACACATGATGGTCAAAACACTGTGTCTCTGACATTACCACAAATAACTCGAAAGAAATTGAGATAATCAGTTGTAATTAATGTAAAACTGTGTCTCCCTACATGTCCCCTCACGTAATCCCCCCACTCTCTCTGTTTCGCATAGTTAATGGCTCTTGATATGTATGATTGACTAATTACAGCATTATTTATATCTAGTAAATATTTGTAAATTCTAACATATTTATTTAAAAAAATATTAATTGATGTACATTTGTATGAAGAGATCTCATACATGCAAATTTGTATATGCTGTACACTTTGTGTACTAATGTCTTTGATCCTTTTGTATGAAAGACTCAATTTCAAAGTCCAAGCAAACTGATGAAATAACTCAGTGGGGCAGAATGCGCCTGAAGGTTTTAATCTGGCTAAACCTTTTCGAGGACAAAAATATGAAAACTAATTAGATGCTAGTAAAATTCAGGTTAAAATGAAGATGATGAGACTCCAAGTAGCAAAAGTAGTAAAGTGATCCCATCCATAAAGCAGAAGATGTCGGGTGCAACTGACAGCAAACTGCAGAAGCATCATCATACCAGGTTCTATCACCATGGTGCACCTTTCAACATAAGCAAGATGTCTGTAGTCATAACATATCAGTGAGTTAAGTAACAGTGAATTAAGTAACTTCAGAATATCACACACCTTCCCCTGTATACACAAATAAAGAATAACATGATTAAAAAAAACAGTGTGATAAGAATACATATGTACAAAAACCAAATTTACATCTGATACTCATTAAGCCTCAAAGGTAACTTGGAAATCCTCTTGCTTCTTGAATATCCACGATTAGACTCAATCGGGAAGAGACTGAGGAGGATTTATCTTTACCAACAATTAACTTACTGTTTTTAATCACCACTACTCTGTTAAGATTCCAAATATGAGAATCTTCAGTTTTGATAGCATTAGTCAATACTTTGATTTGTTTCAGAAACCTCAGTGGGTAATCAGAGATTTTCCTAGCAACTGGAGCTCTAATCGTAACTAAGTCACCCATTTTGACATTGGTGACCTTCACAGATTTCTCTGATCATAGTTCATTTTGCGTACTTTTATTTTGTCACACTCTTTGAGCTTCCAATCATTACCAGAGCCTTTCATACCTCTTTTGAATTCTGTATCATTGATCCAAAAAGGAGCAACCTAAGTGTTAGCACTTCTTCCTTTAAGCAACTCAAAAGGAGTCTGACCAGTTATGGCATGAGGAGTAACACTGTAAATTTTAACCTTCCTGATGTCCTTCTTCTTCCAGTCTAGACCATTATTTTGGCTAAATGAATGGTCTCTTTTAAAACACGGTTGAAGCTTTCCACCATGCCATTGCTCTCTGGGTGATATAGAGCACACTTCTTATGTTTGATGGAACACTTCAACAAGAACTCCTCCATTTCACAGGAGACCAAGTGTGTTCCATTATCAGTCAACATGGCGCCAGGTAACCCTTCTCTCCCAAAGATCTCCTTAAGAAACTCTTTCACATGCATGGTATCAATGCAATTGGTGATTTTTACTTCTGGCCACCTGGAATATCAACCAAGCAACACAAAACATAACTCTCACAGCCATTTCCACGAATGGGCCCTAAAATATCAAAGGCTAATTCTTCTCATGGCTTTTTCAGTCTTTCCCTTTTAACCATAGGTTCAAACCTTGGCTTCTGATACTTTACACTCATACAACAAGGTATGCAATCCCTCACAAGACGTTCCAACTGCAGGTTTATTCCTGGCCACCAATAAGTAAGTCTTAACCTCTCCTTAGTCTTAGACATCCCAAGATGACCCTCATGTGCCATCACAAGAAGTTCTTCATGCAGTGTGGTAGGTGGAACTAATCTAGTACCCCTAAAAATAAGACCTTCACTCTCAAACAATTCATCCTTCCCCAGCCAATATTTTTCACACTCACCCTTAACTTTCTTATCCCATCCATTCTTGAGAAGTGAGATTAACTCAAGAAATTCTTTATCTTTGGCACATTCTTCTCTCCATCTGTTTTCTTTCATTCCACCTGCCTCAATGGTACAAACCCATTCATCAATATGAACCTCTTTAACTTCAGTCTTATCATCACTTTGTACCACCAATCTTGACAAAGTGCCTGCAATGCTATTCCTACCACCTAGTAAATACTCAACTTTAAAGTTGTATCCCTGAAGTGCTACAACCCATTTGAAAATTCTCCCAGAAATACCATCTATACCTTTTTTATTAAAAACCTGACACAGCGTCTTGTGATCAGTCCGTACTTCAAATTTCACACCCCACAGCAAATTGTTGAGTTTCTTTATTGACCAGTGTACAGCTAAGGCCTCTCTTTCCATTACAGAATAACACAATAAAAATAAGATGATATTCTCTGTGTCTCCATCTTTCTGTTGTAACACACCATCCAAACCTTTCATGCTGGCATCTGTGATGAGTACAGTTATTTTAGTGGGATCAAAACTTTTTAACTTGGTGGTTTTCTTGAGCATACTCTTTACTGCAATAAATTCCTTTTCACAATCATCGGACCAGATGAAATTGACACCCTTGCATAATAATTTCCTCATATTCACACACATCCCAGCAAAATCCCTTATGAATTTGCTATAGTATTCTGACATTCCAAGAAATTTAATTAGTTCCTCCTTATTGGATGGAGAGGCAAGGTTCTGAAGGACACTTACAAGTTCAGCCTTGGGTTGTACACCTGGCCCAGATGTGTCTGAGGTAATCTATGGATGACCTTTTGAATTTACACTTGTCAATCCTTACAGTTGGATTGTATTCCTGAAATTTCCCTAAATTTGTATCGTATCGTGCTCTTCTTCATACCTTCCATAAACAAGCACGTCATCTTGATACATTTTTACACCTACAACGCCTTTCAAAACCATTTCTAAAGCTCTTTGAAATACTGACGCTGCAGACACCAGACCAAATGGTAATCTGACAAATCTGTAAGTGCCCTTGGGAGTGATGAATGCTGTTAAGTCTTTGGACTCATCTTTCAATTTTATCTGATAATAGGCAGATTTCAAGTCCATGGTAGAAAAAACATTAGCACCTTGTAAAAGCATTAACATATCCAATATTTTTGGTAATGGATATTTATCATTCATGACTTGTTTATTCAATTCTCTTAAATCAATGCATAGGCGCAGATTTCCATTTGATTTTCGTGCTGCTACAACTGACGCCAACCACCTGGTACCTTCTACTTTCTCAATTATACAATTTTTCTTTAATTTCTCTAGTTACCCTTTCAACTCATCTCTCACTGACAATGGAACACTGCAGACCTTACAAGCTATAGGTGTTGCTCCTGGAATTAATCTTATTTTATGAGCATATCCTCATAGACACCCTAACTCATCCTTAAACACATCAGGAAACTCTCTCTTTAGAAGAGTGGTAAAGTCACTATCACAATCTTGAACAAATACATCATTGACTCTAAAATCTTCTCTCAAAATAATGGAAGGATCATTATTATGGTCCAACATTATCCCAAGATCTCTCTGGTGAAACCAACTGAGGATGCTGTCTCCTTTATGTGAAACATATATTTTCCCCTTGGTATACCTTCCACCGTACTCTATCAACCCAGAGAAATAGCCTATCAACTTTATAGGTTCACCTCCATATGCAGTAGGTCTTATATCAGCTTTGAGTAGTTTTACAACCTTAGCAAGTTTGCTCATAAAAAATTGTCTTGAAATAATTGTGGTTTTCGCTCCCGAATCAAACACTGTAATAAGCTCTCCTTCCACCTTTGTCATCCAGAGGGCATTTTTTATGATTATCTAAAACTTGGGAAACAACTTATCCGCAGTAACAATCCGATTCATTGTCACTATCACTGTTGCGATTATCTGCAACTGTAAAACCTTCCCCTTGCTTTTCTTAACCTTGCAAACTGAGGTAAAGTGTCCTACTTTTTTGCAATTTGTGCAAGTGGACTAGAGTCCAGGACATTTCCTATCATTAGCTAAGTGATTCTCACTCCCACACCTGTAGCATTTGAGTTTTACATATCTCATTTCTTTTCTGTCCCTTTGACAATGTACCTCTTATACTCTTTTTCTTTTGAATTAATTTTTACTTACTGAATATTATCTTTGGTCTCATGTTTAGTAATTATATCCACACATTTCAAAGAGTGCTCAATCTGTTTGGCAATGGATATTACCTCCTCAAGAGTTGGTTAATCTTTTTGCCAAAACCTTTAAACATAAGCAAGATGTCTGTAGTCATAACATATCAGTGAGTTAAGTAACAGTGAATTAAGTAACTTCAGAATATCACCATGCTTTTTAAATTGTAATGCATTGCAACTTCATTTATGCAGTGCATCATGTTTTTAACGAGGTGTCATAGCACATTTTGGGCCGTTTGCACACTAGTCCATGTGCATGTTTGGATAGGAGAGTGAGTATTTGGAAGAGTGAGTATTTGTCATGTTGGGGATGTGGGAGCTTTTAGCAGGGAACCTACATGCAGCAAGATATATTATTGTATTAATTTGAGGTAGAAGTTGCTTCTTGTGACTTTATTTACTTTAGAGACCAGGGAAAGGTTGGAGTTCATAAACACTCCCAGATTTCTCACTTCTTACAGCAAAGGTTGGGGTGCTCTGGGATCATGGAGCCAGGATGTCGTAGGCTGATAATACTTGCATGCTCCACATGTGGGGGTTTCTCTTTTGATTCGAGTCCAAGATGATATTTCAACATCCAGTGGTCTACTGTTCGGGCTGTGGTCTAATCTTAAGCTTGCAAAATCTATTATTTATGTGCCCAGACACATCTCCGTTTTTGATGTGTGCTGTTTAAATAAAAATACTAAAATTGTCATTGCTACTGCTGCTGTTCTGACTTTTAATAAAAATTTTATTAGTGAGAAACAGTTATTTCCCGTGGAACCCCAGGTTCACTTATTTGCTCCCTAGAAGCAGACCGCATCTTGTGTGTGTGTATATATATATATATATATATATATATATATATATATATATATGAGCAAGGCTACACGTTAACCGAAACGCGTCATCCTGCCCGACATCTCGCACTATTTGTAATTAAATAAAGTCACTGCAACCAGCAGTGTAAGCTGATTCTAAAGTTCGTGTCTTTCTCCGTTGGTGGTCACAGGCGCCGGAGCGGTAATTGGATATATATATATATATATTTTTTAAGTGTTATAAATAATGACAATCAAAATTATCCTATTGTATAAAAGCATGATTGTAAAGATAAAAAAATCTTAAAAGGATATGAGGAAAAGGTACACTAATTGTATTAGACAAGAGAAAATGACTGCCAAAAATATCAAAATGTGATAGATGAGTGCTCACAGAACTTCTCAAGGTCATCTAATTCTTCCTAACAAGGAGTTACTGGACCTCACATATTGTTCGGCAAAAAAAGCAGATGTTCAGTTTGTGTTTATATTTGCAGACTTGGAAGCTGACAGTAATCCGAAAACCCAAACAAAAGCCAAACTTACAGATCAGCGAGATATCTAGACTTGTTTGGTTTTCAAGACATTGTTTGGGCTGCAGCACTTAGAAAATAGGAAGTTCGATAATATTTAAAGAATGGTGATGACAAACTGCAGCCACGTCAGAACCTTTCAGACATGTCTTTATAGGTCTAACCACAGACTTCCCTTTCATGTTTATGGGATGAAAGGATAACATTTAAAACTACACCAATGAAGACATTTTAATCGCTGAATAAAATATGTTTAAGAAAATGATACAGTTGAAAAGACTTTTTGGAACTTCTGAGTAAAACTGACGACCATATTTTCCATTAATGAGATATTTTAGTCTTAACTAGAAGTAATAGTCATGTGTTTCACTTTTTCATTTAACATCTTTCAATTTAGAAAGGGGGAATGTATACTTTCCCGACACACAAAAACAAGTCCTGATTACCAAGAGCTGTATTTTGTCAGTTGTGTTAGGAGTCATGGGTACTACTATGGTCAGGACGAAAGACCGTCACCCACCTAGCAAATGGCAAACTGCATCATGTTATGTTATACTGATTTGTTTAGCACACTAATATCCCGAGAAGGTATCCAGGCGCACCATGGATTACCAGCCTGTATGATTCACGTGCCAGCTACTACTCATGCATTGGGGAGCTTGTGAAGTGTGTTGTGTATTTCCTCAAACTTAGATGTTTGTCTCCTCTGTCGAGTGGAAATACATGCGACTGAATACAGGAATCTGAAAGAGATTCCAATTCTTGTCTCCACCATTAAGATGAGATAATAGGAAGTCACTGTTTAGGTAACCAGATGTTTGAAATGTGAGACTACCCCAGTAAGGATCAGTTGACTCACCTGCAGGTTGTAAAACGCTTTCTAACTCTATTCATCACAACAAAGAACACATCCTGAGGAATACGCTTACACCTCACTTGAGGGACACTACATGCACAGAAACAGGTCAACTTTTGCTAGTGGGTCAAATGAACACTGACATTATTTTAATCTACACTTCATCTAGTTCCCCATTAGGTAGTTTTAATACATACCTGTTTGCTTTCTACTCCCCGCTGCAACTTGGCCATTCCCCCAACACATCATTGCTCCCTATTAGCCTCTTTCAGCTATTCAATCGCAAAACACATCACAAGCCCCCCAATACTTGGGTAGTAGCTCACACCTGGATCGTACATGCTGCTGCCAGGAAGGGCCCCATGATGAAGCAAACCATCCAATAGGAGGGTGAAGCATTTTCATCTTGAACATAGCAGTTCCCATGACTCCTTACTCTGCTGAATACAACTCGTGGCAATCAGTACTTTTTTGCATGCACATTATATATTGGGAGGATGTAGGGTCTCTGCTTTTCCCTCCCTACCTATCTTTGTGATACCATATAAGTATAAATACCTAAGAGGATTAGGTATACATGTAGCATATCTAGTCAAATAGATCTTTATAGACCTCTGCTGAGGACCAAGCTGATCTTAAAGACCCTCTATTCAATTGTAGCCACTAGCTGCAGGTAAGGGAATGTAAGGAGGGAGAGGACCATCAACAACCTGTGCAACGAGACAGACCTTCTACAAAGCTATTACAATATCCCACAATGTGCACGGTTGCATCATAACTCCATGATGAAAATATAAGCAAATAGCTATTCTGTGCACAATGGTATTGAGGAGCAGAAGACCTCTGTATGGGTTAGTTTAGGATACAGATCCACCAAGTGACTGGGGTGGCAGAGCCTCCCTACTCCCTCCAGTGCGACCCTTGTATTTAGGATGCCCACACTACCTTGACACTTTCACCAAATGTTCATGGTCTTAAGGTGACATGTATGCCAAGGGGTCTGGCCATAATGGAGGCTCATCAAGCATGTGTTTTTGTACTCCAGAAAGAATCCCCCCAAAGTTGGGTTTGTTTCTTAGACATAAAACAATGTCCCTAACACACAGGGAGTTCCCCTATACATTGGAAACATTGTTTTCATATTTCAACCCAGGCACATCATGCCTTGTATGGTTTGTCCAGGTTAAGAAAAATGTGCATTGTAAGGCCCTTTATAAAGTAGCTTGGCATTCATTTGGACAACAAACAGTGGCCCTGTTGCTGATCTGTCACAGGTCAAAGGTTTCCAAGAGCAGAGCTGCTCAGGCTCCTTGTCTGATGTCAAGCTGTGTGTTCCCCCACCTCTGATGAGTTGAATGAGCTTTTGTTTTGGTGAGCCGCAATAAACTCAAATTTTGATAGAAATCTAAATGAAACGTTGACTGTTGTCGGGAAAAAGTTGTTTATGGTAAACTATTATGGCCCAGATTTATTAATGATTAATCAAGACACAAATATCCCGATCAATTTTTTTCACGCAAATGGTTGTTGCAATAAAAGTTCATGCAGCAAAACACTAAATTATATTGTTTTGTGTCTCTCCAACCCTTGTTAAGTTATACAGAGGTTGGTATAATGGGGTGGCAGCTCTGTAAACACCACAAGGATTCCACGGAAAACTAAATTAAGTCACTTAGAGGCACAACTTGGTTTTGCGTGAAATCCTAGCACCAAATAAAAACACTAGGGTCTACAACATCATGCATCATTTAGAATTGAGTTTAAAGCACTATGCATAGGGCGCAAATCGCTTTCACTGGCAGGCCGTAGTTTGTTCCGAGATAAGCTTCGACAATATATCCCTAACAGACATCTGCGTTCGGCATTAGCTAATGAAATTCTAGTTCCAACCACCTCTGAAGCCTCTCGGGTGGTAGAAGCTTTTTCTATGCAACCACTCACCTTTGGAACCAAATGCCTGAACCTTTAAGGAACGTCTCTGATCACCTGGTTTTCAGAAAATTTATAAAAAACTGGCTGTTTACCTCAGCCTTCTAATCCTCCACCATGTCACTTTCAGACCTTTTCAATTTAGGTAGCGCCTAGACTCCATTGGCCATGTGCTCGTGCTTTACAAATCAATTCAAATCAAATTAAAGTTACACAGTTTGTGTGGCCCGCCCTAGGACAGCTGTGTGGGAGACAACTTCATATGAAGGTTCCATTTAGCACACATGTGAAGCTAGAAAACACAGAATCAAGACATCAGTAACGTTGAAGTGGCTCGGCATTATACGATTATCTTTCTTTTTGCCGTTGCCGTGTCAATAACATCACGGCTGTGCGCCTGTATCTAGATAAAATAATGTTCTATTTTTTCCATTTTCCCATATGTGCAGTACTGCTGACCTCCACACAGTGTTATACTGGACTTCTTATATTTTTTGTAAATCTTTAAAAACCTGAGCGCATATCTGCAACAGAATCACAACACGGTACTGAACTAAGCTTATCATCCAAGCATGGGTGTCATCCAATGATGATTATATGAGCCCATCCATGCCATAAGTTTGTTCATACCATATTTTAGGCATTGTCAACTTCAATACAGTTGTTTAAGGTTGCAAATACTAATCTTAAAAAAATCTTTATTAAAACACATACACACTCCAAATATTCATCACTAGAGCATCATCGGTCAGTGATCAAAAGGTATGCCTAATGGTCACTTAATAAGCCAGGTTTCTTGACCTAACGGAACCCTGTAATAGGCCAGCAACTATTTACAATTTATTTTTAATTAAATGCACGTCTTTCTCAGTCTATGAAGTATTATTGTTTCCATGCGATGGGGTTGGGTTCGGAAGTTCCTTTCACCTCCAAATAACCCATCTGTGGTCTTATATAACCCAACAACTTTCACATCTGGACTATCACCAGTGTGTGGTTCATCCTTCATGGGTCGCCAGAGGTTACAGCTGAGATCCCTAGCGACCCCTTGCGACCTCTGGCACTACCGTTGCGAACTCTGACCTCAAAGGGGGCAAAATCAATGCGAGGGGCACAGGGGCAGCTAGTCAGTCTAGACGCTGGTTGGGGCTCTGCTTATTTTTTTTTCTCTCAATTTTTTATAACACTAATCGTGAATAACAGGCGCGGCTGGCACAAGTAAGAGCGATGGGGTGGTGGGGTGGGGTGTGGGAGGAGCGGGATAGGGGAAGTCGACAGATGACGAGATAGGTAAAATTAAATAAACAAATGAATTAAACCACTGACCTTGCGCTTGCTGCATCGCCGAATCGGCGATGCGCCAAGCACAAGGTCAGTGGTTTTATTTTTTTTATTATTTCATTTATCTATTTCTTCATCTGTCATCTCTTATCCCCCAACCCCGCCCCACCTCACCACCGCTCTTACCTGTCGGCTGTGCCTGGATTCACTATATTTGTAATAATTGGAGTACAATTAGCTGGAGTATGGTATTCCCGGATGACTTTAAATTTAAAACATAAGTGAAGCTTTCACAAGATGACATTGATCCAGCCTAACACTTCAGCGTTAATTTTATAGCACTTTTTTCACTATGATCTATAAATAATAAATATATTTCTAGACTGTGTAATGCGTAAAGACCTGTTATACATGATCACTTGTATGGTTAATCATATATCCCCAATGCAATGCTGTTGTTACTATGAAAATGCTAAATAGAGTTAAAAAAAGATATATTTATATATTTCTATACGTTTTTTCTGGAGTGATCTCGCATACATTGGCACTATCGTGTGTCCAACCAAATTGATGGGTTTTGGCCAAACCACATGAAGGTGTAAAGGGTTTCTTAGCCCTTCATGAAAGTAGAAACATAAGTGGGCCTCTTAGTACAGCCTTTTCACTTCTATCTTTAGATTCGTTCAAGGAAGGCTGTAGATGAATACACACAAATAGATGCATACATTTTTATCCCAGTGCGTTTTTTCTGCAGAGGCTGCATGCATACTTTTCACGGGTGCACCTGGGAATTTAAGCTCATAGGGGACGTTTGCTATATTGTATTTTCTTGCAGAGGAAGGGCTGAATTCCCAGAGCCCCTGCTGCACAGACCAAGGACCAGCCTAGAGCCGCTTTTAATTGTCTTGTGTTTTTGCAGTGACTGGAAAAGCACGCCGTGAATAGAGAAGCGTTAAGTGATTGTCACACACAAAAAGGCCACTGGGGCAGCAAATGTCGAAATATTTTCTGTCCGCGGGGCACCACGGCAGATTAGCAGATTCCTGCTTGCTGCGGGTAGATTCAAGGCAGATGTTTTACTGTTTTTTTTTTTTTTTTACTGGTTTGTGGAGAGGTCATAGCGGGAAAATGAAACGTGCTGCTTTTCTGGAAGTGGCCCACACCATCCGCCCTGCTGGTAAACCGACATAACTGAGTTTAGGGGGATTACTCATTTTTACGGCATAACTATGGAAGAGGTGCGTTATTTTGGCAAACTTTAAAACAGACTCAGACTTGAAATAGATCCTGAGGCAAAGGTGGCTCTGCAAAGCCCTCCTCCCCCCCCCTTATCCATAGTTTAAGAGGGATACAGTGACATTGGTGAAGAATTAAATAATGAAATTGCTCACAAGGCATTCCTCTGCCTTTAATGGAAGCACGAGGTAAGTACGTTAAGCTGCTAACATCAGGCATGCTTTATTAGAGTTTGACATGCACTGTGTCCTGTTAGCAATTGAGCCAGGGACGCAGCTTCCATTGCTGAAACAGGTGCAGCGGCACCGGGACCCAGAGGACTGAGGGGCCTACTGAACCCTCATTTTTGCTCTATTTTGTAATTCAGACAGCAGCAAGGGGGTCTATTTCTTTCCTTGCACTAGGACCCACGACACATTGGCTACGCTACTGAATTGAATAATTCCTGGTGCTGCTTCTTTTTTCAATGTTTTCAATGAGGATAACCAATGCATGAGAAACAAGCATTAGAAATGCAATAGGTCTCGCAGCATTAGAGTTAGTGCTTTTAGAATTGTTAATGGTTTTTTTTGTAAATCTTTAGCATGAGGTTGAGGGTGAGTGAGGGTGAGGGGTTGAGGGTGAGTGAGGGTGAGGCTGAGGGGTTGAGGGTGAGTGAGGGTGAGGCTGAGGGGTTGAGGGTGAGGGGTTCAGGGTGAGTGAGGGTGAGGGGTTGAGGGTGGGTGAGGGGTTGAGGGTGAGTGAGGGGTTGAGGGTGAGTGAGGGGGTGAGGGTGAGTGAGGGTGAGTGAGGGTGAGTGAGGGTGAGTGAGGGTGAGTGAGTGAGGGTGAGTGAGTGTGAGTGAGGGTGAGTGTGGGTGAGTGTGGGTGAGGGGTTGAGGGTGAGTGAGGGTGAGGGGTTGAGGGTGCCTGACCACCTGTCATCGAGAGGAATACTTAAATGTTGCATTTTGTGTCGGTATACAGTGATTAAATGCAGTATCACATTTCTTATGTGCCAATAATTTTTATGCGGTGTGCATTCAAAATAAAATTGGTTCCTAAAAGTCTTCAAAGTCTTCAAAGTCCTTCCCGCCTCGGTGGTCTGCGTCACGCCCTTGAGGCCAGTCATGACGGGTTCTATAGGGCTAGGCCTATGTATATTAATAGTTTAGACCCGGACTGGCAAGGCCTGTACTGATACACTTGTAATTTGTGGCCGAGCCTGTTTGCACGGCCCGGAGGAGGAGGGGGGCACTCGTGTGCTGGTGGTTTTACTGGCCCTGAGCCAGGCTTCTATACGCAGTAGAGCGATGGGCTCTGCGGCGCCACGATAACGCATAGGTGGGAGCTGAGCTGCAGAGCAAGAATAGCTAGGAATGTTACTGAGCTGCAGGTTCTCGGGTGCGTGCAGGGGCGCAGCTTCCGTTGGTGCAGCAGGTGCAGTGGCACCGGGGCCCGGAAGGCTCCACTGAACCCTGGTTATTGCTGTTAATTCACAGTTAAAACAGCAGCTAGGGGCCAGTGTCCGTCCCTGAACTAGACACCAGGGCACACGGGCTAAGCCACTGGGTGCGCGCAATTTTCGTGCACATATAAATGAGTGTGTAGGCGTCAGCTAAGCCGGTTTGTGAATGAAAGATGGGAACATCAAGAGGGTATGAGCTGTGGAGGGCACAGAGACGAAAAGAAAGAGATAGTAGTTGAGATAGGAGAGTGGACAAGCGAAAGAGAGCGAGAGAAGGGTGAGCATGAACAGAGAGGAAGGACGAGGGAGGTAAAGAGGTGGATGGAGAGAACACGGGGTGACGTTGAAAACGGGGGGCAAAGCAGGAGATGTAAACATTGGATACACGGGATGACGAGGAGAGCGATATAGGGTGGAGTGGATGAAATGAGAACACTGGAAAGACTAGAGATATATAGATAGGGATGGAAGCGACTATATGGGGACAGGATGAAACTGGAGAGAGACACGGGAGGGAATAGAAGAAGGAAACGGGGCTGAGAAGGCAGCGCTGCAGATGGGGGAGGGGGAAAGCAAGGAGCCGAAATGGCCAGGGAAAAAGAACTACAACATGTACGATGAAATAAATTACAAAAAGAAAATAAACTGACGTCACATGTCATGGAACCCACTTGCAAGAACACGTGTTCGGGTTTAAAGCCCCCTCCTTTCCTCCATTCCCAACACTGAGCTCTGTCTGGCGGGCTTGAACAGCTGTGAGGAGGCCGACCCCTCCAGGAGACCCCGTCCCCCGCTAAAGTGTCACCGAGCTGGGTGATGCATGACGCCTGAGAAAGCAAATTAACCTCAGCCCCCTCTGGGAGTGGTGGGGGGGAGGGGGAGGGTATAGAGAGGGAGAGGAGGAGAGACAGGACAGGGGGAAGCAGCAGAGACACGGCGGGTAAAATAAAAAACAAGCCTTTCACCGTAACACGGCGGGCAGGGGAGGGGGCGGAGAGGGGAGAGGAGAAGTGCGACAGGGGAAATGCGAGACGGCGGGAAGGGGAGGGGGCGGAGCGGGTCTGTGCAGGGGAAGCTGCCTCGGGCTGGGGGTGCTAGGAGAGGAGGAGGGGGGAGGAGAGTAGGGGAGGCACGGCGTTCTAGCAGTGCAGGAAGAGCGGAGCTGCTGAGAGATGCTGGGACTGGTGCTGGGAAACATTTGTGCAGAGCAAGGCTGGCCCATGATGTCCGGGGGCGAGGCGATCCAGGCAGGCAGGGGAGGAGAGGAGGAGGGGGGAGGAGAAGTGCGACAGGGGAAATGCGAGACGGCGGGAAGGGGAGGGGGCGGAGCGGGTCTGTGCAGGGGAAGCTGCCTCGGGCTGGGGGTGCTAGGAGAGGAGGAGGGGGGAGGAGAGTAGGGGAGGCACGGCGTTCTAGCAGTGCAGGAAGAGCGGAGCTGCTGAGAGATGCTGGGACTGGTGCTGGGAAACATTTGTGCAGAGCAAGGCTGGCCCATGATGTCCGGGGGCGAGGCGATCCAGGCAGGCAGGGGAGGAGAGGAGGAGGGGGGAGGAGAAGTGCGACAGGGGAAATGCGAGACGGCGGGAAGGGGAGGGGGCGGAGCGGGTCTGTGCAGGGGAAGCTGCCTCGGGCTGGGGGTGCTAGGAGAGGAGGAGGGGAGACTGCAAGTGAATGAGAGAAGGATTGGAAGAAAAGGGAAAGTAAGCACCAAGGTGGAGATGAGGGTGAGCGAGGAGGGGACGGGGGGCGGGGACTTTCACATCGAAGGGCGGTGGGGCCAGGGAGACGAGAAAGGAGCAGCGAGGGACGGGGGGCGGGGACTTTCACATCGAAGGGCGGTGGGGCCAGGGAGACGAGAAAGGAGCAGCGAATGGAAACTAGCGGCAGGCAGGCAGGGGAGGAGAGGAGGAGGGGGGAGGAGAGTAGGGGAGGCACGGCCTAGCGGCCGTGCAATCAAGTAGTGAGGGGGCGGAGCTGGGGAGCGGGTAAACAAAGACACATGCACGCGCCCGTGACTTTTAAGGTCAATGCGCATGCGCATAAGCTTAATGCGCATGCGCATTGACCTTAAAAGTCACGGGCACTGCAAGGAATCGCCACGATTCCTTGCAAGTTAGATAAAGAGTCGATGAGCCCCTATAGTCTCGCTTGCTCGATGCGCATGCGCATCGACAGGCGAGACCTAATAAACCAGATATGATAGGTTTTTGCACTACAAAAAATCTTTAGATAGTCAATGCGCTTTATGAGCATGTTACATTCTGCTTTCAAGGGTTAGACATTTTTTTCCATCGCACACAGTTCACACACACTGGTCTATGCGCGTCAATCTTTTCTACCCTAGCTTTAGCACATGTTTTAGTTTATCTCACACAGAAACGTATTACCATAGAAGCCTCAGGTTTAGAAATATATGACGCTGATTATAGATGGAAGAGAAATATTTAAAATTGGGAACTATACCTCACCTATTAGACACAGGCCAGTGTCACTCCAACTAAAGTTAGTGAGATATGTGGGTTTCACTGTGGATACAGTTTTATAGCCAATGGTGCAAAATGCTAGTGGATATTCACAAAGCCACGCACAGGGCGATTTGCGCAACCTTGTGTGACTGTGTAAAAAAACGTCATGCAGCGGCTTGAGCTGCATTGCCATACATTTCAATTTGGGAGGCATTCCATGGGTGGAACATAGGCGTTGCCATACATCCACCAACGGATTACAGGCAATCCCAGGTTAACATAAGGTGTGTAAACCTGGGATTGCGTGAAATTGCTATGCCTCCCAGAGGATGGTGTAACAAGGAGAAAAATATTTTTCTCTCCTAGTTATTTCCTCTTTCTTTGTGTGCTGCAATCTGCAGCACACATAGAAAGAGGAAAATGCATTTAGAGATTGTTTTTGTGCAGGAAGGATTCCCTTCCTGCACAGAATTTTTTTTTCCTGTAAATCAAACACCCAAGCACTCTGGTGCAAGGGTGCTTGCGTATGCGCTAGGCTTCATGAAGTGCACCAGCACTATGAGAGAGCAAAAGTGCACCATATCTTAGTAGATATGCCACATGTCTGCTTTCTCACGCAACGCAGCACAAGTTACCTTGCTACACTACGTTGCATGAAAGGTTCGAAATCTGGCCCGTAGTGTATACAGAATTCAAAAGCATAATGAACAACCTACTGCACTTTACATGGGGCCTAACAAGCTCCATTCACCTCTCCAGCCATGGAATTCTTGCAGCAGTTGCATTATGTATTGGCTTTAATCCCCTATGCCTGCCCTATAAGTCTTTTTATGGTCATATGCCATTCGAGTGTCATGGTCGGTTCAAGAGAGCTTAATGCTCTGATGGCTGACCAGCAGCCTAAGCCCGACCCCACCCCCAAAGCCTGTCAATTCAGCAATGGAATAACATCATTTCCCTTCACTGCTTCACATTTCCTCCTCATGGCCACAACTCTGACTGAACT
This sequence comes from Lissotriton vulgaris, assembly GCF_964263255.1. Taxonomy (NCBI): domain Eukaryota; kingdom Metazoa; phylum Chordata; class Amphibia; order Caudata; family Salamandridae; genus Lissotriton; species Lissotriton vulgaris. The sequence goes on along the minus strand of NC_141687.1, from coordinate 1,320,655,391 downwards.
CCCTCTGACTGAAATTCAGAACGCTGAAGATCTCCTGTTCTTCTACTCCATCTTTTTGTCTTGGAATGCTGATTCTTATTACTATCCTCCCTTCTCTTAGCACCTGCTCTCAGTGATTTGCCAGCCCTCAGATATTGCCGTCCAATGGTATTCGTTTTACATAGAATTTACAAAAGCATAAAAATACTTATAAAATATATTCATACATATGAGATAAAGTGCCCCCTGCTGTACCTGATAAGGATAGTGAAAGTCACTGAGGAGTTCAATGACCATGTAGAGGAACGATGCCGAAGGCCAAGATCCTTGATACGGTTATGGAAGTCCAAAGTGACTTGTAATATCATTAATAGGTACAGCACAGAGTACTTTATTCCTTATAATACTTGATCACATCATCATCTTTTCCACAAACAACTTAAATCCTTGGTGCGTAGCTCTTTCATATGAAAGAGAGAGCATGCTTTAAAACATGAAGAATAAAAATAGAATCTCTCGTACAAAATTAAACATATTAAAAAAGCTGGTGGATAATTGTTGCAAAAAGATATTCAAATTGGTTAAGTGCAAGTGAGTTCTTAAAAATAAAGGGCCCAGTAGTAGCTCAGAATGTGTAGGAACATGCAAAAAGATTCTGACTCTTTTAGGTATTGACTCTAGATGTTGCATATGCGCTGCCTCGGACCAAATCATACTGTATCTTTTGTTATGGGTTTCAGCCCGCCCATAGGCCTGCCAATGGCTGGCACCGTCATCACTACATTTGTTATTCTCCCCATTTGTTAAGGGCATGCATACATCATGCCTTTTCCAGTGTTTAGCCCTCCCCGAGTGCCCCACCCAACTTCATTTTAACAATATGCAAGGCCATTTTAGTGCATTGTTTCTGCACTACTTTCTTAGGTTTCGCCTCCACCACTTACTTGTGAAATCTCTTGTATTTAATATATTTTAAAAAGGGGCTCTTACAAGTTTCCATGCTGAATTACTGTGTTCATTCACTTTTATGTGGAACTTTCTTTTTTGTTAACTTCACCTGGCTGCACGCTGTTCGATACTTCTACTAAAGCTGTTCACACTGTTTAAGCCCCATTCACTGTCAAGATAAGATCTCTTCCCACGGAAAAGGCAGACAGCTTCTAATAATATGCTTGAATGCTTGCTTTTTATTACTTAGGTGTGTAAAGCAGATGCTTAAGCCTTAGAACAAATTGTGGCATTTTGTATACATTGCCTCAGTACCTTTCTTTGGACTTTGTAGGCATTATCGGATAGATTTTTTCAACTTAATCTATTTGGTCATTATGATCAAATTCTAAATGTTGTAATAAACATTGCATGTTAAAAATAAAGTTAATATACAAGAGCTATGCTATATTTTACTACTGAAATGTCTTTGTCGGGGTATTTGTAAAGCGCAGATGCTACTCTAAGGAGTATCCTGGTGCTAAAATGCCAAAAAGTAGCGATGGAAGTAAGAAGAGAATATGGGCAGGAGAAAAAAACATGTTTTCAGCTTCTTCAGAAACACAGGTGTTGACTTAATACTTGTTACTAAGTGTCAGCAGTTTATTCCATTCGGATGGACCTAGGAAGGAAAGGGACTTTCCTCCTGACCTAGCCTTTTTGATACGTGGAGTGCTGGCCAGGAAAAGATTAGAGGAATGGAGATTTCTCAGGGGGGAATGGAACAAGATCCTGTACTTTAGGTAGCCAGGGCCCATTCCGCATAAGGCTTTCTGAGTCACAAGTACTATCTTAAAGATAATTCTTATCCTTACTGGAAGCCAATGAAGAATCCTCAAAAGACTTGACACATGAGCATACCGGGGGAGCTTGATGATAGTTCGGGCCGCAGAAATCTGGACAAGCTGAAGCCGGTCTGTCAGATACCTAGGCATGCCTAAGTAAAGGCCGTTCCCATAATCAAAGCGAGATATGATCAGGGCTTGGACCACTTGTTGTCTGGCAGCCACAGACAAAAGATACAGAAACCTCTGAAGAAGGCGCAGGGGGGCAAAGCAAGTACCCACTACCGAATTTACTTGGGTATGAAAGAGGAGCTGATTATCAAATTTAAAGCCCAAGTTTTTCACCACCTGATTTTTTGATAAGGAGAGTGGGAGCATCAGGTGGCAAGAAGGACTGCAAGGGAGTTTCCGCATCGGAACCAAAGAAAAGCAACTCCGTCTTTCCCGCATTACATTTCGGCTGGTTCATGGCCAGCCACCCAAATACCACTGAGAGGCAAGTACTAATTAACTTGCATGGGCAGGGCTTGTTGTTCTTCCACGTGAACAACAGCTGGGTGTCATCTGCATAAGACACAGTTTTTGCCCCTAAGGATTCAACCAAAGTAGCCAAAGGTGAAAGGTAGATATTAAACAAGGTCAGGCAAACTTCAGCTTGTGGGACATGAGCGAGTAGGGATGGCACCATACCTCCTGACCCCTCCCCTCAAGGAAAGATGCCAGCCTTTTCCAGGCCAGCCCCCCAATACCAATCGAGTGGAGACGGGTCAGGAGAATACGGTGTGAGACTGTACCAAAGGCGGCTGATAGGTCTAAAAGGACCGGCAGCGTCCTGTCCCCGTCTTCCAGACCAAGTCGGATGGAATCCACTACCTCCAGCAGTGCAGTTTCGGTACTGTAATTAGGACAAAAGCCCGACAGGCTGGGCTATAGTAATCTATTCATTTGAGGTATGATGTTAGCTGCTGGTTCACGAGTTTCTCTAAAAGTTTAGAGAAGGTGGGAAGGAGGGAAATCAGCCTTTAGTTGGATGGATCAGAGAGGTCTGCCTGAGTTATTTTGACCAGCAGGATAACCTTCACTTGCTTCCATTTGCAGAGAACTGTGGCTGATGAGAGGGAGGTATTCAGTAACTGATTCTCCAGGGAGTTAATAGCATCGGCCCCCAAGGCAAGATTGAAGGATGGGGCAGGGTCCATCCGGTAACCCGATTTGAGGCATTTTAAGGCACGCAAGGAGTCATCCAAGGGGATTGAAGAAAAGGAGTTCAGGGAGCAAACTTCCAGATTAAAGGTTGACTCATGGCCTGACTTTCTGATTTCCTACCACCCCTAGAGCAACAGTATCCATGTAATGATCTTGTATGTAATTTCCCATGATTGGAGATGGGAGGCTTGCCTGAATCATATCTATTTTTTTTATAAAAGAACAAGGCGAGTGTCTCGCACCAATCCTCTGATGGAAGTTTCTGTTTAGAGCCTGATTTGGGAGCGAAAAAGGATTTAACGATTTTTAAAGTTTTATCTTGAGTGGTTTCCCGCCTTTAGAATTTTAGACTCCAAGTAGGTTTTTTTTTAGCTAATTTAATTTCTTTATGATACTTCCCTAATTATACTTTATAGTCAGCCGTGGCTTCTTGACAGTAGTTTACCCTCCATAGCCTTTCTTTATGTTTGCAGGCTAATTTAGTTTTTTTGAGAGATGAGGTGAACCAAGGGCTAGGCACTTTGAAGCGATGTTGTTGAGTGCTCCTTACCAGTGCCAGGGTTTGGCAGGCGGATTAAATCCAGTTATCAATCTGGTCTACATCCTCATTGATATTGCCCATAAGAGAGGGTTTAGTAGCATCAACCCTGTTACTTATTAGTTTCGATCTAATTTTGTGAAAGGCTCTTTATGTTTTGAGGTAGGTAGCTTTCCTTAGGAAGGACAATACTAAGTTTAGGCCATCTAAACCTGAGCATATAGTTGTCAGTCCAGACCAGAGGAATAGGGGAATCCACTACGATTGGTATTGAAGTGAAAATTTGGTCAAGCGTGCAGGCACAAGTGCAGTTTCTTTGCAGACAACAGGGTCATGATTTGAATGGTGCAGCAGTTGCAGTTACACCAGGTCCAACAGTTGTCAGAACTACTCTAAACACTCAATATTGCTATATTTTACTACTATACAGGTAGTCAAGATTGAGGTTACCTTGTAGTTGAAAGGGGCTTGATTTAAATGGTGCAGCAGGTGCAGTGGTACCACAGCAACATTTGTCATAACTTCACTAAACACCAAATATTTATGTATTGTACAACCAAACAGGCTGTCACAAGTGCGATTCTCTTTCAGGCACTAGGGTCATAATTTGAATGGTGCAGCAGGTGCCATGGCACCGGGCTAAAACTTGTCAGAACTCCTCTAAATACCTAATATTGCTATATATCTGACAACTAAACAGGCAACCACAATTGAAGTTACCTTGCAGTTAAAAGGGATTTGATTTGAATTGTTCAGCAGGTAAAGTGACACCAGAGCCAAAAACTCTAGGGACCCCACTAAACCCAGATAATTGCTAATATTTAAAACTAAACAGGCAGTTGCGTGCAGTTACCTTGCAGACAACAGGGTCATGATTTCAATGGTGCAGCAGGAGCAGTGACACCAGGACCAAAAATTCGACGCACCCCACTAAACACCAAATATTGCTATATTGAATTACTAAATAAGCAGTCACAAGTGCAGTTGTGTAGCAGGCAATAGTGCCATGATTTCAATGGTGCAGTGGCACTGGGCCAAAAAGTTGTCAGAACTCCCCTAAACACACAATATTGCAATTACATCAATTCATTCTATTATTTTCCTCTTTTTTTATTTTTCAAAATGTTGCTATTACTTACCCACACTATAGCACTAGTAACTGCACAATGTATTGTCTTTTTCTACGTAAACCAGTCATAACACTTTAATACACTTTCTGGAACTTATATTGTATAATTACTCAGCAAGCTGCAACTTTAAACAAAAAACTGCTTATTATTAATCCCATAGGTGAAACCTTATGTATATACCAATGCGTGTTCTTTAACCCCATCCCTCATAGCCCTAAATGCTCAATCTTTCTTTGTTCCCTCAAATGTGACTACTCAAACCGGAATGGCACTACTTCTTCGAAATGACCACTCCCTGAGTCGCTCATATCTCTGCCCGAATTATGCAATGAACTTGACAGTGTCGCCAACTCGCTGTATAAGGGAGGTTTATCTCATTAAGATGAGATTCACAAACATACTAAAACTGCATTGGTCAAATGATCAGCTCTGACCCTGTGCCCCATGGGAACAGTCCAGTCCGAACTACCAAGCCATGTCTTTCCCAGACCGGAATCAAGCATCCAAGGACCGGTTTCTGAGTATCAGCCTTCATTCAGCCTGGATAGCTTGACTCCAGTGGCGTGGAGAGCCTGGAACCCACGTCTGAGTATACCCAGCACACTCGGGGTGAAAATTGCAAAAAACACAGTTGATGGACAGAATGTAGAACAATGTCAAACATTCACCCCAGTACAAGGATCTGGGCCTAAATCCATCGTTTTTTTGCACCGGAATCAAGCATCTAAGGACCGGTTTCTGCCTATCAGCCTTCATCAGCCTGGATAGCTTGATTCCAGTGGTGTGGAGAGCCTGGGACTCACGTCTGAGTATCCCCAGCACACTCGAGGTGAAAATTGCAAAAAACACAGTTGATGGACAGAATGTAGAACAATGTCATACATTCACCCCAGTACAAGGATCTGGGCCTAAATCCATCGTTTTTTTGCACTCCACACCACCGATGTAGTTCGGACTGGACTATTCCCATGAGGCACAGGGTCAGAGCTGATTTGCATATAGCCAGTGTCTGTCCATCAACTGTGTTTTTTGCAATTTTCACCTCGAGTGTGCTGGGGATATTCAGACGTGAGTCCCAGGCTCTCCACAACACTGGAATCAAGCTATCCAGGCTGATGAAGGCTGATAGCCAGAAACCGGTCCTTGGATGCTTGATTCCGGTCTGGGAAAGACATGGCTTGGTAGTTCGGACTGGACTGTTCCCATGAGACACAGGTTCAGAGCTGATTTGCATATAGCCAGTGTCTAACCCAGGGTGGTGTTGAGTGCAAATAAAAGATGGATTTAGGCCCAGATCCTTGTACTGGGGTGAATGTATGACATTGTTCTACATTCTGTCCATCAACTGTGTTTTTTGCAATTTTCACCTCGAGTGTGCTGGGGATACTCAGACGTGAGTCCCAGGCTCTCCACACCACTGGAATCAAGCTATCCAGGCTGACGAAGGCTGATAGCCAGAAACCGGTCCTTGGATGCTTGATTTCGGTCTGGGAAAGACATGGCTTGGTAGTTCGGACTGGACTGTTCCCATGAGGCACAGGGTCAGAGCTGATTTGCATATAGCCAGTGTCTAACCCAGGGTGGTGTGGAGTGCAAAAAAACGATGGATTTAGGCCCAGATCCTTGTACTGGGGTGAATGTATGACATTGTTCTACATTCTGTCCATCAACTGTGTTTTTTGCAATTTTCACCTCGAGTGTGCTGGGGATACTCAGACGTGAGTCCCAGGCTCTCCACACCACTGGAATCAAGCTATCCAGGCTGATGAAGGCTGATAGCCAGAAACCGGTCCTTGGATGCTTGATTCCGGTCTGGGAAAGACATGGCTTGGTAGTTCGGACTGGACTGTTCCCATGAGGCACAGGGTCAGAGCTGATTTGCATATAGCCAGTGTCTAACCCAGGGTGGTGTGGAGTGCAAAAAAACGATGGATTTAGGCCCAGATCCTTGTACTGGGGTGAATGTATGACATTGTTCTACATTCTGTCCATCAACTGTGTTTTTTGCAATCCTCTCAGCGAGGTTCACACTCTTGAAATAGTTCTATACAGGGGCGGCTGCTCCAGGTGGGCAGAGGAGCACCGCCCCACTGCTTTCTTACAGCGTGAGAAGCAGAAACATAAAATGGTATTATAAATACAATTTTATGGTTTTGCTTCTCGCCCTGTGAGAAATCAGAGGGTTTGGTTGGGAGGCGGGTGGATGGGGGTCCGGCTCTATGGCAGGGGAGGAGTGGGTTGCCCACTCTGAAGACTCTAACTGTATGGTCGGCTCCAGGGCCCTCTCCCTTTTCTCCATGTATACAAGGAAAAAATGGCCTCCCCATAGACGCCTGTGTGACCGGCCTCCCAGCCAATCACAACACTGCCATTGCAGCATTGTGATTGGCTCAGGGGAGGGGAGGGAGGATGCCTGCTCCCTGTGAAGAGCAGCGACGAAGCGGGACCAGGCCAGCGAAGGTAAGTATACTATTTTATTTATATTTAAAATTACCCCCCCCCGCTCCCCCTCCCGCAAGTCTTGTCAGCTGCGACTGGTACTATAAATAGATAAAAACACACATCTTCAAAGAACACATTATTCACGCTCTATATGGACCCTCCTCCTTTCTTCAGTTTTTTGCCCAACAAGAAATTCCACCAGTTTCATCCATTTATTATACCCGATTGCGAACTGTACCATTCACACAGAGCCCGAATTCTACGCACAATACCCTTACCATGTGCTGTCCACTGTGAACGGAAACTCTCATGAGCGCATGCACACACACAAGTATGCACCCATGTAACTACTTTGGCCACAGTGTCCGCCGACTGTACACCGCAATTGGGTCTTGACTACAGGCCATTTCCTGTATTCCCAATGCTTCTATATGTATGGCTCCATAGTCCCATTTTTTTTTAATCTCATCTGTAAGCAATGGGAAAACATCAGTTTTCATACTAGATCCAAAATATGGCAGATTCGAACTTGCATATGCTGGGCTGCTTTTAATTGTTTGTTTCTGCAAGGTTACATTATTCAAGTAGAAACGGGACGGGTTCACGCGTGAGAGATACTGGCTGAGTTCTCCCTGGCTCCTTCACTTTATCAAAATGTGTAGTCTGTGTTAAAAGGCATTTACCCGAGTATATCAGTTCAGTTCCCCAAACACAATGCTTAAACAAACATTAAAAAAGAGAAACAAAAAAAATATTTAATTACATGTGGTCTTGGGTTTGTGATAAACAAAATCGTGAATGAACAATGCCTATCACGTTTGTTCTTTCATCTTTTCAATCAGAAGCAATCTGCACTACTAGAAAAAACTGATCATGGCTTTCATATGTACAAAATTAGTACAATTTTTCACTTTTTGGAGAGCAAATGCTCGAACAGGGTGAGAAGGCAGAAACCCTGGCTGTTCTGGCGCTGGAGTGCAGTGTTTTTTTTGATGTGCAGAACATTTACAGTCTCTGGCATGGGCTTGGGGTTGGGGGTTTCCGGAGTGGGGGAAGTACTATTTTTATGGCCTCCTGCTAATGTGTTGTATTATATTGTAATTGTATTTATGTAATAGTTTTCACAATAATTTACCCAATATATAGTATGTGAAATATATAAATGCCACTTTATATTCCAGGCTGCTACATTGCCGTTGACGAAACCAATAGATCTTGCATTACCAAGACCGATTGACTTTGCCAATGCTTATTTTAATTACCTATGGATTGAAATAAACATGTTGCATGCATATCTCCTTTCTACCTGTCACTATAGAGTTAAAAAAGCAATGTTTAATTTTCATTCCTTAAAAAGCTGCTTTAATTATGCTGGGACCTGACTCGTCTATGCCCTTGACTGGTGGCTCTAGCAGCAGGAATTGTTAGAACTCAAATGTGATCTCTCTTCTTCCTTTCTCTTTCTTCTTCTTCTTTACTTTTCTCCTCTTTATTTTCTTCTTTCCTTTCCTTTTTCTTTTTACGAAAATTCTTCTAAAATGCATTTTCACTTATTATAGTTATATTTCATAAGGATGTTGACATATTGAATAACATACATTTACTATGTTCATATGCATTTTCTTACTCTTGTAATGATGTTTTACATTGTTTTATTTTCTCAATAAAGCATTTTAAACTAAAAAAAAAAAGGACTCAACTGTGATAAGTTATTACAATTGAGTGGCCAAGTAATTTCTTTATAATCTGTGCTAATGTGCATAGCCCCAAATTTGAAGATGGTCTTCTGAGTAAGTGTTTTAAGGCTGTTAGCCATCTCCTTTCAGGGGGGGAGATTTTACAGCAATGTTGAAATAAGCTCCGGGTGGACCAGGTAGCACACAAATGGCTCTTTCTTCCTCAGACAATGCAGTAGTAAAAATCCTAGACATGCTTGACATGATAGATCTCTTGCACACACAAATAGCTCGGATAAGATTAGCACATTTTAGTCATGATGCTTTTTCTCAGTTGAATACTGGATGATTTCTGGAAGGCTGTCAGTGATAGTTATTGAAATACATCTCTAATTCTATTCTATCCGTCACTGATTATGCAGATGTTCAGAGTTCCTGAGACATATCTGCTTGTTTTCATGTGGTGATTCCAATCAAAGTGTACCCGTGCTAAAACTCCGAGATCATGTAGGCTGACATAGGCTGGCAGGCTTCCAAAGCGTACAGTATGGTAGCAGAATATCAAGTTTTACATATAGGCATGCAAAAATATTGTGACCGCAACACAGACTGGTGGCATGAAGTTAAGCATATGTAGGTAAGTATAGGTTTAGCATATAGAACTCCACCTTTATGTACATTCATCCTAACTATTTTCAAGTAACGCAGATGTGGCATTAAGAATAGTAAATATATACTTATTAATGTATCGCTACTTCCACCTTTTGCTATTTGTTGATATTTTAGCCACATTATTTTTGTGTGCCTAAATTTGTGTACTTAATATTTCAAAGAAGACTGTTTCTAAATGTGATATGGTTCTAAGATGTTTTGGCAGCAATTTAGACAATTAGAGATGAGCGGTGCTTTTAGAGGCTGAACTCAAGTGTACTGGAGGGTCATTGTTCATGGTGGAAGTGCAGTCAAATCGTACGTCCTTCAGAGATTTTGCCTGGAGGGAAGTCAAGTACGTCATTGAGTACATGGGTGCACATCATGGCTCAGAAAATATGAGAAAGTGAAAAGAACTAGTAGGACTTTGCTGCTGCTCATCAGGACTTCTCTGCTACGTAGTAATGTGGCAGACGTTGAGGAAGCTGTTTTGCTTAAATGTATTCTTTGCTGGTATAGAAACTCGTTCTTAAGCTAACTTTACAAAAACTAGGCTTAGGAATCCATCTTTTTCTGTGACATTTCATTGCATCCTCCAAACAGGCTTGCATTTTCAGGTCCCACTAGAATAAAAACTAAAACATAGGTTACTTATTCAAGGTCGAACCTAGCTGTCCCAGGGAAACCATGTACTATGTAACCAAATCAAATCAAATTAAGCTTTATTCTATTTCTTTCTTAGAAACCACAAAAGCATGTACAAAAAAATTTCTATTTAAAAAAAGTTAAGAACAGTGTACATATCATAAGTGAAAAGTACAGACATTTTTATAGCACCATCATATATTCATGCCAAACAAATCTTTCTACATCTAATCACACTCTTTAAAAACCTCGCCATAGAGAAACGTATGTGTTCATTGTGTAGAGACTGTAAGAATAAGAACGCAGGTCGACATCATCTAAACCCATAAGACTTCAATATGGGTAAAATCCAACTCTTTCTCTGTTCATTATAGAATGAAACAGTATGCATTATTGTCTGTAGTGATATGTCATCACAGGGACATTTACAGAGACATTGTGACCAATCATTAATCTCTGGAAAATTTATCAAACTGTGGAATATGGCCAATCTAAAAGGCAGTTAAACAAATCTATCATGTGTCGTCTCAATGGTTTTTAAATAGGATGTATGTCGTAAGTGACCAGCATCATTTGATTGCTGCCCACACTCAGCTTTATCAGTTAGGAAGACAGTCTTAATTCCTCCAGTAACTATAAATAATCCATTTTAAAACTTTCTACCGATCTGTTCTAGGGATTCTGGCTGATCCAAAAATTCAGGATTATTCACGCCACTCATAAATTCTTTAATATAGTTCAGCCATGGTATTTGGAGAGTGAAGTGAGATTTAAGACAATCCCTAATAATGTCACGGTTGAGGGTCGTTTTCACAGAAGTCCAGATCTTGTGCTACAAAAGAATTGGCTGGATCTTAATTAGGTCAATTAAAAAGGTTAGCCCTAGCTCAGCATGGCGTCAATAAGAGGAACAGCCCGTTGGTACCACTAGGAAAATTCTCAAAAAAAGCATTCTCCACCACTTGCAGTTGTTGACCCTCATACTCCTGCCCATATCCAGCTGTTGATGAACACTTTGATGTATAAATAATTAATAGTTCTTTGGGTGATTTTCTGCCTAATTTCCTTGAAAAATTGGACAATGCTGTAATATTTTTATAAACAGCAACTTCCTAGCGTTAATAGCCTACCTCCACGTATCCTCCTGATCAAACAAGATACCCAGATAGGAGAATGTCTTTGTGAAACCAATCTTCGCATCTTCAATAAATATATCCCGACATTTTAAATTCCTTTTCCCACACTTCATTATAAAGGTCTTATCTTTGTTCTCTAACAGGCCTAACTTTTGCTTGTAGTTGGTAAAGCTTGTTATTAAGCGTTGGAGCCCCCCAGGGAGTGCGGGCCCTAAGCACAGCGCCATCAGCATAGAGGAGGGCGGGAATCGGTCGACAGCTGATTCGTGGTAGACTACAACACTGTTTAGTTAATATACTTCCCAGACTATTAACGTGCAGTTTGAATAGGAAGGATACTAGTATTTGGCTCTGTTTTACACTTTTCTCTACTCTGAATGATGTAGTAGACTTACCCTTAGCACCATACTGCACCTTTGCTCTTGTCCCAGAATATAGTTGCTGAGGAAGTTTAAATGGAGTGGGTCAAATCCCGCATTTTATCATGCTCCACATAATCAAAGCCTAATGATAAATCTACAAACGCCAAGAACAAACTACCCTGCTTGGCCAAAGTATTTTTCCCAATTAAGAGCTTCAAGTTAAGTCCCTGCTTGACTGTCTATAGTCCTGTTTGAAAACCAGACTGCAGGTCAAATAAAATGTCATTAGATTTGGCCCAATCCTGGAGCCAGTTAAAAACAATATGTCCTACTACCTTGACCACGGAGTCCAGTAATGAAACTGGCCAGTAGCAGGCAAGATTGAGTTGATCACCTTTCTTATAAATTGGTACTATAAGTGATTCCAAGCAGGTTTCCTAAAAACCTACTGTACAGCATGCTTCCAAAAACAATGTTAGTAAGGGGGCCCAAAGAGCAAGATTAGCTTTAAAAAGGTTGACGGTAAATACTATCAGGCCCGGGAGCTTTTCTACCTTGACTTACTTTTAGATCTTGAGTGACCTCTTCCAAATGTAAAAGACAGATTGATGTGCGCTTTGGGGAGGGGGGCATAGATGGGAGATGGTGCCAGAAGGAGCCGCGGGCACTCAGTTTCTCCTCATGTATTTTGTATATATTGGAAAAATAGGTTAAACTTTCCATTTCCTCAATTGCAATCTCTAATTGGGGGCCATCAATAATGTCAAAAAAGGGGCATTTATCGCACACCAAAAAGCAGGGTTGTCTTTGTCAATGTTTGCTTCATGCAAGGCCTCCCATGCTCCCTCTCTTAGATCTGTTCTTTTAAGGCTTGTTTATACTCTCATCTACACATCTTTATTTCATGCCTACACTTCGGTGAACGTGAAGCATCTTTCAATTTCTTATGGGCTTTAGTACATAATCTGTCAATTCACCCTTCCTTGTGATTTTTTGGGATTTCTATTTATTACAGATCCCTCCTTAATCCCTGTTGAAATTAGTTGGAAGGCTTCTAAAACTTTCGCATGATCTAATGTATCATCCAAACAATCTATAATGGCGTTATTGTATGCATTCACTAATTGTTAGTGTCAGGAGCTAGTGGTGTACAGAGCACGAGACCAGAGTAGTGACTTTGTTCTAAGTTTCACTTTTATTATGAAGCCCAATTGTTTTTAACACCACACTACAGGTCAGTATTGTTCCGGTCTTCGTTTTTCTTCTTTGGGGTTTTCTCGGTTCTTAGAGCCTCAGAGGTTTTGTCTGAATGGATATCCCGGTTCTTGGAACCTCAGGGAAAAGAAAACAGCCGGGGATTATTGTTCTGCTCAGCTTAAAGTGGTCGTGCTACCGTCACCAAGGGGGGGGGGGGGGGGGGGGGGGGGTTTCTGTGCAAGGCTCACCTCCGGACGTGCCCTACCTCCCGCCACTCCAAATGTACTACCTCCCTTCTCCCCACACACCCCACCAGAATGCCCCTTTCAACAACACTTGCCTTGGGCTGCGGCCCGCCTCTCGGACCGCAGCAGCAGGTCCAGTGGCTTCTACTCCCTTCAGCCCGCCTGGTTTGGAAAGTGTCTGGATCGTTGGTCTCTGCTGCTCCCAACACGCTCTCCTCTCTTCGTCCTCTGCTGCTCTTAGCACGCTCTCCTCTCTTCGGTCCTCCGCTGCTCTTAGCACGCTCTCCTCTCTTCGGTCCTCCGCTACTCTCACGTTCTCCTCTCTTCGGTCCTACACTACCAGGTGCTCCGCTACCTCCTCTCCGTCCTTGCACACCGTCTGTTGTAATCCCGTGCCTCTTATTCTTCCTGCTTCCGCTCGATGACGGGACTCCTCCCCTTTCCGCCGCTCAACCTCTAGAGCGCTGCTGCAGTCTAACTGGTTCTGGATTGTTGGCAAACAGGAAGTGGGGTGTTGTTCCTTCTCGTCGGCGAAAGGGTGCCCCTGCTGCTCCTCCTCGTCGGCAGATGGGTGCTCCTGCCACTCCTCCTCCCCACAGTTAGATAAATCTATCAGGATCAACTTTAGAACAATGCATGGCGTAGCCATAATTTCTATCAAGCATGATGCTCTCATTCAAATGTGGGTTATTATCCCTTGATTCTTTTTTACATAGTCAACCAATGCAAGGCGCATGCTCTGGGGGAAATGATTGATTAAATAGTTAATATGTGTAACAAAACCCTTAGCCCTGGCTGAGTGTCTATTATACACTAACACATAATCCATAACCGAATTTGCGCCTCTCCTGTTAAAGGTACAGCCAAATGGAGCAGGCGGTGTACATAACTCATGAATACATGCTAAATCATACGAAAATAATAATTCATTTAGGTTGTCCCCATAAAGTGTATGCTGGAAGTGGATATAATCAATCTTTTCACTAGATGTTAAGCCACATTTTTTTCCTGAGCAGTTTAAACACAAACTGGTATTAAAATCTCCTCCCCAGAGTATGATCAAAATCTTGGCAGCACCACTCTGAATGTGCTCAAGATCTTTGCCGAGTTGTCTGAGGACTAGGCATATTTCCTTGGTCAATGCATTGTTGTAATAGCTCACATCTGATAGTAAACAGTCAGGAGATAATTTGATGGTGATAACTTGATAATCAACATTACACTACCAGATTTATTTTAGTGACATTAATATAGTTCGAAACATAAGTACATAGACCCCCTTTAGATCTCCCAAATATGGATGGTATCGCTGGACTATGGTATGTTTTGAACCATTGTTATGTATTAGGTCCAGAACTCAAGAAAATACTGAAGTTGGTAGCAAAATCCACCTACTCTGATGTGGCAGCCTTAGAATGCAATTCTGAAACATTCCAGAATAAAACCTTAGTCTGACCACCTGTAGTATTAGTTATAACTGGGCTAACATTTGGGAGGAGTGCAGGGATATGTATTGTTATTGGAGGTTCTATAGAAGAGTATTTTCCATTGTATCACAAGTTCCTATCACTTCTCTAATGGGGACAGGATGGTTAGCTGATCTGTTACATTTGGGGGCCATAGAGGGTTCTGGGACAAGTCAATCTACACCATCTAGCATTGCCGGGCTATTGAAACTGTTATTAACCAGTGTTATAGGTGACCCCATATGGGCATCCCGCATTTGTAACTTCCTTCAATCTGGTTGGTTCCAACCATTTCTGTTTCCTTTGTAGGCGCTTGCTTGCAAGAAACTCAGTGTAGTAGAATTTTCAAATGTCTTTTTTGCCTTAATCTAATTGGTTAAAATCCTGTGAACCATGTGCCACTTTAATGAATGTGTGAAATCCTTTGTTTAAAACCTTATAAAGAGTGTGATTCCCTGCTGTGATATGAAAGCCCTTTTCCCTTACCTTAGAAGGCAAAGCTATGCTGGATTCTCTCTCATTTACGGTCTGCATTTTGCTGACCTGAACCTTACTAAGTTCTTGGTTGAGTCTGTACTTTAGTTGCGCTTTGAACTCTGATTTACTGGCTAATTGATTTGTCCTCTATTGAAATGACTTCTGTATGCCTAAAATCTTTACAATAAAACTTTAAAGGTTAAGACTTTGTCAATTTTGTAGGCCCTCCTGTATTCTAAATTTTTGTCACTTAATTTTGCCATTTTTGACGTCTTAATTTGAGACAAGTCCAGCAGGGAGCACCGAAGTCTGTCTAGCGACTACACTGCGCCAGTTCCATCCAATGGTTCACCTTGGAGAAAGATTGAACGAGTAGTGCACACCATTAACTTCCCAGCAATCAGGAGTAATCTGTTTTTTTACACACTATAATGAGAATTTTTGTTGACTACACAAACTGAAGCTATGGAGTATTTATATTGAGCTCTTTTTAGATGAGGTTGACTTCGCATTGGATTGACAATGCTCCTAGAGTGGCTTTATTTGAGCTGATTATGTTGGATGAAACTCAAACTCCTCAGAAGAGATTTTCAAGTGGGATATTCCCATAAGCTATTATTGCAGAGTTTTCTATAGAATTCATAGACCTAATGGTGCACTAGCTTTTAACCCTGAATGAAGGGATTGTGGACAGTACCTCTCACTGACTGCTAGGTAGACCATTTTTACAATGTTTCTTCAGCCCAATGAAGACGTCACAAGCTGCGCCTCATTTTTTTTGCAATGCATTTTTAATTAGATTTCCAAACAACTCCGCTGTGAAAACAGTTACAGCTGCAGAGCACCTTCAAAGAACATTTAACCACAGACAATCACATTCCTAGACCATTAAAGGCCCTTCACCGTCCCCAGATCTTGTTGTGTTGGTGCGGACAGCCCCCTGCAATATATATTGGCTTGTCCAATTGAGCGCACCAGTCCAATCCTGGTCTCCCTTTTGCCAGGGAAGGGGCAATAGGGGAGTTCCAAAGTAGCAGTACCCTCAAGAGTGTGGTCAGCGGGGGACCTCCAATCTCATCGACCATGCCCAAAAGAGCCATCATAGGTGTTAGTTCAAAGTCATGTGCCAAGACCTCAGGAAGTTCATGACGGGAACATTCACAGTAGGGTAGGAGGATTGGGCAGTCCCAAACCATGTGGAAGAAATCAGCTGGGGATACTGAGCAGCGCAAGCAAGCAGGCTAGTGGAGTCTGCCAGCATGGAATAAAACAGATCGGGTGAAGTATGTCAAATGGAGAAAATGGAATTGAATCAGTAGGAGACGAGTGGAAATGGGCAGCGTGTGGGGCTAACCTAGCCTTCCTCCAGTCAGCGTTATCCAGGTCACCAATTCAGCATGAACTCTAGAGGTGTTTATTGGTAGAGGAGGGAACTCAGCCCCTTGCATTGTTATTATACTGTCGGCTCAAGAGAACCTTGAAAACAATGATGGCTTCTTTACTGTGCTGTAGTACTCCCTCATTCTTTTTTTGTAATTTGAGAGCACACTTCTAATTGTATACATGTATTTCGAAATCATGAGTGGTGGGTCGATATATAGCTAGTAAGGCCCCAGAAAGGGATACATGGATTGCATGATGAGCAAAGACCAGGCACCGACTTATCCATTTGAACTACTTGCAAAGAGAATATGTTGCTGCTCTTACATTAAAAAAACACATTGCCTGAGATGCACTCAGCAAAAGGCTCACTTCTTACAGTTAATAAAAAGATCTTGGAAAATGTATTTGGACCTGTGTTTAAACAACATATGGGCCTCACTAGCATGCTACACGGATATGTTTTCCCATTGTTGAGGCTACGGGAGCGAGACATTTCTGGGTTTTACTTCCACAAAGCATGTAACTTTTTAGAAACGTAGGTTTCCTGACAACATTTGTAAAAGGTATAATAATGCAATACATTCTAGTGGAAATATAGGATTCACAGGAGAAAATGCTGCGTGTCCCCTTTTTTAGTGGACAGATTCTTCTGGGAAAAGTTACTAAAAGAGAACTATTAGCACAAAAACTTTTTTTCTTCAAAACCTCGCCCAAATGTGAAGTTGTACAACGTTTTTAAACGTCACTACTTAATAATGTGCAAAAAGTGCGATTTTAGTAATGTTGTGTCCACTGAATTTTAAGCCCTCTCCATTAAAAATAAAACTATTTCCAGGAAATCAAGAAAGGTTTGGTAGCATTTTTGTAGCTCAAAAAGGAAGAAGAGAATATAGAATTAATTATTAGAATCATAACTAAAGATTAAGAGCATTGCTAATAATACCCCATTTAGTGCACGAAGATTATTCTAGGCAGTGTTAGTCTTATATATTTCTGTTTTTCAAGAAACAGCAAAGTTGTTCAAATAAATGTTATATTAGTGTTATAAATGGGTTTGGTAAGGGGCTTTTTTCGGAGTTACTGCAGTTCTAAATGTTTGAGAGACAGTTTATTAATTTCAATAAAAAAAAGTAATAGAAACACAATAATTATTAAGAACCTAAAATAATTTAGGAAGCCAATTAGTGGAAAAACTAATAGAAAGATATTCTAGTTGAAAAATCTAATAATCAAACAAAATAACAGTTTAACAACGAATTAATTTACCAAAACGAAGCTCAATTCGAGCTCCATACCAATTCCCAATGATAGAGCGCATAGTCTGATAGTTTTCTTTTTTTTAAGACCAGATTTTATTTGTCAAATAA
The DNA here is from genome assembly GCF_964263255.1 of Lissotriton vulgaris. NCBI lineage: Eukaryota > Metazoa > Chordata > Amphibia > Caudata > Salamandridae > Lissotriton > Lissotriton vulgaris. The sequence goes on along the minus strand of NC_141687.1, from coordinate 1,320,637,719 downwards.
CAAATATGGTGCAGAACACTGTAACTCAGCAACTCATGCATGTAGAATGTACATTGTATTGACTTTGACAGTTTCGAATAGCAAAATAGGACAATTTAAGAGCCATAGATCTGAAATGTGAACAAAGGAAAGGGGAAAAATGAAAATAAACAAACATCCCAGAATACACCCCCATCGCACTTACGCCTACCCCAGAGCAGCACCAAAAGAGAACAGTCTCGTCTATCCAAACATAATACATCAGTATCCAAGGGGCGATGTTGCATACCAACTAGAATTGGAGGAAAGCCAAGTCAGGAGGCTTGGCTACTGAAACAGGTTCCAGCTCTAGGCCCCGATACTCTGCCCATCGACGCCAGATTTTATAATGTTTAAGCGGGCATCCCCTTGCCACAAAGATGGGATCTCCAGTCCCATACAGAACTCCAGGCCATTTTTCCACACAGATACCGAGGGCACCCTCGGAGCCTTCCAGGCATTGGCGATATCCCTCTTGGCTAGTGTGAACCCTAATACCATAAGATGGTGTTTATATATGTTACCTCCTATATCATCCATAACATGCAACAGGATTAACTTCCGGGAACTAGGGAAGTCCCAGCCCAATACCTCGGAGAGGCACAACAGAACTCCTCACCAAAATCGTGCTAATGCGGAGCAATGGCAGATAGTATAGAGCATGGTATCCTCCTCATGTTCGCACCGAAGACACAACGGGGAGGCCATTAATCCCACCCTCCAGAGCGTGACACTAATGAAATAGACCCGGTGGATATATTCAAACTGGATAAGGCGAAGGCTCATGGCTATGGCTGACCCCCGCGGGGAGACTAAGGCCTCCACCCAGTCCTCCTCCCCTAGCAGGCCCACGTCTCCCTCCCATGCTTCCCTAAGGCACTGTAATGTGTAGGAGCTATGTGTGACCAGGGACTGATAAATCTTGGAGATCTTGTGGTTATGAAGATCCCCCATGAATACCTTTGCTTCTATGGGACTAAACTCAGCCAAGGGCTCCGACCCCTCAATATATGGGGTGATGGCCTGTCGGAACTGCAAATATCAGAAAAATTGGGTTTTAGTCATTTGGAAGTCCTTTTGTAGATACTGAAACGACTTCAGAACCGATCCCCTCATGATGTCTCCAAGAGTAGAGATGCAGATACGGTCCCAGCTCCAATAACTAGACAGTGCAGCCAGTTGTGGCAGTCGCCCATTATACCATAGGGAAGTCTCCCGTATCTACGTATTCCACTTCCCAGTCCTCCGTAACGCCTGTCACCTTATTTGCAAGATAAACTTCGTGGCCGGTGGTAGGGAATTGCTTGCGGCGCGGAGTATAGTATATTGTGCAGGGTGTGATCTCCCCTGCACCACCTTTTGACTGCGTAGGCTGGGTCAGCCCTGTCCCCATACCACCACTCATTGAGAACTAGTAGATGGGAGGCCATATAATAGGACAGGATATCAGAGGTTGCCAGTCCCCCACAATATGTGAACTGGAAGCAAGTCCGCAGGGCCACCCTTGCCATTCCACCAGCCCATAGAAACTGTCCCACGGCCGCATTGACCTGTCGGAACCATCCGGGAGGAATCGAATAGGGATGGTTTTGCAATTGATAAAGGAGGCTGGGAAGCGACACAATCTTAAAGATGGCACACCGTCAATATATTGACAAAGGCATGTGGTACCAGGTTTTAAGGTCCTCCTGCACGCGATCCCAAACGGGAACTAAATTTCTCTCCCAAGAGGTGATTGGTGAATCCGATAAAAACGCTCCCAAATACTTCAACCCCCCCGAAGCTAGCTGAACGGAGGAGGCCCAGAAACCAGGGCCTGCCCCTCCCCCAAGGATCCAAAGAGTAGATTTACAAGGGATCATGTACAGACCTGAGGTCTCCCCGATGATCTGCATAATGCACAGTAGGCGCAGTCCCATCTTATCTACATTTGTAAGAAAAAAGAGTACATCATCAGTGTACAAAGCCATACAATCCGACATACCCATCGCCCACTCAAGATTAGTCACTTGGGTGTCAATCCGTACTCAGGACGCTAAGGGTTCCTTTGCTAATGCAAACAGATAGGGAGACAGCGGACAGCCCTGTCTGGTGCCCTGCCCAAAAGAGAACGTGATGGAGACCGAGCCCAACACAAGAGGCTAGTGCTCATCAGGGGCGTCCTCACCAGCTAGTGCGGTGTGGCTGCCGATCACAGGGTTGACAAGAGGACGAGCAGAAGGGGAGTTCAAGAACCTCACACACCCAGGGGCCACATACAATAAGGACACCATTCCCTGGGCCCACACACTGTCTAGTAATCCTCTCCAGGCAAAGCTCCTAGCCAAGAGCCTGGGGGGCCCCAAGATATCCTCCCAAGGGCCCCTCAAGAGCCTCCAAGTGGTGCGCAGATGGAGTAACTGCAGCCTCAACGGGGGCACACAGGGACCTTGTGATGAGCTCGCGTGGTCCGACCGAGCGCCGTGGCGAGCCTGCTCCACACAGGAGAGGGGAGGTATGCGTGCTATTCAACCCCTCACCGGGGGCCCAAGACTGCACCTGGCCCAAACTCCACAAGCAGGGGTCCAAGCATGGCCCCTCCGCACTGTTGGCTCCCAGCACAGAATCCTTGGATAGTGGAAGAGAAATCGGCCTGGGAGGCCCCACACCAATTGCCAGCATGACCGGAAATCCTTGTGTATATAGCGGTCGCAATTAGGTGGCAGATCAGACACCCCCTGCGGCCTGACACAGCCGCTGACCGATGACATACAGTTCTGGAGGGAGGCACCAGGGGAGAGCACTCCGGTCCCCAGAAAGCACCACCACAGGGGGCTACTACCCTCACAGTCCTCCAACGGGGCCCACACGGCCAGATAGATCGCTGGTGTGGGCCCCTCTCTTTACCGGGGGAAGGAGCGCACAACCGGGCTGCAGACTCGGGGGATCCACTATCACTGGCTGAAAGTGGCCTCGGTGCGGCGACTCTCAATCCCCGGCCCAGCTACGCACACCCCCAGGCTCTCCCTCTTGCGGCCCGATGTGACCGCCATGCAACCGCACTTCAGCAGGCGGAGGGAGCAGCAATTTGCCTCTGGCAGGCGCGATGCAGGTCGTCTACTTCCCAACAGGCTCCGGGATAATCCTTACCACCAAGACAGCATGCCAGCCTTCGGCCCTGGTAAGGCCCAGCACAGCCTGGCGCCCCGGCCTCCGCCGCAGGCTGCCCGATCCCAGTGACGAAGGGCCTGATCCAAGGCTTCCGCCGACGGCACCCGCTCCGAGCCAGGGAGCGATCTGAAACTCGGCAGGCGCAACAATCCTCGGTTCACAATGTCTTTAAAACACAATTTAGGAGTGGAGGTGGACCGGGGAAGTAGGAGAGTGAAGGATTTTTAAGCAGGCTGGACGGAGCTCTCCTAGCACATGTACGCCATGATGGCTCGCAAGACCACGCCCCCGTCTGATAGTTTTTTGACCTCTCCCACCCCCAAGTTTTTTGTGACCAGACTCTGTTTTGCATTGAGACTGGTGTACTAATCCGTTGCAATGCAAAATGTTGATTCACAGGAGGTGATAAAAAATCCTATTGCAATAATATTTATGGGACAGGAGACCTATTGTGATGTTAACCCCTCTTACCTCCCGGTGATGAACTCCAAACGTAGGGATGGAAGCCTACGAGGGACATCATAGCTCCATCCTTGCATTAACATTTCTTTTTACGTTGCACCTATGAGCCTGGGGTTCCTTTTTCAAAAATAAGATTGCTTTGAGAGAATTAACTTTTTCAGGAGCACTGCCTGTTACCCTACAAGGCGGCAGTTGGCATTCATAAATTGAAAAGTGACCCTCGTTGACAGCTTTAACTTCTCAAATATCCTATCACTCCATTTAGGGTCTTGGTGCAAATATATTATTTGCAACCGCAATTTCTGTTGCAATCCATTAGAATTTTTCAACCAACGACTTGAAAGGCAATTCTAATTGCATGACGAATTTCCTTTGCGAATTGGTATGAACCATAAAGTGTACTTTGCAAATAGTAATTAAATAGTTAACTCGTGAAGTACAATTTTTACATTACAAAGACAATTTATGCTTAAAAACATGTGGTTTTTCGAATCACAGATGTGTGACCATAGAATAGTTTTATACAGACTCATATTTTTAATACTAGATTGAAAAAGAGGTTGGAAGGTAAAAATAAATGGAGGGAGGGTACTGAAAGGATTAAAAGGAGAAATAGCAGTGCGAAAGAGAGCCTCTACCAAAAAAGGTATGAGGCAAATGAAATTAATATAATTGGTAAAAAATGAGTTTGGGGGTGTACTCTCTAGAAAAAAGAACACTGCTCACGGGTGGGATGGCTCGCCGGGCTGGGGGGAGATATTGGGCTGCATTGAAAAAAATATATTAATAATAATAACACCTTGCCGCTGCGTTGGGTCCTGTGTCTTCTCTCCTGCTCGCATGGGTCTGACTCCAGGTCGGAACAGGAACCAGGCAGCCCACCTCTAAGCCAATCACAATGCTGCAGTGCTGTAATGCAGCCTGCATGGAGAACAGGGAAGTGTGCATGACTGTTTTGAGTGGCCCGAGAGGGCAGACCAAACAGCCATTGCTAACAGGAGTGTTCTACCACTCCTCCCCAGCTCTGCAGCTCCCCCCGCCCCCTCAGGCATGCTGCTGCAGCAGGAGGACGAAATAAAATGATAATAACATTCCGTCGTTATAATTTTTTTTCCTTTCTTTTGCTGCTTCCTGGCAGTGGGCGACACTCCTCCGCCTTAGCAGAGGAGCTGCCACTGGCAGGAGGACAAGGAGAAAGGGAGAAGGAATGGAGGCGAGAAAAGACAATGTAGAAAGTGTGTTCTTGGGTAGCCCCGGTGGCAAAACGTGGAAAGAGATGGGGAGAGAAAAATAGATCTAGACAAGTATTTCTATATTTAGTATGTTTTTAGGATGGATTTTACAAGATGTTATTTTGTATCTGTACTGCTTTTATGGTTTTTATTCTTAAAACCGAATAAAGCTTATATTGATTGATTGATCTATGCAGACCAAATCAACAGACCCAACTCATTTTCAAGATAAATAGCACTTATATCGTAACAAAATATATATATATTTTTTAATTTTTTTTATTCTTCAGTTCATAGCATACACACAAACCAGAAAGAGAAAAAGGTAAACAAAGCTAATATAACAAATATACAAGAAAAATACTCTCACAAAGAAAATTCAAAGTGTTGGAGCAATGGTTGCCAAATCTTCCACCCTAGTTGTTTTTTTGTACAGATTTGATGCAGTATAGGTTAAATTCTAGATGGAACACATTATAAAACTTACCTCTCCACATTTCAAACACAGGGGCTTCAGGTTTCAACCACACTTTGGCAATGCATAGCCTAGCTACCGCCATTGCCATAAAAATAAAATATCGATGGGGATGAAGTTTCTGAAGAGTTTCCCTGTCACATCCCACCCCAAAAAGTAACAATTCACGACTAATATGAAATTGTACCTTCGTTGTTACGAACAAAAATTCCTCAATATTTAAGAAGAACTGAGAAAGTACTTTACAATCAAAAAATACATGAACAATGTCTGCTTCATCCATCTGACATCTAAAACATTTTCCGTCATACATATCACCCCACTTCTTCATTGTAACAGGCGTATGATATAAATTAAATACTGTTTTATAATGTTGGGTACGTAAACTTGCTGACAAAAATATTGCTGCCGCCATATCAATTGAATCTTGTAAAAATAAGCCCGAACAGCCCAATCGATTTTGCCATTTGGCATATTGCATTTCAATATCATCGGGTTGCTTTAAAAGTAAAATTTCATATAAGACCCCAATCTTCGCCCCTTTTAAAAGAGCTTTAATAAATTCTATACTAACAATACCCTGAAGTTGCCGTTGTTTATATAAAAAATCACGTAATTACAAATATTTGAAAAAATCATTCTTCGTGATTGCAAATAGCTCCATTAAATCCGTAAATTGAATCAGTGCACCATCTTGAAAAAGATCCCCTAAACGACAAACACCTTTGTCTCTTCATGTTCGCATCTTTGCATCCCAAAATATACCCGGTAATATGCCCCTGGAATCTAAAGGCGTATAATAATAATTCAGACGAATATCCAAGATTTTCCGAAGCTGCTTCCACCCCTAATGGGCTGCGTTCATAATTTTAAATCTAGTACGCTTAAAATAACTAGGATCGAAAAACTTCAGTAAAGCTTCGCTCGCCGAATTGCCCATTGTCATCTGATGGATATTAGGCGACTCAAACAGTTGTGCAATCCCCCCTAGAAACATATACCGCACATTTTGTATAAGGCACACTAAATAGTAAAAAATAAAGTTTGGAAACCCCCATCCATTACGTGCGAGAGGAAGTGTCATATATTCCAAAGCACAACGGGGTTTCCTCCAGCCCCAAATAAACCTATCAGTAATGCCTTGTAGCTGTATGAGTTGTACCCTTGACAACTCCAAAGGAACCGTCCGAAAGTAATAGAATACTTTGGGGAGGATACACATCTTTAGTACATTACAGCGACCCACCATGGACAAGTGTAAACATTCAAGCTTTTCTAACTGGTTTTTGACAGCCCGAATTATATCATTCCAATTTACATCTATTATCTCCTCTATGGACATCCTAATTTTGATCCCCAAATACTTGGCCTCATTCGTTACTCGTGGCTCGCTCGTACACAGCCCCGTTGTACAAATAACTTGGGTTTTCGGGACATTCAATTTATACCCAGCAACCTGACCAAATGCTTGCGTCAGACATTCCACCTCACGTAATGCAGATTCAGGATCTGATGTCACAACGGCAAGGTCATCAGCATAGGCAAGGACACGCACTTCATATTCGCCGACCACCATTGATTTTATTAAATTAGTAGACTCCAATAGTTGTAGTAATGGCTCTATATAAATAGCGAAGAGCAAAGGCGAACAGGGGCAGCCCTGCCGCGTACCCCGAGTAATAAGAACAGGCAATGACTCTTGTCCCATAGTACATTTTTTAGCACGGGGGCTCCTATACATAATTTGCAACGCCTGCAAAAACAAAGGCCCAAACCCCATTCTACGCATTGTGACCCATAAAAACATCCACGTAACACGGTCGAATGCTTTTTCCGCATCCAAAAAAATAATACCAATATCCTTCTGAATTGCAGTTGCATAGTCTATTAGCGTAATTACCCGATGAAGATGGTTTACCGTGCTTCTACCAGGAAGAAACCCATGCTGATGATATGATACAAGCCTTGGGGTCACTCGCAGCAGCCGTGTAGCCAATATTTTTGAGTAAACTTTTGCATCAGCGTTAATTAATGATATGGGCCTATAAGACCCCGGCAGCCGAGCAGGCTTATCTTTTTTTTTTTTTTAAAACCACTATATTGGCATCATCCCAGTTAACAAAATATTTAAATAACAATTTTGGAGGAAACATTTTTTTCTATGAATTGGCTTCCGCCTAAATACAAATCTTTCATCTGGAATAATTTTACGAACAGCTTGAGTGAAATAGTTTCTCGCATGAGTTAATCTATGAAGTTATTTTTCTATAAAATTACATACAATCATTTAGGGAATATCTGTAGTAACATGATTTATGTGATTATTTGGAAAACACCATTAGGGTGGGTACCATTTGCATATTGTCTTTTGAAAAAAATATCCTGATCTGTTGCTACCTTTTTTGTTTTCTTCCAGGTCAGGGGATTTCCTGAACCTCGGGTCACATGGTACAGAAATGGACAGCCAGTCGTAGAGGATGACCGCTGCTCGGTGGAACGCATCATTCGAGGGACGTTCTGCTTGGTGATCAAAGGTGTTCACGTGGGGGATGATGGAAAATACACTTGTGAGGCGGCCAATGAAGGCGGAGTTCGACAAGTGACTGTAGAGCTCACAGTGGAAGGTAACATGCTTCTACAATAGATACACAGTGAATGTTCTTCATAGTCTTGTTACCAGCGTCCTTTTTTAATTATTTGGATTAAAGCAACCACTGAATACTTTAAAAGATAGTTTGATGATGACTGGGAGCACACAAAAGTCATTACTGGTGAATGGTCAGTGAGGTTGTGCAACTTCTCATGCTCGAACTTTTTGATTTAAAAAACATAAAAATAAATGTTTACTCTTCATAAACTTCACTAACCGTACAAGGTAAAACAAAAAAATGCTATGAAAAATAACCCCCAAGCAGATGTTTTTTGTGTGAGGAAAACCTATATTAAAACCTGACTTCCTATTAATGTTAAAGCCTGATTTTATGGATACATTTTCCAGCAGAAATGTTCTGGTTGATATGCATTTCTACAAATCTTTTATATGACAAAACTTTACCCCCAGGCTTAATGAAGTGTCAAATATGTGTATCTCATGGTCAACCATGCTTACATATGAATTTGTGACTTGGGACACCCCTATTCATGAGTCAAATTAACTCGTAAATATTAGTTCTTGTCAGCTTGTCTGACAATCAGTAATTTCTAAATGTTGTCTTCGATAGTCTATACAATGGGAGTGTTTTACAGGTCCATGTTTTTTAAAAAGTTTTTTTAAAGCTGCTAATAGGAAAGAATGAAATGAAGGAGAACGTTCTTGATGGAATTATATGAAAATAATAATGTATCTACTCTGGTAAAGTGAAATCATGGATTAAGGGTTTCAATGAAATGTAACTTCCGGCCACCCATTTCTTTACGGGTCTCACCCAAAAAGTGCTGTGATGCTCAAACCAGTAGCAGTTGACACATTTAGAAAGTGTACCTTGCTTCACAGAGCAGGTACAGACATATCTATCCATACTCTGCACCGGTCCACAAGGTGGTCATGTAACTGTTTTTGACACAATCCTGACACCTGAAGTTTTTACACTTGGTAACTCTGTGAGCACCAGAGCTCGGAAACAGAATGGCTGTTTAACGTATCCAATTTCCGACCCATACCCTCTGCAGCTTGCACACTGTCTCGCAGAGTTACTCAGCTATTTTATGAAATGTAGAGTGTGGGATTCCGTGGAAAATGGACACAAAGTCACACTGTGCACAGGTGAATCACCGGATAATAACACAGACCCTTATGTGTGCATGTAAAGTGTGACCATGTGAGAACAGCCCAAGAGGCAGTTATTCTCAAACAGTGGAGGGTTCAGGAGAGAACTACCTGGAACCAGTCACAACATGAGTATTTGTGTCTCTCATTCTTTATGTTTACTGTGGCTTATACACCCAAATAATGGTCACTCTTTCTTAATACACTTCACCTTTTCATTTACTTTTGTGCCATGTAGTAAACGTTTTCTTAGCTGATCCCTGAACCCCCTGGGAGAACCTGTTTTCTAATGGCTCGGTTGATGGTCCCATTCTTGTGCGGCACTACCAGCCATGTGGTGTAAAATAGGCAGTCATACATGAAATGAAGACATGTATCACACATTAAAACATGAAGGTTGAGAGCTACATTGAAAACATTGGAGATGGCTGGAAGAGGCCTAATGCACCAACATTCCAATGTTTGTTTTTCTGTTTCTCCCCGTTTCATTTGTAACATTATGCCCTCAGAGGATGTTCTGGTCTAATAGTAATACATCTCTTCTACTTTGGGCTAAACATGATGTTAAAGGTCCTTTTCCTCATTATAGGTTCTCACCTGCAGCTCTAGACTATAACTTGTGGTAGAGCCTTTCTCATAAGTCAGAGGCAGCTGGTACAGTGGGACTTGGACCCAGAGGCCTGTGGGGGGGAACTATATCCTGATGATTGCTGTAGTTTATAAGTCACACAGCAGCTAGAGGGCTCATTTTATGTTTTGCTCAAGGGCCCCTGCTGGACTGGCTACACTACCATAGAAGACTGTAATATATATGCGCAGAGTATAATATTCCATTTAATTCCCTTGTGAACTGAAGGATGTTGTAACATGTAAAGTAAACATATATCGCCTCTGAAACCCAATGTGTTTTTTTCTATCAAGAATGTCAAAAAATATTTAGCACAGGAAATAAGACCCTTAGAGCCGCCAACAATAAAAGAATAGTAAGTTTCAATGGGGTACACCCTAAGAAACCTCTGACCTGGGTCAGTGAAGTTAGTTACAATAGCAATGGTCAGAGTCTATCGATTCATTAGAACAATAAATGTTAAACAAGCAATTAATCAGGTATAGAACAAAATGATGTTGTATGCCAAGGTGTGCTTATGTTATTTAATCATTAATTCAGCACAGTGTTTAACAGGTACCTGGTTCAATTCAACAGGTATCTAGATACAAGGAGTATCATTATATACAGACAAAAAGAAATATGATTATTCAATTACGTCATTGAATCATGTATGCATCAATGGACATTAGTCTCATAAGAATATACCATTTAAGAGCTTCATATAAAGAAATAAGACAAACATTATACACCAATTATTTACATGGTTGTCGCGCTCAAAGTGATAGAAATAGGGAAACAGTTAGGTAGGATAGGTGTGATGGGGAACACGTGAGGACTGGGTAAAGGTGGTTGTGACTAGGAACAATCACAGTGGGATAAAATAAACCCTTTACAGTCTGTTTTTAGATCTGAAGTTCCAATACACACATATACATAGGAGTCGTGTTACTCTGTTGATTAATCCTATGATTGGCGAGCGATTGTGATCAGGTCTACGTTTCGACCCCCTGGTTAAAGGGTAGGTTTGATCCTCATATTGAGGTCTTCATCAGGACAGGAAAAAACAGGAGCGCCTATGAATAACAATTTCAAATGAGTGTATCATGTTTTAAGGAGGCTAAAAAGCACACTGAGGGAACATGTAATAAGTGAGAAATGGCTTACTTTAGTAGAGGCCCTTACGTGGCCATTGTGGTAGGACCATCAAGGGTTCCTTTCATTTGGAGTGGTTATCCCGCCTTCATCTGAAAGGGGATTGTTGAATTACTGATACAAATAATTATAGGCGCGGAACACGCATTAGTTGTCTAAAGATCCTAGGGGGGTACTTACTGGGAATGGAAGCCTTCCTTCCAATGGGTTGTTTCTCTGTTCCAGCTAAATCAGCGTTTGTGCGGTCATAATTCACGCACCCCACGTGGTTCTGGAAAAGGAGGAATGTAACATAGCCAGATGTTAATGGCAATTGCCTGGACATATGGGAGACAATTTTATTTTATATTTATAACAAAGGAACGTAGAGATACGTTCTCTTTTACAAAAAATGCGGCCTCATAGTGAAGAAATGGCGCTAAAATGTAGCGCTGGGTTAGCCGCCTTAAAGGGTAGCTGGCATACAGCTTTGTGCACATAAGAGACATTTTAGACAAAGGAACGCAGAGATACGTTCTTTTCTAAAAAATGGGGCATCATCATTAAGGATTAGCGCTAGGATGTAGCGCTGGGTTTGAACCGCTAAAAAGTTTGCTGGCATATAACATAATGCATAAAAATTAGAAGTCTTACAAAGCGCTATAATACAGTGCACGTCAGATCTCAAAAACCGCCAGGGCCGCGGAGGGGATGGGTTAATCAGTACAAGACTGATTAGAAGGCTCACCGTTAGAATTGGCAGCAGAGGCTGTCTGCACGATCCTTCGTTCTCGCTTGCCGGGTAGGTCTGTGCCGCGAGGTGCAGCCGCCGGATACTTCCCGGAGGCTCGGCCGCTCGTGGCCAATCAGAGCATCGGGTTGTTAAGGGAACGTGTCAAAAGTCCCACTATGAGGTGTTCATGTTAGGGACCATCTTGGGGTCTAGTTGTATTGTACTGTAAAGGACAGCACAGTATCTGAAATGACTGCTACTCTCTGGCTAATGAAGTTTTTATACGAGTAAAACCCGATCATTTGGTCACTATATCCGGATTGTGTTAGAACAGAACAATAATTCACCCATGGTAAGACTGTTTGCAAAATAATGTTGACATTACGATGGTAGTTGTATTGAGGTGAGGATAAGACAATACAATAACACATACTTGTGCTATTTACAAGATGCTGGTGCAAGTATCACATATTATGTGCAATCCCATCATCTAATTAGATGCCTAAAGTAAGACATTTAAGTGAATACTGTTGTCATATGTTTAACGTAAGAGTAATCGTAAGTAATACATAACAGGTAATATTAACCAGGTAATCTCTATGGAAACAGACTGGATTGTACTTTGAACCTACGAACATATGGAAATCAAGCATCCTAGACAGCAGATAAAGTCCATATTACTGCATGTATAGTAGCTATTGGCTGAGTAGTGCCATTTGGGAAAAAGTTGCATCCTGTTCATTCAAACCATTTTGGACGGAGTCAAACGACTGCATCCACTTACATTCACGTAAATTCATAATTGAATCTAAGTCTCCACCCCGAGCACCAAGTGTAATCTTCTCAATGACCACCCATTGGAGAGATTCAGGTGTATGTGACATTGTCATGAAATGTTCAACTAGAGGTGCTCCTGTGGTTTGACACCTTATCCTGCTGCAGTGTTGCAGTATCCGGTTCTTTACCCTTTGCTTGGTCTGGCCTATGTATATGTGACCACATGGGCAGAAGATGGCATAAATCACTCCCTGGCTGTTGCAGTTGGTTAGTGTCTTCAGGTGGATAGTCAGATTGTTATGTGTGATTGTCTTGGTCTCTATACCCCTCCAGGACCAAGTATACAAACCATGTGGAATCTGCCTACCACAGTGGGCAATTATAAATGCACCAAATGCAAAGCCTGTGCGATGTGTATAGAGACCAAGACAATCACACATAACAATATACGTGATACTTGCACCAGCATCTTGTAAATAGCACAAGTATGTGTTATTGTATTGTCTTATCCTCACCTCAATACAACTACCATCGTAATGTCAACATTATTTTGCAAACAGTCTTACCATGGGTGAATTATTGTTCTGTTCTAACACAATCCGGATATAGTGACCAAATGATCGGGTTTTACTCGTATAAAAACTTCATTAGCCAGAGAGTAGCAGTCATTTCAGATACTGTGCTGTCCTTTACAGAACGAAGGATCGTGCAGACAGCCTCTGCTGCCAATTCTAACGGTGAGCCTTCTAATCAGTCTTGTACTGATTAGCCCATCCCCTCCGCGGCCCTAGCGGTTTTTTGAGATCTGACGTGCGCTGTATTATAGCGCTTTGTAAGACTTCTAATTTTTATGCATTATGTTATATGCCAGCAAACTTTTTAGCGGTTCAAACCCAGCGCTACATCCTAGCGCTAATCCTTAATGATGATGCCCCATTTTTTTAGAAAAGAACGTATCTCTGCGTTCCTTTGTCTAAAATGTCTCTTATGTGCACAAAGCTGTATGCCAGCTACCCTTTAAGGCGGCTAACCCAGCGCTACATTTTAGCGCCATTTCTTCACTATGAGGCCGCATTTTTTGTAAAAGAGAACGTATCTCTACGTTCCTTTGTTATAAATATAAAATAAAATTGTCTCCCATATGTCCAGGCAATTGCCATTAACATCTGGCTATGTTACATTCCTCCTTTTCCAGAACCGCGTGGGGTGCGTGAATTATGACCGCACAAACGCTGATTTAGCTGGAACAGAGAAACAACCCATTGGAAGGAAGGCTTCCATTCCCAGTAAGTACCCCCCTAGGATCTTTAGACAACTAATGCGTGTTCCGCGCCTATAATTATTTGTATCAGTAATTCAACAATCCCCTTTCAGATGAAGGCGGGATAACCACTCCAAATGAAAGGAACCCTTGATGGTCCTACCACAATGGCCACGTAAGGGCCTCTACTAAAGTAAGCTATTTCTCACTTATTACATGTTCCCTCAGTGTGCTTTTTAGCCTCCTTAAAACATGATACTCATTTGAAATTGTTATTCATAGGCGCTCCTGTTTTTTCCTGTCCTGATGAAGACCCCAATATGAGGATCAAACCTACCCTTTAACCAGGGGGTCGAAACGTAGACCTGATCACAATCGCTCGCCAATCATAGGATTAATCAACAGAGTAACACGACTCCTATGTATATGTGTGTATTGGAACTTCAGATCTAAAAACAGACTGTAAAGGGTTTATTTTATCCCACTGTGATTGTTCCTAGTCACAACCACCTTTACCCAGTCCTCACGTGTTCCCCATCACACCTATCCTACCTAACTGTTTCCCTATTTCTATCACTTTGAGCGCGACAACCATGTAAATAATTGGTGTATAATGTTTGTCTTATTTCTTTATATGAAGCTCTTAAATGGTATATTCTTATGAGACTAATGTCCATTGATGCATACATGATTCAATGACGTAATTGAATAATCATATTTCTTTTTGTCTGTATATAATGATACTCCTTGTATCTAGATACCTGTTGAATTGAACCAGGTACCTGTTAAACACTGTGCTGAATTAATGATTAAATAACATAAGCACACCTTGGCATACAACATCATTTTGTTCTATACCTGATTAATTGCTTGTTTAACATTTATTGTTCTAATGAATCGATAGACTCTGACCATTGCTATTGTAACTAACAATAAAAGAATGGCTTTTCTTTCTCATTGGATGGCATACTATACTCCAAAGGCTCTAAATACAATCTACCCTGGGGTTGAAAAGAGGTGTTTTTGCTTTTGCACCCCATCGGAAGGGGGATGGGGGCATATCTTTTTTTCCTGTCCTACACTAGAGTGTTTTGGGAAAAAATCTTTGGGTATTTTAGCTAGGCGATCCAAAAACCGTATGATCCAATAGCAGAAGCAGCCCTGTTTGGTATAACTAGTAGGGAGGCTATATTGTCGAAATCTGAGGGACTTTTTCTTGCTATTTCAATGTTGGTCGCTCGCTCTTTAATTTTACAAAATTGGAGACGACTGGAAGTACCTGTGCTTGAGAAATGGCTAAACAAAATGATACGTACAAAAAATTTTGAAGAAGCTTATGCTAAACGAATGGGGGCAACTAAAAAAAGTCTCTGATTTGGAAATATCTTTCTGAATGTTAAATTGAGGGACGATAAAAGCAATTTTGTTTAGTTCACAATTTTATGTTGAGGTTTTAAAAACTTCTTGAATTTAGCTTCATAAGCTGTGGAATGAGACATGCTAATTAATGATTTTTGTCAGTCTGTATTCAGGGCCACCACTTTTCTTTCTTTTTCATTGTTGATGTAATGTGCTAATATGGAATGTCTTTTTTGAAAGCTCTGCTCAATAAACATGTATTAAAAAAAGAATATATATATATATATATATATATATATATATATATATATATATATATATATATATTGTCCCAACACACAGTTTGCCCTTTTGAATAAAATCACTTACAGAAGAAACAAAGGATGTTCTGATTCACAGTCACTTTGACTCTATACCAAGAACCCCAAGATTGGGAAACCTAACGGGGTTCTTCCCATGTCAAAACTGTAAAGCTTGTAAGTCTAGCTCCAAAAGTGACAACATATGAAATTCCAGTAACACACAGTCAGAAGAATCAACAAATTCCTAACCTGTACAAGTCCATTCTGTATATATTGTCTAGAGTGTCCATGCAAAACGAGAATCTTAGAACATGCTAGAGCAATTCAGCATAGGGACCCGAATTATCCAGTTGCCAGACACTTTGCCTCAGCACACAACAGTGATCGTAATCTTTTGAAATTTTTCTGCTTGGACCAGGTCCCCCTAAAAGATCGGGGAGGGGACATAGAGATGCAGATGCGGAGACTGGAGTCTAGGTTTATTTTAGATCTCCAAACCAAGTCTCCACGTGGGCTGAATACTGAAGAAGAATTAGCCAGTCATCTTGGTCAGTAATCTGAAATCACAATGGTTTTATCTCAAAGAGACTTATCTTTATTAATCATTAGGAGATTTCATATTGTGTTTTCTCTCAATGAACTGTTATTTGCCGCCATAGAACTTGTACATACTTCTGTTTAGTTACATTCAGGTTTAAGCAATGGATTGTATAGAATATCAACTTGAATGAATTACATGTATATATGTGCAAATAATCACAGCAAAATGCTTGGTAAATCAATGCCCATCCAGGGCTTAATAACTTTCTGTTTAAAGGCGCTCATTGTAAAAAGGGTATGAAACTAACCAATGTGAAACACGTTATAAGATGGCTGCCGTTGCAACAAGAATGAATTGTTGTCCTTTTTCTATGGTAATTATCTGAGAGGACGTGATATTACAGTGCAACCTTATTTAAATGTGGGTGAAAATGAAACCTGTAAACAGTTGAAAAAGGTGAGATGCCGAAACGCGTCCTGTTTCGCAAGCTGACGATGAAATAAAATCGTGGATTTTAATTTCTAAAAATACAACAGAGTGCGGTCCGTTCTTTACTGAGTAAGAAACTTAGGAGCTGTGATATATATGTATATGTGTATATATATATGTATGTATGTATGTGTATGTATGTATGTATATATATATATATATATGTATGTATATATATATATGTATATGTATATGTGTATATATATGTATGTGTATACATATATACAAACAACCATTCCCGGCTGTTCCTCGTCTCATAGCACGGCGAGCCTGTGTGGGTGCCGGACACCCTTAATTTGCACGAACACAATTTCTCCCAATGCGAAGAACTGCACAGGCTGCTTTCTGGATGCTTTAAAGTGAATTTATTAAGGGCACGAAATCAGCAGCTCCCTACCGACGCGTTTTGCCACTAAGGCTTGGTCACGGTGAAAGGGATCAATGCAAAGTGCTGTTTACATATCTAAACAATATACACAGAAAGAGGACTATAGTTGATCCACCCCGACCTGCTTTTGGCCGCCATCTTGGAGTGGTGCATATCAATAATAATAATGATATTGTGCAAATGTCCATGAATTCATAAAAGTAAACGTATTCACGTAGTTATGCACTCCCGACCTGCTTTGGCCGCCATCTTGGACTAGTGCATATTACTGATCATGCATAATGTCCTACTTACATATTTAAACAATGTCAAACAAAATAAATCTGGCCCTAGTGGGCTGGTATTATGCTTATGTCCCTGAATTCATGAAAGTAAACTTATTCATGCGATTATGGTGGTCTCGCCCAAGTGGGCTGGAGAATTGTGACAGTACTTATTCAACAGATTGGATTCATTTAATTCTTCCAGTTGTTTGTGGTCCTGTGTTCCTATGTAAAAAGAAAAATGTGTGTTTTAAAACCAGATATAACAAAATTATTTACATGTTAAAACAAAAAATCGAGATATCAGACCAGTTACATTTACATTTATCATAGATGGACTGCAAGTTCTTCACTACAATTCATCCCAATAGGATGAAGTGTCTCGAAATCAATAATGAATTTGGATTCCAAGATTCTCAACTGGTGCAGTCTATCACCCCCTCTTATATTCTCTTTGACTGCATCAAGTACCACATATTTCAGTAAGTTGTCATTTTGATTGTGGTGCGTCTTAAAGTGTCGAGAACAAGATATTGTTCGTTGTTATTTCTAATTGCTCGTTTGTGCTCCAATATCCTGATCTTGGCCCTGTGCTTGGTGCTTCCAATATAGAACTTCCCACAGGGACAGATAAGACAGTACACACAATATTCGGTATTGCAGTCAAAGGGACCCATGATGGTAAATAATCTGGAACTATTGGGTACTTTAACTTTTTTGCAGTTAGAACTTCCTTTGCAGGCTTTACATTTCACGCAACACTCAAAACCAGTGAAGTTCTTATGTTGTACTCCTCTTTTGGAAGAGACCATGTTTTTGTTCAGGTCATCTTTCAGGGATTTTCCTTTACGAAAAGTAATCTGTGGGTGTTCCTTCACGTGTTTACTTAAAAAAGTATCTGTGGTTAGAATTGGCCAATTTTTTGTCAATATTTTTCTCACTTTGTATGCCTGGCCTGAGTATGTAGTGATAAACCTCACTGTCTCTTCTTCCTCATTCATTGGTTTTTGCTTGGGAACTAGCAGATCTGTTCTTACTACCTTGTCAACTCTTTCAACAGCTTGTCTGATGGTTTTTTCAGAATATCCTCTTTCTTTGAAACGGTCTATCATTACGTGTTTTTCCGTTTCGAAGTCAGATTTAATTTGTTTGACATTGTTTAAATATGTAAGTAGGACGTTATGCATGATCAGTAATATGCACTAGTCCAAGATGGCGGCCAAAGCAGGTCAGGAGTGCATAACTACGTGAATAAGTTTACTTTTATGAATTCATGGACATTTGCACAATATCAGCCCACTGGGGCAAGATTTATTTCGATTGAAACTGTTTTAATTTTATATTGTGACATTACGCTTGTTTATTGATATGCACCACTCCAAGATGGCGGCCAAAAGCAGTTCGGGGTGGATCAACTATAGTCCTCTTTCTGTGTATATTGTTTAGATATGTAAACAGCACTTTGCATTGATCACTTTCACCGTGACCAAGCCTTAGTGGCGAAACGCGTCGGTAGGGAGCTGCTGATTTCGTGCCTCTAATAAATTCACTTTAAAGCATCCAGAAAGCAGCCTGTGCAGTTCTTCGCATTGGGAGAAATTGTGTTTGTGTATATATATATATATGTATATATTACCTACTGGCGATAGCCAGTAGGTATATATAGTTAGGATTTTTTTCCTATGGGATTTCTGAAAATTCTATGTCTAATAACTTTGGCGTTTGTGGACGGAATTGGCTGAAATTTTCAGGAAAATGGCACATTATGTTTCTGAGCAGCCCCTGAAAATTTGGGGGGGTTTTGTCAAGGGGGGGCCCGAGAAAAAAGGGGGGTCCCAAAACGCGTTTTTCCCATGTTAATTTCAATAGGGCGGTTGGACTCGCTTTTAGCTCGAACGGCTGAATGGATTTACATGAAACTTGGCAAAATTGTAGATATGGTTTGCCCGACGTGCCTTTGCTATGTCTCAATATATGTGCTCCAGTGGATTTTGAGAAATTAACATTTAAAAAAATATATATATCTGTGACAGCGGTCCGGTTAGCGCCCCGGTTCACGTACCGGACGCGTCACGGAACTTCGCGAAGCGATGCTGATTGGCTCTCCGGTGTCTGTCAACATTCTAAACA
This sequence comes from Lissotriton vulgaris, assembly GCF_964263255.1. Classification (NCBI taxonomy): domain Eukaryota; kingdom Metazoa; phylum Chordata; class Amphibia; order Caudata; family Salamandridae; genus Lissotriton; species Lissotriton vulgaris. Next base: position 1,320,618,632 of record NC_141687.1, on the reverse strand, counting down.
GTCCGGAGCGGCCGCCATCTTGTCTCTCGGTAAGATCGAGAGACAAGATGTGGTGAAAAACGAAGGGGGAAATGAAGGAAAGGGGGCAAGGTAGACCCCTCCTGACCCCCTAGGATTGATGAGGGGGATATTAAAGTGCCCCGCGGGGCAAAAAATAAAAAAAAAATTTGGGGGCGATTTTGCGCCGTAGAGGCGCATCCCGGTACGCTAACCGGGCAGCTAACCGGCAGCGTAACGGGAGTCTGAGGAGAAGCTGATTGGCTGTGAACATTGTAAACAGTCCGAGCGGCCGCCATCTTGTCTCTCGGTAGGATCGAGGAGACAAGATGTGGTGAAAAACGAAGGGGGAAATGTAGGAAAGGGGGCAGGGTAGACCCCTCCTGACCCCCTAGGATTGATGAGGGGGATATTAAAGTGCCCTGGGGGAAAAAAAAATGTTTGCGATTTTTTGCAAAAGAGACGCTTCCCGGTACGCGAACCGGGCAGCTAACCGGCAGCGTAACGGGAGTCCGCCATCTTGTGTTTTTGGAGCGTCCGGTTCGCGTACCGGGTAGCGTCCCGGTAAGCGTAACAAGGGGAAAACCAAGAGAAACAGTAAAAAAAATTTAAGGGAATAGATTTCCACCAAACTTGGCAAAATTGTAGGGTTGTTTGTTTGATGTGCCTTTGCAAGGCCTCAAGATATGTGCACGTGTGGATTTTGTCTAATTAAGGTTAAAAAAAATATATATATCTGTAAGCGTGCTCCGGCGCGCTCACGTTACGGGTTTTGTTTGCGCTGCAGAGCCGATACGTCACGGTTATGAGACGCGTCATGAGGCGTCTCACGTGGCTACGTGAAATGTCACGTAATAAAGAATATATTTTACAGCTATAGATATTAGCTTTTAAAAAACCAATGAAATTCACTGAAAAAACCATAGGTTATAGACCATATATAGATAGGAATTTGCATTTACAAAACCTTGAAAATTCACTGAAAAAACCATAGGTTAGAGACCATATATAGTTAGCTGGACATTTTATTGACATAAAACCAATGAAATTCCATATATAGTTAGTTGCACTAACTATATATCGCGCACCCGCAATCCACTGCTGCTGATGTCACATATTACATCATTCATGACATGGTCAGTGACATCACTGATGACATCACTGATGACATCTCGATGACATCACTGATGACATCTCAAATGACATCACTGATCACATCACTGATCACATCACTGATCACATCACTGATCACATCACTGATGACATCTCAAATGACATCACTGATCACATCACTGATGACATCATCTAGTGTCTGTGTGTTTTTGTAAAGTTTAAATATGTTTTACATATTGAAGAATGAGTGGATGTATGGAAGACTGAGTGTGTGTGTGACTGGCTGGGAGGTGTGTGACTCTGTGCATATCAATGTGTACTTGTATCAGTGATTGTATAAGAGAGTAAGTATGTGTTAGTATATGTGTGAAAAAGTATGGTGTTCTGTGTTTAACTGTATAGATGAGGAAATCAAAGTGTGATTGATTCTTTACAGGACTGACTAGGTGTGTGAGTAACTCCATGGATGAGTGGCAGTGTGTGAGTGTCTGCATAGGTGTATGAGTGCATATGATAGTGTTGTAATGAGTGACTGTAAGTATGAGTGATTGTATGGGTGAATGAGTGAATGTGTGTGTAGACGTAGGAATCAGTGAGTCCGTATGTAGTAACTGGTATTGGTGTGTCATGATGTCATTTGAGATGTCATTTGAGATGTCGTCAGTGATGTCACTGACCATGTCATGAATGATGTAATATGTGACATCATCAGCAGTGGATTGCGGGTGCGCGATATATAGTTAGTGCAACTAACTATATATGTAATTTCATTGGTTTTATGTCAATAAAATGTCCAGCTAACTATATATGGTCTCTAACCTATGGTTTTTTCAGTGAATTTTCAAGGTTTTGTAAATGCAAATTCCTAACTATATATGGTCTATAACCTATGTTTTTTTCAGTGAATATGTATATATATTCACTGAAAAACCATAGGTTAGAGACCATATATAGTTAGCTGGACATTTTATTGACATAAAACCAATGAAATTCCATATATAGTTAGTTGCACTAACTATATATCGCGCACCCGCAATCCACTGCTGATGATGTCACATATTACATCATTCATGACATGGTCAGTGACATCACTGATGACATCACTGATGACATCTCAAATGACATCACTGATGACATCACTGATGACATCACTGATGACATCTCAAATGACATCATCTAGTGTCTGTGTGTTTTTGTAAAGTTTAAATATGTTTTACATATTGAAGAATGAGTGGATGTATGGAAGACTGAGTGTGTGTGTGGCTGGCTGGGAGGTGTGTGACTCTGTGCATATCAATGTGTACTTGTATCAGTGATTGTATAAGAGAGTAAGTATGTGTTAGTATATGTGTGAAAAGTATGGTGTTCTGTGTTTAACTGTATAGATGAGGAAATCGAAGTGTGATTGATTCTTCACAGGACTGACTAGGTGTATGAGTGCATATGATAGTGTTGTAATAATGAGTGACTGTATGTATGAGTGATTGTATGGGTGAATGAGTGAATGTGTGTGTAGACGTAGGAATCAGTGAGTGCGTATGTAGTAACTGGTATTGGTGTGTCATGATGTCATCAGTGATGTCATTTGAGATTTCATCAGTGATGTCATTTGAGATGTCATCAGTGATGTCATCAGTGATGTCATCAGTGATGTCACTGAAGTATGGTGTTCTGTGTTTAACTGTATAGATGAGGAAATGGAAGTGTGATTGATTCTTTACAGGACTGACTAGGTGTGTGAGTAACTCCATGGTTGAGTGGCAGTGTGTGAGTGTCTGCATAGGTGTATGAGTGCATATGATAGTGTTGTAATAATGAGTGACTGTATGTATGAGTGATTGTATGGGTGAATGAGTGAATGTGTGTGTAGACGTAGGAATCAGTGAGTGCGTATGTAGTAACTGGTATTGGTGTGTCATGATGTCATCAGTGATGTCATTTGAGATGTCATCAGTGATGTCATCAGTGATGTCATTTGAGATGTCATCAGTGATGTCATCAGTGATGTCACTGACCATGTCATGAATGATGTAATATGTGACATCATCAGCAGTGGATTGCGGGTGCGCGATATATAGTTAGTGCAACTAACTATATATGGAATTTCATTGGTTTTATGTCAATAAAATGTCCAGCTAACTATATATGGTCTCTAACCTATGGTTTTTCAGTGAATTTTCAAGGTTTTGTAAATGCAAATTCCTAACTATATATGGTCTATAACCTATGGTTTTTTCAGTGAATTTCATTGGTTTTTTAAAAGCTAATATCTATAGCTGTAAAATATATTCTTTATTACGTGACGTATCACGTAGCCACGTGAGACGCCTCATGGCGCGTCGCATAACCGTGACGTATCGGCTCTGCAGCGCAAACAAAACCCGTAACGTAAGCGTGCCGGAGCACGCTTACAGATATATATATATTTTTTAACCTTAATTAGACAAAATCCACACGTGCACATATCTTGAGGCCTTGCAAAGGCACATCAAACAAACAGTCCCTACAATTTTGCCAAGTTTGCTGGAAATCTATTCCCTTAATTTTTTTTTTACTGTTTCTCTTGGTTTTCCCCTTGTTACGCTTACCGGGACGCTACCCGGTACGCGAACCGGACGCTCCAAAAACACAAGATGGCGGACTCCCGTTACGCTGCCGGTTAGCTGCCCGGTTCGCGTACCGGGAAGCGCCTCTACCGCGAAAAATCACGGGGGACTTTAATATCCCCCTCATCAATCCTAGGGGGTCAGGAGGGGTTTACCTTGCCCCCTTTCCTTCATCTCCCCCTTCTTTTTTCACCACATCTTGTCTCTCAAACCTACCGAGAGACAAGATGGCGGCCGCTCCGGACTGTTTACAATGTTGACAGCTACGCTGCCGGTTAGCTGCCCGGTTAGCTGCCCGGTGAGCTGCCCGGTGAGCTGCCTGGTGAGCTGCCCGGTGAGCTGCCCGGTGAGCTGCCCGGTTCGCGTACCGGGACACGCCTCTACGGCGTAAAATCGCAAAAAAAAAAATATTATTTTTTGCCCCGCGGGGCACTTTAATATCCCCCTCATCAATCCTAGGGGGTCAGGAGTGGTCTACCTTGCCCCCTTTCCTTCATTTCCCCCTTCGTTTTTCACCACATCTTGTCTCTCGATCGTACCGAGAGACAAGATGGCGGCCGCTCCGGACTGTTTAGAATGTTGACAGACACCGGAGAGCCAATCAGCTTCGCTTCGCGAAGTTCCGTTACGCGTCAGGTACGCGAACCGGGGCGCTAACCGGACCGCTGTCACAGATATATATATATTTTTTTAAACGTTCATTTCTCAAAATCCACTGGAGCACATATATTGAGACATAGCAAAGGCACGTCGGGCAAACCATATCTACAATTTTGCCAAGTTTCATGTAAATCTATTCAGCCGTTCGAGCTAAAAGTGAGTCCAACCGCCCTATGGAAAAATGAATGGGAAAAACGCGTTTTGGGACCCCCCTTTTTTCTCGGCCCCCCTTGACGAACCCCCCCCCCCAAATTTTCAGGGGCTGCTCAGAAACAAAATGTGCCATTTTCCTGAAAATTTCAGCCAATTCCGTCCACAAACGCCAAAGTTATTAGACATAGAATTTTCAGAAATCCCATAGAGAAAAAATCCTAACTATATATACCCACTGGCTATCGCCAGTAGGTAATATACATATATAAACATATATAATCTGCATATCTATATAAATATAAATGCATGCATACATATACATATATGCATACATATGCATGTTATTTACATGAAAGTTTTAAAAACACTAATAAAAGCAAAGCTAAAAAGCCACCTCATTACAAACAGAATGGCTTTAACTTAAATGAGGGCGAGATCTATTGCATTTTCAATGCTTGTTTACTTTGGTTCTACCAAGAAGGCATTCAGATGTGTCACACATTTGCCATAAATTCTGAATGTTAGCACTCTAGTTGCTCATTAGATCACTGTAGTAAAGCTAGTGCTCACCAGGGAAGTCTGCTGCTAATCATGGTTTGCAGCCATTTTCCCGCATTTTTTATCCCGCAGACTTTCAGTCCGCATACCATTATCCCGCAAGGTCATTGACCTCGCATACCATTATCCTGCATTGTTTCAAAACGCATGTGCATTTATCGCGCATGCCTTTACAAAGAATTACGTTTTAAAGGCATGTATGGTAAATGCATTTGCGTTGTGAAAACCACGATGACGAGAGAGGTAAGTGGGTTTGTGTTAATTTTTTCATGGGTTAGTGATTGTGTAGTGTAGTGTAGTGTTGTGTAGTGTAGTGTAGTGTTGTGTTAGTGTAGTGTAGAGTTGTGGTGGTTGTTTAGTGTAGGGTCATGCTGGGGGTAGTGTTTTAGGGTTTAGGGTTGTGTTGTAGTGTTTGCATAGTGTAGGGTCATGCTGGGGGTAGTGTTTTAGGGTTTAGGGTAGTGTTGTAGTGTTTGCATAGTGTAGGGTCATGCTGGGGGCAGTGTTTTAGGGTTTAGGGTTGTGTTGTAGTGTTTGCGTAGTGTAGGGTCATGCTGGGGCTAGTGTTTTAGGGTTTAGGGTAGTGTTGTAGTGTTTGCGTAGTGTAGGGTCATGCTGGGTGTAGTGTTTTAGGGTTTAGGATAGTGTTGTAGTGTTTGCGTAGTGTAGGGTCATGCTGGGGGTAGTGTTTTAGGGTTTTGGGTAGGGTCATGCTGGGGGTAGTGTTTTAGGGTTTTGGGTAGTGTTGTAGTGTTTGCGTAGTGTAGGGTCATGCTGGGGGTAGTGTTTTTGGGTTTTGGGTAGTGTTGTAGTGTTTGCGTAGTGTAGGGTCATGCTGGGGTGTAGTGTTTTAGGGTTTTGGGTAGTGTTGTAGTGTTTGCGTAGTGTAGGGTCATGCTGGGGTGTAGTGTTTTAGGGTTTTGGGTAGTGTTGTAGTGTTTGCGTAGTGTAGGGTCATGCTGGGGGTAGTGTTTTAGGGTTTAGGGTAGTGTTCTAGTGTTTGCGTAGTGTAGGGTCATGCTGGGGTGTAGTGTTTTAGGGTTTTGGGTAGTGTTGTAGTGTTTGCGTAGCGTAGGGTCATGCTGGGGGTAGTGTTTTAGGGTTTACGGTAGTGTTGTAGTGTTTGCGTAGTGTAGGGTCATGCTGGGGGTAGTGTTTTAGGGTTTAGGGTTGTGTTGTAGTGTTTGCGTAGTGTAGGGTCATGCTGGGGGTAGTGTTTTAGGGTTTAGGGTTGTGTTGTAGTGTTTGTGTAGTGTAGGGTCATGCTGGGGGTAGGGTTTTAGGGTTTAGGGTAGTGTTGTAGTGTTTGCGTAGTGTAGGGTCATGCTGGGGTGTAGTGTTTTAGGGTTTTGGGTAGTGTTGTAGTGTTTGCGTAGTGTAGGGTCATGCTGGGGGTAGTGTTTTAGGGTTTAGGGTAGTGTTGTAGTGTTTGTGTAGTGTAGGGTCATGCTGGGGGTAGTGTTTTAGGGTTTAGGGTAGTGTTGTACTGTTTGTGTAGTGTAGGGTCATGCTGGGGGTAGTGTTTTAGGGTTTAGGGTAGTTTAGTTGTTTAGTGTATGCTAAAGGCATATTCGTTCTAAAAGTTTTCGTTATTTTAATTTGCGGCCTAATAGTACATGCAGGATTTCGTCATATATTCGCTAATCATACTTTCTATGGCAAAATGAACCCCCTCATTTTGTTCCTTTTTAAATTAAATGTTTTAAGAGTTACCACTTTATTCCAATCAAGATGGCTTCAGGTGTGCCATACCTTTGTAATAAGTAGGACTGTTAGCACTCTAGTTGTTCTTTAGAACACTCTGGGACATTCTGTCATTGGGCTATAGTTGGGCTACATCTGGCTGATATTTGGGCTACATTTGTTTTTTTTGTCTCTGGTGGCCATCTTTGGGCTACATTGGGCTACATTGGGCTACATTGGGCTACATTTGGGCTCCAACATATATATAGCCCAATGTAGCCCAATATATATTTTTCAAAGTTAATTTTTGTAAAAACCACTGGAGCCTATATCTTGAGACATAGCAAAGGCACATTGGGCTACCAGTCCCTACAATTTTGCCAAGTTTGGTGTAAATCCATTCAGCCGTTCAGGCTAAAAGTGAGGCCAACCGCCCCTACGGAAAATTGCATGGGAAAAACACGTTTTGGGACCCCCCTTTTTTCTCGGCCCCCCCTTGACGAAACCCCCCCAAATTATCAGGGGCTGCTCAGAAACAAAATGTTCCATTTTCCTGAAAATTTCAGCCAATTCTGTCCTTAAACGCCAAAGTTATTCGACATAGAATTTTCAAAAATCCCATAGGAAAAAAATCCTAACTATATATACCTACTGGCTATCGCCAGTAGGTAATGTATATATGTATATATATCTATCTCCAATGTTGCTCGCTTCAGCCACCAACTCCAACAGGGTTAGAAAAGAAAACGAGGCAGACCCATCTCGGTGCAGTTTAGTTTATTTCACCAGTCCTCACGACGCGTTTCGGCAGATCCCTGCCTTGATCATATATATATATATATATATATATATATATATATATATATATATATATATATATATATATATATATATGTCCAAGCAATGCCCTCGAGCTTTCCAGGACGCACTCGGTGTAAAGCCTGCCATCCGGCTTACAAGGATATCACTCGCCACAGTCCCAGGTTGGTTATGGTGCCTGACGCGTTTCAGGGCTAGTCGCCCCTTAATCATAGGCTGCTCCATGTGTGGCAAAGAAAGGCTCTTTTATTTTATTTCAAAGTTAATGTATGTTTCTTATTGGTTCCCTGCCCTTAGTGGGCTGCACTTGTTTATATCCGTGTAATATTGCATGCTGGGAATTGTATTATTCAAAGAAGAGCCACACTTATTTCCTTGAGTAGGTTCAATGTCACAAATTAAAATAAAGCATGTTAACAATCCTTAAGTGGGATCCTAGTAATGCAGGGAGTTGTTTTCATCCGGCTTCACACGCCACGCAGACTGAAACCGTTTCAGCCCGCAGCCTCTTTTGACCAACTCACTTGCAGAAGGAAAAAGAAGATGGTGCAGTCCGGACGCGGCGAGGATGCCGCGTTGTAAATGTGTCCAAGCAATGCCCTCAAGCTTTCCAGGACGCACTCGGTGTAAAGCCTGCCATCCGGCTTACAAGGATATCACTCGCCACAGTCCCAGGTTGGTTATGGTGCCTGACGCGTTTCAGGGCTAGTCGCCCCTTAATCATAGGCTGCTCCATGTGTGGCAAAGAAAGGCTCTTTTATTTTATTTCAAAGTTAATGCATGTTTCTTATCGGTTCCCTGCCCTTAGTGGGCTGCACTTGTTTATATCCGTGTAATACCAACCTGGGACTGTGGCGAGTGATATCCTTGCAAGCCGGATGGCAGGCTTTACACCGAGTGTGTCCTGGAAAGCTCAAGGGCATTGCTTATATATATATATATATATATATATATATATATTCACTCACTGTATGGGTCCCTGCGGCAAACTGCATTGTAAAGCATGCAGTGGAGGAGCAGGCACAGCACAAGGAGCATCACACTTTCACACCAGTGAGGCAGGGGAGGGGCGTGATCACATGACTGGGAGTGGTCACAGCTGATATAACATCACCGCAAAGAACCCCTCACAAGGACACATCTGAAACAGGCACTGAGGAATCCATTTGAAGGATGAAATGAGTCTGCCGAGCGTTTCAGAGACCCCCTTTTTATGCTTGTCCATTTTTATCAAATAAAGCTGCTTTTTCAGTCCCCCGGAGCATGGTCACACTCTTTTCCGATTTGGTGGGAGAGAAAGCTGATCCTTTGTTGTTTCTACATAGCGTCATTCAAAGTATAATAACTACTTTACAGGATAGAAGCCATATGTCAGGAATATTTTCAAGTGTATGTGACATAACTGTAAAGAAACCCATAGGGAAAACCCTCGTTCTAATTTGCCACCTTGCTGCTGTGCACCCCCCATCACTGCTTAGCAAAGGTTAGAGTTCACCTATCATATTTTAAGCACTTCAAGATAGTATTAAATTGTGGAAGGACTGAATCCCACTGTTCACTCATGCCTCTCTACACAACATTTTAATTAAGAGGCTTTGTGTTTGTCCTTCAGTTCATGAAGAGAATACTTCCCCTTGATCTTGTGCTTGTGCCCTGGCAATATCCTGTAAAGAGAATGGTATACGTGAAGTCCCCTAAAAATCAAACCCTACAAGAGGAAGGGATACTTTTCGTCCCCTAGTCCCTGAATAGAAATAGTGGGTGATGGACTACAGTCCACTGTAGGTATTTTAAAGCATGCTATGTCAAATATTGTTCAATAGAAATCTAACTACTACACTATGGACCTGTTTAAATTGTTGGAAGCACTGTGGTTCACTCAATTAGGTACAGTGCTCTCCACCTCTTACTGAATAGATAATCTTATGGTAGATGAGGAATCAGCATATCAAGATTGGATTACGCAGGCTCTTGACACAGTTCGTCACTCAAAGAAAATTTGACCTCCCGTGCAACCCTTTGCACCTTAGCATATTGGATCTCTGGGATTATCTAAATTAATATGTAAGAAAAAAGAGAAAGATAAAACAACCCAGAAAGATTATTTTGAAAAAACTCATTGTAAAGCAAAGATGGAGTTTTATTCAAAGTGAATTCTGGAGCCCCCTAAAACCTCAAAGAAAATTTTCTCCATCAGACAGATTTTAATTTAATCCAGATGCACATTACAACAAGTACAGCATCCACAGAAGTTCTCTGATAGTGTGTCTCTATACTTTAAACACAAAGTTTCTAATATTTTGGCTTGTCTAGCATTTTTGCACTCTTCTTCACCATCTTCACACTGTAATTCGAAGGTTTCTTCTATGGAAGGTGAGCAACAACTAAGTTCTGCCTGTCGATACCAGTCTCAATCATTTTGAGCAACTGCATTTGATTTCCTTTCATACGATTGCCTATTCAATTTCCTCTGGCTCACCTCTTAATCCACTTACCCCTAAAATCTGGAAAAATACTTTGGATTCCCTGGCAGGCCCTTTGTTAAATCTATGTAACAACTCTTTAAAGCAAGGAATAGTTTCTGCTAATTGGAAAAAAGCAAAGGTGGTGGCTGTGCCAAAACAACCATCAGCGGTCCATCAGTCCTGATTAATTTCAGGCCTATTTCACTCCTGCCATTCCCAGGAAAGAAATTAGAAAAACAAGTTACTAAGCTTATCTCAACACATATTGAAGGCCAAAGCCTATTAGACACTGTGCAATCAGCATTACGACCCCCTAATGGCACAGAGTCAGCCTTGATCACAGTCCTGGGTGGCCTCAGAATGGCAATGAGCAAATGGCAATTTGTAGAGTTGATACTACTTGACCTGTCCATGTCCTTTGACACCATGGGCCACAGTATCTTAATTTTAAGGCTGTGGTAATTCAAGAAGTTGGCCTGGACTGGTGCACATCATATCTGAAACATCATATACAAACTGACCATCTTCCGTCATTCCAATCGTCAGCTGGATAGGTGACGCAAGGAGTCCCAACTCTGTTTAGCCTTTGGCATAAACAAATCATTGTGTCAAGTGACCGGGCCTCTCCCCTGTGACTTGCTGCATTTCACAGCTGTTTGCAAGATATATTTCTATAGCTAGATGACAATGCCTTTTAATTCAACAGCGAAAAAACGGAGTTCCTGAACAGTTCTACGGGAGCCCACTGGCTCCATTACCTTCTGATTTGTGGCCGCCTCCTAGCAATCCTACATTTACCAATTCACGGGCAGTCCAGAATATTTGAGTATACTTGGATCCAAATCTTTTTCTCACTGTACATGTAAAAAAAAGCTATCCTCTACATGCTTTGCTCTGATGCGTCTTGTACATAAAATTCTCTGACTACTTCCATCTCACTGCTGCCCACAAGTAGTTCAATCTTTTACACTCAGTGACCTGGATTATGGTAACACCCTGTTCATTGAGGCACCAAGCTATCTGCTGAAATTTCTATGTTGCATTTAACTGTGGCTGCCAAGGTAGCCTTATCTAGCTTTATCTTGTCCTACATATCCCTCATTCTACACACCTGCTCAAGTGCCTGGATGCCCTCTAGAGTGAGTAGTGCACTATGCAAATCAACATAACTTAACATTCTCAGATGCACTAAACACCTCACATTGGCTTCCTTTGCCCAAAAGGGTAAGCCCCAAATGGCTTTGCATGGTTTGTTAAGTGATCCACCAGACTGCATCAAGGTTTCTTCCAACTAGGTTTCTTAAATATATGCCAGTGTCCAGCTGCACTCTTCTAACACCAACCTCCTTGTCATACCTAAATTTAAGAAAGTGCGGGTAGGCGGTCAAGCCTTCTCAGTCTAGTCAGCTACATTATGGAACCTCTTATTCTGACCTGCTTTCTATTGATAACCTATTAGGATTCAGGAAATGTCTTAAAACTGGCTGTATACTCTTAAATTGTTTGCTGTGTTAAATGTTAATAGATGCTTCCTTTTTTATTTACAGTAGTCCATTATCAGCAGATTTATTCTTAGCACTGGGACACCTTTTTTTGGGTAACCATGCACTGCACAAATGTCAATAATAATAGTAATAACACATAGTACTCTCCAATTGGGACACTTGTGTGAGCTTAGTGAGGAAATATTAGTATTGAACTCTTCTACTGGTTGATAAATAAAGGATAAACCTAATGTATGTTGTTAATAAGAAATGGGAGGGTGTAACCAGGCCATGATATCCTTTCAACCCCTAAGATTCGGGAGGAGCCATGAGTCACAAAGGAATTATGATGCTGAACCCACACACAATCTAGGTATTATCTTTGCAATGCTAATTTTCCATGTGTAGAACGTTATAAACACAGGTATTTAACCAGGATCATAACTCAATGTGTTATATTCCTGCAGCAAGAAAAACCCACATGAATTGGCCTATGGAGTATTAGCTCGTTTTAATCTCTAAATTAATATAAACCTATAATCTGTAGTATCACATTAAGGAGTGAGTCTCAAGTTAGTTTTACTCTGGTGATAACATTGAATGTGAGCTTTGCACATAGTAACACTATGTGAATGTACACTTATTAATGCACAGTTTCAAACAAAATGTTAGCTTTTGTCACACGTATAATTATTTGCATGGTATAAATAAATATATAGTAAAACAGAATAGGCATGTAAGTTAATAGGGCAGCTCAATGGAGGTCAGCACAGGGGTTTGTGTAATCTGGGCATCACAGTTCTAAATCTCATCATGGTTGACCTTGACAGTGGAGGCTTCCCGTGATACTTGAATTCAAGTCCTAGGTTTACAGACTAGAAATGTGTATTCCCCCATCTCGACTTGTGGTGGGTAGTCTAGTTACGAAGAAGTGCTCATTTCTCACCTGTCATGGTTCTGGAAATGTTGCAATAGGGTGGTGGTGAGTGTTCACTTACAGGGTCTTAACCCCTTCGCTGCTGATGACGAGCTGAGCTCGTCATCAGCTACGGCGCTCGTATGCTGATGACGAGCTGAGCTCGTCATGTAAAGTGGGTTTTTAAAATCTTCAGCACACCGCAGTAAATCGTACCGCGGTTAAGGTGTTAAAGGACAAATAGCTGGACTTCCCCACCTGTCTGATGAAAAACTCCTATCTGTGCACATCCTTGTGTAAGAGTGGTGCAGAAAGGAAACAGGGGGGATTCTTACATTTTTAAAGGTCTTCTGTCTCCCTCCTTCCTTGCATAGTAGCCTGACCCACTTCAAAAATCTTAAAGGAGGGGTCTCCACCCTCTGTGTACCAAGAGCTACTCATGTTAAACGAAAATCATTGCATTCTACAAATATTATTAGTGTTGTAATAGAGACCACAGACAAGGTTACATTAGTAACCACCAAGTCCAACATTAATATCCGAGACCACCCCAGTACATCAGGAGGGTTTCCAGCAGTAATGTAAAAAAAAAAGGTTTTGTCAATTTGGAATGCCAATAAGTAGGTAATGCATGCCAGCTACGGCTACAATGACCCTGGCATAGAAGTAATCATATTAATCATCATTGATAACTTTATTTCGACCACAGTGGGCCATAAAAGTACATGTTAAAACAGACAATAAAACATTAAAAATCATTTTTGAATAATACATAATTTAAGCTAAGAACACAATTCATTTATATACACCTATTTACAACAAAACACTCATGACTAAAAATAGAATTAAACCATCTAAAGAGTTATCAAAGCAATTCATAACATCTGTGGAAACCTTTAATCTAAGTTCAGATCATTATAAAGGTTCTAAGTTTGATCCACATACCATGTAAAAAACGGGAAACGGCAAATACGATAGGTGGATGGTTATCCTGCAATAGTACTCTAAGTGCATTTTCGCATTTGTGAAATCCCAAATTCCTGCAGATAGGCTTAACCCAACGGTTACGAGACAACCCGTATGCAGGACAAAAGAAAAATACATGACTTTCATTTTCCACTGGGTATTCACACGGTACTTTTGTTTGCATCACAATTACTGGTCAGTGACCTTAGTGGCAAACTGCCCATTCTTAATTGCAAATACAGCTTTCTCGCTTGGGCAGGGTAGATTATGTCGAGAAATTCCTCCTTCTTATACTCTACTTTTATATCGAGGATTTGGGTTGTCAATCTCCCAGCAATCGTGCTGGCATGAAGAGTCAACAAATTGTGGGACCTATACATTTTCACCAGATCAGCCCTGGGATAGGCCGCACAGGCTAACTCCGGAGATTCCCATAGCTCAAGAGCACCGATCCGTACACACAGATCCTTAATATGGGATAGCCATGGAATTTTCTTTGACCTGGATACAGCCCATACCTCCTGAAACTCTGCACGGTACGGGGCAAGCTCTGGAACCGACCAGAGTCTTCTCCAGTAGATTAGAGGCCTCAGGGCTAGTTCCTCTTCCACGGGGAGAAGCCCAAGATCAAGCCTTAATGGGACCAGGGGGGTACTAACAGGTAAGGCAAACAAATCTCTCATGAATGAATGTTCAACCCTTGCCAAACTTTTTGGCCGGTAGTGTCCCCAAAGTTCCGCCCCATATAATGCGGCTGCTCTTGCTTGTACCTTCTATATTTCTACAATGGGGGCAGCTGGCTTAGAGGCAGATGTTCTATACATTTTGGATAACCCACCCACAGTCTGTGTCAATTTCAATGCAGATTTGGCTAACTGTACGTCCCACCCCAAGTGTTCCTCAAGAGTAATATCTAGATATTTAAAGGTTTTTACTCTCTCAAGGGGTGTACCGTTCAGGGCCGGGTTTGGTCGCGTCTGCCTCAGAGGGTTAAAAATCATGAACTTTGTTTTGGCCAGGTTGATCTCCAGCCCACTTAGGGCACAAAAATCTGCAAAGCCATCAAGGATGCGTTGGATACCAGTAGCTGTTTGAGACAACAGAAGAGTGTCGTCCGCAAACATTAGTGCAGGCACTCTTCCTGTGACTAGTCTCGGGGCATCCGTATTCTTTATGCCCAAAAGATGTTTAACAAGCCCGTTAATATAGAGGCAGAAGAGAGTGGGAGCCAGCACACATCCCTGGCATACCCCCCTTTACACTGGAAAACGTGCCGACAGTTCTCCCACTTTTCTACATCTAACCTGCGCAAAGTTTCCTGAGTGTAGTCTGATCAATACTCCCAGAAGGTAATGTGGCATACCGAGTTCATGGTGGACTCTCCACAGTTTGTCCCTAGGGACCAGATCGAACGCGGCCCGCAGGTCCACAAAAATGTGGTAGAGGCTGCCACCCTCCACACTCACTGTTTTCCAAAAAAGGACCTGTAGCGGAAAGATCTGATCGATGGTAGATGTACCTGTTCTAAAGCCCACTTGTAAAATACTCAGGATCTCTTTTTTCCCCTTCCCATAACTGAAATCTATCCAGGAGTATCCGCCCAAATACTTTCTGCAGGATATCTATCAGGCTAATGGGCCTGTAGTTCGATGGTTGCAGAGGGCAGCCTTTTTTCATATTAGTAATATTGCTCCACACATGATTTATCACTCAAAAATTATCTTTATTTATTTATATATATATATATATATATATATATATATATATATATATATAGCGCGTTTCACCACACGCTCAAAACCATAGCGTGAATGCACTCGGAAATCCAGCAATAATCACCATGAAGTTAAGCCATCCAACAAAAGTTTGTGGATATTCAATTTATTTCCAGCATGGAAGGACAGTGCATGGAACCAAACCCCCAACGCGTTTCAGCGATCACTCGCCTTGGTCACGGGTGAATAGTGTTAGAACATTACACAATAAATAAAGTTTTCAAAAACACTTCCTTGTGTAAACATAAACAAAGGACAACGTGCACAAAATAAACATCGCGGCCATCTTAGCATGGTAAATCTGTAGCATGCCAGAGCTGAAAACATATATGGACATTCTAAGCACGCATGGCAATATATTAGCAAAAAATATATATAACTGCTAATAAAGATTTACATTGCATAGTGCTTTTGGCAACATTTCTGATCAAATAGCAGTACCAATTTAAGTACTTTGTAAATATACCAATCCCCAGTGGGAAAAACATTTGCAAGATACTGCTATGGTAAAATATCCAATAAAGATCTTGAACAAAAGATAATAAGTCAAAGAATATTGAGTCAATGTGTCCTTAGATCCCAAGTGGGAATTTACATCTTCTGCATGAATAAATCTTCAGGTAGTGAAGTTACCTGTTGAAAAAACAAGAATGTCTAAATCAGAAGGGCTACTATCACAGTTCAGACGGCCAAAAGCATTTTACTGTAAAGTGTAAGACAAATCAAATATAAAAGTGATTTAAAAACAAGAGAATCACTGCTAGGAGCCTAAGAGGACAACCATCTAATATATACATGTATGCAGACAGTTTAACACAACACAGGTTAATCTCCCAAATGCCATTTCAATTCTTCCTCAGAATTCAACCCTCCTGGAATGCGTGTATCTAAGTCAAGAATGTATTTGCTTTCCAATTGTTGCAGCCTACGTATTCTGTCACCCCCTCTCTTCATAGTTGGAATCTTGTCAATCACAAAGAATTTTAATAGATTGCGATTGCTTCTATGATGTTCTTCAAAGTGGCGAGCTACTGGCGAACTTTGATCCTTGTTCTCAATTGCCCTCATGTGTTCTAGAATGCGTTTTTTTGCAGGGAACATTGTGCTCCCCACATATTTCTTAGCACAGGGGCAGACCAGAATGTATACCACATAGTCCGAGAGGCAGGTTAAGTTCTGTGTAATGATTTTTTCTCTATCCTCTATTGGGTAGTAAACTGATTTAACGTTGTTACTAAATTTACAAGCTTTACACTTCATGCATGCAAAAAAGCCCTGTATCTCACTAGACTTCCTGGGTTTGATGTTAACCTCATTTTTACTCAGTTTATCCTTAAGGGAATCAGCTTTCTGATACGTAATACTGGGATTACTGCCTACCACCTCAATTAACGTGGGTTCAGTTTGCAACACATTCCAATGTTTTTTGAGGCTGTTCTGTACTTGCCATGATCTCGCATGGTATGTGGAGATAAACCTAATGACCTCCTGTCCCATGGGTTTGTTCACATTTGGGACTAGCAAAGACTCATGGGTGATTTTGCTCGCTTTCACAAAGGCTTCTTCTATTACCTGTGGGTTATAACCACGTTCCCTGAAGCGTTGTTTCATACATTCCCCCTCAATTACAAAATCTTCATCCTTGCTGCAGTTGCTCCGAGCCCGGAGGAACTCGCCAAAGGGGATACTGCGTATAAGGGATTTCGGGTGGCTGCTCTCAGCATGAAGCAAGGTGTTACCTGCCGTGGCTTTCCGAAACAGTTTTGTAACAAGTCTATCATCTGCAACCTCCACTTTCAAGTCTAGAAATTCCATAAAGCAATTACTGATTTTCCCTTCCAGACTGAGGTTAAGATCATTACAGTTAAGCTCACGGATGAAATCTTCTGCCAATGATTTAGGACATCCCAGATGATAAATAGGTCATCGATATATCGCAGCCAGGTTTTCACATGGCTGCGATATAGTACACTAGTTTCAGCCACACGTTGCTCCCAGTTTGCCATGAACAGATTTGCAAAACTCGGAGCAAAACAAGTTCCCATCGCAGTCCCTTGTCGTTGTCTGTAATAGACCTCATTAAAGATGAAAAAATTGTTTTCGAGACAAAACAACATCATTTTTAGAATCATTTCAGTGTGGTCTCGAAAGGAAATAGACCGCTTCTTGAGAAACCGACAACAAACATCAATACCATCCATGTGCCGGTTATTCTCAGGGACAGCAGAGACTTCATTAATAAGATTAAGAACTGTGTGTGGCAGGAAAGTTATTTTCTAATTTCTCTTGATGTATGCAGTCTATACACCTCTATCCGGCACATGGATGGTATTGATGCTTGTTGCCGGTTTCTCAAGAAGCGGTCTATTTCCTTTCCTATTTTACTGTCTTCCCTCTTTCTTTCTTCTTTAATTCCTTCTGTCCTTTTTTCTATCATTCCTTTTTTCTATCATTCCTTTTTCTTTCTTTCGCACTACACAGAGCTCGTAGAGTTCTGAAAAACTCCGCTCCATGTAGCAGAGTTTTTTCTTAGCTCGTGCTTGCCAATAGTAAGTTGGCGACCAAGGAAAATCCAACGATAGACCGCTTCCCAGTGAGATTTATCTACACGGAAAGTCGCAGATGGTCGCTACCGCTCGCATTGAGAAACCTTCCTTTTCGTTGAGGAAGTTGCCGCTTGAGTAGGACTTATACTCGAGTAGCAAAAAGAAGGCGCGCACCCTCTTTTGCTGTGCGTGATGCTGTTCGCGCTGACAAACACCAGGTGCTAAAAATCAGTGTGAACAGTGTGATGTAAAGCACTCCGCTGCTCGCGGAACTCAGCGTAGCCGAAGTCCGCCCAGGCCTCACATCCAAGTTGTTGTTTTTTTATTTTTTATTTATTAAACAATAATCAATTTTATTGAAATAATCTAGGGCCTAATCCATTTACTCTTATAGGGGTGGTGTGGTAGTTTTCTAACAGATTAAGGACAAATTCGGTTTAGGTAATGAAGAATCTATTGTTGACCTACACTGTAGAAAAAGCATTTGGGCCTGACACTAAATAAATAACAGCATATCCAATTTGGCAGTTGTTGGACCATCCTGAATTGAATATTCAACAGTTGGACTATATTATGTAGTTTTCACAAATGACGGTGCATGTTTGTACCACCATTAAGAGATGTTGTTCCGGTCCATCAGTTAAAATTTTGGATTAAAATGGTGGTGCTAAATTTGCACTTGTACCATTGACATCTTTGAAATCTGGAAATGGCACCTCAAAATTGTGCCAGTGCATCTTATGTACTTCGCTCCTTGATGTCTGTGTTAATGCTGTCAAGCAGCACTTGTGTTATTCAATAGCCTGAATGCAGAGAGGAGCGCCACACTTTATATCACAGTGGTCAAGTGTGACCTTGTGTGCCTAATAAAGACCCATGAAGCCATCCAAAAGCCCTGCACCTGATCCATAAATGCAGGGATGAATAAAAGCTATGTCCATTTGAGCTACACACTATTAACACAAACCACGTAACTGCACTGCCTCTTATTTTATCAGTAAATGTGCAGATTGAATGTTTTTGCATTTATTTCAGGTTTGTCATAAGACGCGTGTACTTAATCCTTCTTTAAATGTGCAGCACAAACTTGAAATGAGAATTTCAACTCGAATGTTTTATTCTTTACATTTTTGATCAATCAAAATGTTTTGCATTTATTGCTTCAGATTCATTTAAAATGTGCTCCTACATAAGGCAGTGCCCTATTGTGCTCCCAATTACTTGTGGCTTAAGAGATTGTCTCTTCCATAGGACCTCTTATTTTGTTGTACGCTCCTCTGTAAATTGGTAATGTAATGGTTGACTTTTCCTGAATGAGCAAAGTCACAAATAGGCTTGGTCACAGATTACACATTTGTGGAGACATGGGGAAAGCACTCCCTGTGGCTCCTACGTTTTCTAGGTTTTATTCAATGTACTTTCTCCCCTCAGTTTTCCAATGTATATGGTTAACCATTTGGATATGAACATATTCTTCCAAGAGCAAGCAGTGGGTTTAATCACTTAGAGTACTGAAATATTACAAGAAATCATAGATGCATTTTGTTTGGCAGAGAGAACAGTGCCAGACTGGGGAACCAAAAGCAGCCTTGGCAAAAATGAACAAACCAGCCTTGCTCCCTTTGTCTCCTCGCACAATCTCTTTTTACATCCAGCTATTTTTTTCTCACCTTTTCTCTTCTCTCACCCCTTTCTCTCTCATTCGTCCCCTCGTTTTTCTCTCTCTTGATAACGCCTTCCAGTTAACGCTGCAATTAACCTCTGGGAGCCTAGGACGATAAAGAAAGGGCACTAGGGATGCCCCCTAGACATTCAAAACCAGTGAAATTCCCGGTGGAATAATAGCCTGTCCGGCCCGAGAGAGAAGATTTGTCAGAAACAATGCTGATTCTGCCTTTCCTCAGCTAAGCAAAATGCCTCCTTCACCCCAATATTGCACTTACTGCTCTTTTTGAAACATTTGCTCAAAAGAATTATTGGGAAGCTCAATGAATGAAGATTAACCATTTTTTCATTCTACTCCATTTAGATTCCCAATTTGGTTGGGAAGTTGAAAGCATGTTGAGCATCCGGAAACAGATCTTAAAGCAAAAACCTATGCAACAGGGTAGGTAAATGCCGGAATTCTATAACAAGCCAGCCACTGGTCTGGCTACACAAATTACAGCTTTGCCTTCTGCAAGATCCATCTTTCTGCACTATGAGGTTGTCTAATCGGTGGTAAATTATGTAATCACAGTGCTTTAACCAAATCTTCACATTCATTGATTTAAATTCTGAACATGACTTTCTTGGTGCTTGTGGGCTAAGTGGCACATGCATGCGTTAAATTATATTCTTTGGTGGACAATCATTGGACGGTATGGGAATGGTGTAAATTCTTAGGGCACAATCATAAGGGCTATGGAAAGACATGTATTTATTCATTTATGCTCTTATGTATTTATTTGGTTTGACGAAAGTATGTTACAACCCGATTTGTTTATCTGAAACTATTATGTATCATGGTGCAACCCTCCTAAGATTCTTGGAAGGTGCTGGTGTATAAACACTACTTTATTACTTTATTGAATTTTTAAAAAATTTTGATGAACATACTTTTAACTTTCTCCGTGTCTCTTTCTCCTTCCAATGATTAATTACTGTTTGAATTTTTTGTATATGTGATACCCTTCTTGTACACTGGAGTGTGATATTCCTATACGACTCCCAACTGAGTTATTAGTTTCTATAAATCAAGTCCCTTGTAGCACCCCTTTGACCTGAATGGTGTATAAACACAGCAAAAGTGAACATCTAAGTCAGGGTAAAGATTAGTGATGGACCAACTGTGAAAAGGAATCTGTTTTGTGCGATGTGGGCACTAGCTTTACATTCACTGCCCCGTGAAGTCTATAAAAATGCAAAACTTATTCATGAGGTTCTGTTGGTCAGAATGTAATATTTTTGATGGCTGGCGCTGCTATAGTAGGTTTGTGCTGCGTGGTGCATCCAGATTTCTGAAGCACCTCTCATGACCATCATCAGAACATCATTCTATTCCCACTTGCCAAATTTACCGATGCTGACGGTATTGATAAATTTGGGAGTGAGAATACGTCATTGATCTTCACAAAAGTCTTTAAAAAAAGCTCTTAGTACTTTAGAACTCCAGAAACTTCAACTTAGGTGTTAAGTGATCTGGTTGGAACACAAAAGTGGACTGGTGACAGGGATGACATTTTTCTTGCTGAACATTTGAAAGAGCTTACACATGAAGACTTGTTACCACTTATTACTTTCTTAGTAAAACCAGGATGTGAGTTGTATTTCCTTCTGCTTTTCAAGGTAAACTTATTGAGAATTCTACAATTCTTGCAAATAACTTCTATTGCTCTTACTATTGCTCTTACTAATCAGAATTTTGCCTTTGGTAAATCACTACATGTTTTGTTGTGGGCGATTTCCCTTGGAATATGGATAAAGAGGATGGATTTCTAGGGGTGGTGCTAGATCTCTTGGTACCTTTTTCAGTCACAATGCTATACAGAGTGACCTAGTGCTCTAGGTCACTCTGCATAGCATTGTGACTGAAAAAGGTACCAATAAATATGAAAGAGTTCATGTAGCTTCATTGATATCTGGTGGCTGAGTAAGGCCCCTCTTTCAATCAGTATAACAAGACCTTACAATTATATCTCAAACCCAGATTTTCTAAGGCCCTGTGCCAGTCTAAAGTAATGCAAAGTTGTGCACAGTATTGATTTCCAGTGAAAAAGGTATATTGTGATGGAAAGGGCTTTCTCAGTGCGAACACAGTCTGTGCAGCTTTGCATCAAAGCGGGTGTTACTAGGGCATTACTTGGGTTTAGGTTAAGCCTGATCTACCAAGATAGCCAGACAAGGCATAGCAGTAAAAAAATAATACCTCTCGTAACAGGTGCAAAACAGGAGATTTGTTTTTATTTCTCTAAAAAGCATGCATTGTGTCCATGCTGAAGTGTACTGTACACATGCAATGCTTGGGATCCTCCTTTTGTTAATCTATACAATGGAATTTATAGTGTAAGTGTATGCTTCCATACTCATCCTATGCCAGACACTCACCAGGATGTGCGTTATGTTCTGCAAGGCCGCCTACTAGAGCGACAGAGCAGGGGATTGCAGCCACTTTAATAGACTTGGCTCAGCGAAGCGGAAATGTGTTGTACCTCTCTCCTAATGGGGTTATCAGCTCCTGGAGAGTGCTTTAGAGTTTTTAAAAGATATATATGTATATTTATATATATGTTCACTGAAAAGAAAGTAAAGGTTAAAGTGACATTATAGTTAGTTAGATGTAAATGTCAGTGCCAACATTTTAAACTAAAAAAACTACTGCAATTCACCAGTTATAGATATCTCTAGAAACTATAACTCGTATTACTAAGGTAACTGGCGACCCTAACATGCACATTTTCTCACCAATGTTACGGTGGTATTATCCATGATGTTGAAGAACATACCATGAGGTTTGTTTTTTCATTGAATTTCAATGGTTTTTAATATTCTTTTTAATAAAACTGTGTTTCAAATCTTAGTCCAGTGTCGCAAGTGGAGAATTGTTATGTGGAGTGTCGTTCTGTACAGTGGAAGAGAGTGCTGTAAAGTCTAATGTCTTGGAGTGGAGTATTGGAGATTGGAGTAGAGTGTAGTAGCGAATCGTACAGTGTAGTATATTGTTATATAGTGTAGTGGCATGATGTCTCATATTGTGGCATCTAGTATTGTAGACTGGAGCAGCATCTTGTACAGTGGAATGGCGGGTTGAACAGTAGAGTAGAGTGTTGTACACTGTTGTATATTGTCATAGACTATCATAGATTAGAGTAGAGTGTTTGAGTGGAGTAGGGTGAAGTAGAATGTCATAAAGTGGAGAATTGTAACTTGAAGTGCCGTAGAGTACAGTGGAGGAGTGTGTCATGGAGTGGTGTGTCATGGAGTACACCACCTCATGTAGTGGAGTGGATTATTAGAGAAAGAATGTGAGTGGTTTGTTGTCAAGTGTCATACAGTGTAGTACAGTGGCATAGAGTGGATGGGCATTTAGTGGAGTAAAGTGCCATAGTGGCATAGAGCCCAGTACAGTGTTGTAGAGTGGAGTTGCATACAGTAGAGTACAGTGTCGGATGGTGGAGCATTGTAGAGTGGAGTATAGTGCAGTGGCATACAGTGTTATAGGATACAATGTCATAAACTGGGGTCGAGTGGAGTAGATTGGAGTACAGTGTCAGAGTGGAGTAAAGTGGGGTGCAGTGGCATTCAAAGAGTTGTGTACAGTGTCGGATAGTGGACTAAAGTAGAGTTGTGCTGTAAAGTGGCATACAAAATATTACAGTGTTGTACAGTGGAGTGAAAGGGTATAGACAGGAGTTAAGTGTTGGAAAATGGCATACAGTGTAGTACAGTGTTGTAGAGTTGAGTTGCATAGAATATAGTAGTGTGCGAAACAGTGGAGCTGCATAGAGCAGATTGTTGTATAGTAGTGTAGAGTGTGGTAAAGTCTTGTACAGTTGGGTGGAGTGGTGCGACGTAGTGTGGAGTAAAGTACAATAGAATGTATTGGTGAGTCATAGATTAGAGTGGCATGGAGTGGAGTGTACTGCAGACAGTAAAGTGTTATAAATTGGAGTGGGTCTCGTACAGTTGACTGGAGTGCTGTGTTGTATAGAAAAGTGGAATAAAGTGTTGAACATTGGAGTGTA
Source organism: Lissotriton vulgaris (assembly GCF_964263255.1). Lineage (NCBI taxonomy): Eukaryota > Metazoa > Chordata > Amphibia > Caudata > Salamandridae > Lissotriton > Lissotriton vulgaris. The sequence continues at coordinate 1,320,595,168 of NC_141687.1, read as the reverse complement.
CAGGCATAGAGTGGAGTATAGAGTCGGACAGTGCTGTGTACAGCCATAGAGTGGAGTTGAATGTTGTAGAGTGCCATGAAGTGTTGTAGACTTGTATAGAGTGGAGGAGAGTGTCATACAATGGAGCAGTGTAGAATGGAGTGGTGTACACTGCAGTAGCATACAGTGGATTACTATAAAGTGGAGTAGCATACAGTCAAATAGCGTATAATGGAATACTGTACATTGGAGAAGCATAGAGTGGAATAGCATAGACTGGAGTGGTGTACAGTGGAGGGTGTAGAGTGGAATAGGGTGGTAGGAGTGGATTAGAATAGAGTGCGGTGTTCCACATTGAAGTAGCATAGCATAGAGTTGATGTAGCTGTAATAAATTGGAGTGGCGTCTCATACAGTAGAGTAGAGTGGAGTGCTGTGTTGAGTGCAGAAACAAACACCTCTTACTGAGATCTGGTTTAAATGAGGTAATATATCATACATTAATAAGTATAATAACATTGTCCCACAAACAGGAATTATTGAAAATATATTATCATATTTTTATTTACACAGTTTTCTAATGCATAAGAACATTATAACAAAACATATCATGCTCGTGACACAAATTTTTTACATATGTTCTATATATACATATTTATAATATATACACACATTCCCCCAAAAGAAGAACAATCAAACATACCAAACCAGCCAAAACCACTCATCCAACTCATCCGGACACACAGTCTGACCAGTATCACAGTCTCAGCACAAAAGTTCAAACGATATACAGCATAAAAACTGCACAAACCAAATGATGTGTATATATATATATATATATATATATATATATATATATATATATATATATATATATTCACTGAAAAAACCATAGGTTATAGACCATATATAGTTAGGGATTAGCATTTACAAAACCTTATTTTACTCACACAAAACCATTGAAATTCGCATATATAGTTAGTTGCACTAACTATATATCGCGCACCCGCAATCCACTGCTGATGATGTCACATATTACATCATTCATGACATGGTCAGTGACATCACTGATGACATCACTGATGACATCATCCAGTGACTGTATGTTTCTGTAAAGTTAAAATATGTCTTACATATTGGAGAATGAGTGAATGTATAAGTGTCTGGATGAAGGATTTAGTAGGTGCATGACTGACTGTATGAGAGAGTGATTAAATGTGTCCCACTGAGTGCATGGGTTAGTGACTAAACTGTCTTAATTTGTGCATCTTTATTTCTGTTGTTCTGTAAACTGCTGCATGTGTTGATCAGTAGCTATATGAGTAACTATATGGATTATTGATTGGTTGCCCAAGTATTTGTATGGGAGACTGAGTGTGTGTGTGGGTGGCTTGGAGGTGTATGACTCTGTGCATAGATGTATGAGCAGTTGATTCACTAGATGTATGGGTTCAAAAGTGCATGTGGAAACAGCTGTATGGGCGGTTGACTGTGTGCATGAGTGTATTGGTGATTGAATGGATATCTCAGTGCTACATGTCAAAGTAAGTACATATGTAAGACACAGTACATGTGAGAGTTGACATATATTAATAACTGTGCATAAGAGCCAGTAAATGTGTGAGTGGCTGTATGGATCATTGTGAACTTGTATCAGGGATTGTATAAGAGAGTAAATATGTGTTAGTATATGTTTGAATAAGTAAGGTGTGTATAACTGTATAGTTGAGGAAATGGAGGTGTGATTGATTCTTGGCATGACTGACTAGGTGTGTGAGTAACTCCATGGATGAGTGACAGTCTGTAAGTGTCTGTTTACACTGAATGTATCTAAGGTTATATTAGAGTCTGAAGAGGTTCATTGTATTATCACATAAATGATATCATCAGTGATGTGATCCGTAATGTCAAATGAAATGTCAACAGTGATGTCATCAGTGATGTCATTTGAGATGTCATCAGTGATGTCATTTGAGATGTCGTCAGTGATGTCATCAGTGATGTCACTGACCATGTCATGAATGATGTAATATGTGACATCATCAGCAGTGGATTGCGGGTGCGCGATATATAGTTAGTGCAACTAACTATATATGCGAATTTCAATGGTTTTGTGTGAGTAAAATAAGGTTTTGTAAATGCTAATCCCTAACTATATATGGTCTATAACCTATGGTTTTTTCAGTGAATTTTCAAGGTTTTGTAAATGCTAATTCCTAACTATATATGGTCTATAACCTATGGTTTTTTCAGTGAATTTCAATGGTTTTTTAATAGCAAATATCAAAAGCTGTAAAATGTATTCTTCTTTTAAATGAAAAATATATTTTATATGTTTTAATTATAATTGTTTTATGAATCTGCCAAACCCTGACCTCATAATAGTGCACTGTGGTGGAAATGATTTGGGCACTATGACTGGGGTTGGTCTGGAAATGCTTTTAAAGGACACCTTTCATCAATTGATGACACTTTTTCCCCTAACTGCCTTGGTATATTCCAATATATGCCAAAGACAGAAATGGAACTGGTCCAACCAATTTTGTCCACAATTTGAGAAAGCACGGAAACATGTGAATAAATCTCTTTCTGCTTACATGAGAGACTTTAGAATGGATTCAATATACAACAATAACTTGCATTACAACATGCAAGACATCTACAGAGGAGATGGTGTGCACTTCTCAGATGAGGGGAATAGAATATTCCTCCTGAATTTAAAACTGTGCATTGGAACCTACTTGTAGGTACCTAAATCAGCCACAGAACCCAATAGCTTTTCAGAGCTACCCTACCTCTGATCATTCTAAACGTTAATCTTTTTCTAACTTTTTTCACTATTTTTCATCAAAGTACGCTCCCCGGTTCGCTTACCGGTGCGCGTACCGGGCGCTACCCCGCGAAATTTTTCAAATTCTTTTTTTTTTTGCCTATATGAGCGTCCTAAGCCCCCCTCAGAAAACCTAGAGGGTCACAAAGTGTCTACCGTGCCCCCTTCTACCCATTCCGAACATTGTTTCCCCTCCATCTTGTGACTCAATTCTACCGATACACAAAATGGAGGACTCCCATAACGCTGCCGGTTCGCGTACCGGTGCGCACACTGGTGAGCGCTCACTAAAAAAAGGTGGGAAAGTAATTTACTGAAAAACCACTGGAGACACTTTCATCAAATATAGAATAGGCCCTACTACATAGCAGTCCCTACCATTTACCCAAATTTGATGGAATTCCATTGAGAAAATTATGCTGTAGGACTGACTAAATATCCTGAGGTAAATTACATGACAGAAACACATATGAAGTGTTAGAATTGACAACCAATTAAAATGTTACTTTCATTTTCTACTATTATTTCATTACATACCTGAATATATATAAAGAAAGAGAGAGAAACACAGCCATTTTGACTACTCCTTCCTGAAGTACATTTCAAGAGCATTTTGACTGTGAACTTTAACTTCTTTTTCAAAGGTAAGATATAATTTTAAAAATTTGAAAGGAGAACTATGTTATGCACTTTAAATTAAATAAGGAAAACATTTTCAGATAGTTACATAATGTCCCTCTATAAGAGTTAGTCATTGAGAAAGACTTAGTTATTTAAATTATTGATTGAGTTAGGCTTCTGTGGTATAATTATGAATTTACTTAGGCTTCATCACAGGCACTTTTTAATAGTTTTACTTCCTGCCTGAAACCATGCACTGCCCAAAGATTACTTCACTGTTAAAAACTCACAAGCACCTGTGTGAACTTAAACCCAACAGTGCCCTATCTCCACTGATATATTTTTTTTAATGCAATTTACAGCAAGAAAATGGAAGCACAGCCAAAAGAAAATACAATTTCATTTGAAATTAAGATTGAAAGCAATCCAAACCAAGAAAAAGAAGAACTAGACTTTATGGATGAATCAGTAGACCAAGAATTATTAAAATGTGGTGAAGAATGTGAATGTGATTCTTGGAATGAAAAGGAGGACATTTCTGATGCTTTAATGCTACAAATTCTCTTAGATTATGAAAAATCAGAACAATACATTTACATTGTAAAAGTTAAAATTGTTTGAGACATTATTCTTTTTAATATGAAAATTATGAAATAGTACCCAAAAAGATAAAATATAAACTGAGACTTAAAATATACTGTGCAACTTTTTTTGTGTTACATAGTAAGTTTGCTCATAGTTACTTCCTTTCTCCCACTATATTATCTCCAATGTGTATTTAACATCTCTTTATCATCTCCTGCCTGCATGTTCTTTCTGCTTTCCTCACAGACTATGCTATGAATTCCATATACCACAATAACTTCTGAAACAACATGCAAGATATCTCCAAAGAAAACGGTGTATATTTATGTTTAGACTCTGCATTGGTACCTACATGTTGGTACTTAAATAAAAATAAATAAAAAAAAATACAACAAAAAAAACAATGAATAAACATACAATATTTGAACATTCTTTCATTCTTTTTTCCGTATATTACGCTCCCCGGACCGCTTCCCGGAGCGCGTACCGGGCGCTCCCCCCGCAAAAAAAATGATAATAAAATTATTCTTTTTTTGCCCCGCGGGGCCCTTTTAAAGCCCCCTCATCAAACCTAGGGGGTCAGGGAGGATGTACTCTGCCCCCTTATGCTCATTTCCCACTTTGTTTTTTCCACCTCTTGTGTCTCGATCCTACCGAGACACAAGATGGCGGCCGCTCCGGACTGTTTAGAATGTTGACAGTCACCGGGGAGCCAATCCGCTTCTCCTCGCGAAGTTCCGTTACGCATCAGGTACGCGAACCGGGGCGCTAACCGGGACGCTGTCACAGATATATCTGTTTTTTCAAATGTTAATTTCTCAAAATCCACTGGAGCACATATATTGAGACACAGAAAAGGCACGTCGGGCAAACCATATCTACAATTTTGCCAAGTTTCGTGTAAATCCATTCAGCCGTTCGAGCTAAAAGTGATTCCAACCGCCCTATGGAAAAATGAATGGGAAAAATGCGTTTTGGGACCCCCTTTTTTCTCGGCCCCCCCTTGACGAAACACCCCCAACTTTTCAGGGGCTGCTCAGAAACAAAATGTGCCATTTCCCTGAAAATTTCAGCCAATTCCGTCCACAAACACCAAAGTTATTCGACATAGAATTTTCAGAAATCCCATTGGAAAAAAATCCTAACTATATATACCTACTGGCGACTGCCAGTAGGTTATATATATATATATATATATATATATATATATATATATATATATATATTCAATGAAAAAACCATAGGTTATAGGCCATATATAGTTAGGAATTAGCATTTACAAAACCTTATTTTACTCGCATAAAACCATTGAAATTCCATATATAGTTAGCTAACTATAAGCGCTAACTATATATCGCGCACCCGCAATCCACTGCTGATGATGTCACATATTACATCATTCATGACATGGTCAGTGACATCACTGATGACATCACTGATTACAACATCCAGTGACTGTATGTTTCTGTAAAGTTAAAATATGTTTCACATATTGAAGAATGAGTGGATGTATAAGTGTCTGGATGAAGAATTTAGTAGGTGCATGACTGACTGTATGAGTGAGTGATTAAATGTGTCTCACTGAGTGCATGGGTTAGTGACTAAACTGTCTTAATTCGTGCATCAGTATGTTTGTTGTTGTGTAAACTGCTGCTTGTGTTGATCAGTAGCTATAAGAGTAGCCATATGGGTTATTGATTGGTTGCCCAAATATTTGAATGGGAGGCTGAGTGTGTGTGTGGGTGGCTGGGAGGTGCGTGACTCTGTGCATAGATGTGTAAGCAGTTGATTCACTAGGAGTATGAGTTCAAGAGTGCATGTGGAAACAGCTATATGAGCGGTTGACTGTGCATGGGTGTGTTGGTGAGTGAATGGATTTCTCATTGCTACATGTGCAAGTAAGTACGTATGTAAAACACAATACATGTGAGAGTTGAGATATATAAATAACTGAACATAAGAGCCAGTGAATGTGTGAGTGGCTGTATCGATCACTGTGAGCTTGTATCAGGGATTATATAAGAGAGTAAATATGTGTTATTATATGTTTGAATAAGTAAGATGTGTATAACTGTATAGTTGAGGAAATGGAGGTGTGATTGATTCTTTGCATGACTGACTAGGTGTGTGAGTAAGTCCATGGATGAGTGACAGTCTGTGAGTGTCTGTTTATACTGAGTGTATGTAAGGTTATATTAGAGTCTGAAGAGGTTCATTGTATTATCACATGAGTGATGTGATCAGTGATGACAAATGAGATGTCATCAGTGATGTCATTTGAGTTGTCATCAGTGATGTCATTTGAGATGTCATCATTGATATCATTTGAGTTGTCATCAGTGATGTCATTTGAGATGTCATCAGTGATGTCATCAGTGATGTCACTGACCATGTCATGAATGATGTAATATGTGACATCATCAGCAGTGGATTGCGGGTGCGCGATATATAGTTAGCGCTTATAGTTAGCTAACTATATATGGAATTTCAATGGTTTTATGCGAGTAAAATAAGGTTTTGTAAATGCTAATTCCTAACTATATATGGCCTATAACCTATGGTTTTTTCATTGAATTTTCAAGGTTTTGTAAATGCAAATTCCTAACTATATATCCACTATAACCTATGGTTTTTTCTGTGAATTTCATTGGTTTTTTAATAGCAAATATGAAAAGCTTTAAAATGTCAAGTACGTGATAGATAAAAACATTTTCGTATTTATGCACGCTGATGTGCTTTGAACGCTGCCCCCCCCCCTCCCCTCTTTTGCCTTTGTTAGTACTCTCTCTTTGCAGATACAGAAGGGCAGTTAACGCAGGCCTTTACCCCCGTTGTAATCCGTCGTACCTCCTTGTCTCTCCATTTGATTGATTGTTGTCCAAGCATTTACTGTTTTAGAATTGGTTCTCTTTGGATCATTCTCTATTTACAAACAAGCACAAAGTCGCAATACTCTGTTTAGTCTTTGCAGATAGTGAAAAATCGTGTAAAAAAATAAAAGTAATCGAGCAAAATCAGTAGGCCACTAATTGGATCTCTTTTTGACCTCGCTAAAATAGAAATATTAGGAACAACCCTTCTTGAGAAATACGAAAATAGTGAGATGAACTGAGCTCCACACCATGAGGGCTGCAAGACAGCTCGGCTCCATCACCCATCCCGCACAAAATAATGACAAACCCTATGCAAATATTAAAAATATAGACAACACACCAGCAAAGAAATAGGGTAAAACATTTTATTAAAAAACTATTTACATAACGTTGGTTTATAAGATGATGTCAGTAGTGGACCGATGTGTGAATAGATCGAAAACAGCACAAGGCTCCAAGATCCGGATAGCAAGCTCCTGGATGTTGGGTGCCATAGTTTAGAGTTCTGAATTTCAGCCTTTTTCAATGCCTGTGCTTTGTTGAATCAAAATGGCGGTTTGACACAAAGCTGACTCAAGCGTTGTTACTGATGCTATGCAGACCAAAACTGGTTTTCAGTTTGTACATTTTTCTAGATTTTTCAATCCAAGTTTGGTTGACTTTGTAGAACGATGGCTTCAGATTTTCAACATACGGTGTGGTGGCGCTGACTGGGAGGGGGCGCTTCGCTCCTGCCCCCTCCCCAAGTAAGATTTTCATACGTGAAAGTACGTTAATGGTTTTGGTCCCCGAGATGCTTCGATGTCACTACCATTCTCAAATAGCATAAGTTCTGGATGTTGGGTGCCATAGTTAAGAGTTCTGAGCAGCGCTTGTAACACTGTCTGAAGCTTATTTCCTCCTACTGCAGCTTCACTATTCTCAAAGTAAGTGAGTGTCGTTTGTGGACCTGACTGCATTAGAAAACAATATGATATGTTACCTTCCTAAACAGCTTGACGGAGGCCCCTGAGGGGCGCTGTGATGGCCATGGACTCGGAGAAGACGCTTGGCTCCGACACCCTCCCCAAGTCTTATAGCACTGGTGTAGCCTGAGATCGCCCCCGACATAGGCGGCCGGCTCCCGGGGTCCGGCGGTACTTTTTGCCTTTTGATGACTCTTCAATTCTGGACCTTGTCCCACAATCCGTTTGACCTGAAGACAAGCTGTAGTGAGGCGCCCCTTTATCGTTTTAGTTGCCATTCCGCCCGCTTTTGCTACACTGTGCCTCTTCCGCCATTCAGCTGTTTTCCGCCCGCTCTTGCGACTACAGCGTCTCGCTCACCATGTAGTTGAGATGCGCCCGCTCTAGCGGTGCAGCGATAGGCGGCTGCCACAGGACTCTCAAAATGGCGGCCGGCTCTTCGGTTTTGGGCCTGGTCCACTAAAATGGCCCTGGGACACCTTGGAACTCGGACGCTTGTCTGCTAGGGCTTGGATCCCATTCTCGAAAAGCGTCCCCTCAGCCGTGAAGATTCTACAAAAGTCATGGGGGCCTCCGACTCCCGCAGGCTTCTGGTGGGGAGCGGCTGCCATGATTGCTCGTGGAATGGCCACGACGGAGCTACGAGATGGTAGTGGTCTCATGCTGACGCCAGCTTTAGTCTGAAACATCCAGAAACACTGTAGACTACCAATTCGATCAGTTCCGGTAGCGCCCCAACATGACCCGGAAGAGAAGAACTTGCCCTCCCCTCTTTGACTGATGGTTCTTGTTGCCTGTCCCCTCTGTTGTCATTTAACAGAACTTTTTGGACTACTGAAAGGGGTTGTGTTCTGAACGCTGGTTGGTGGAGACATTTAGACTATATTCTTGACCTACGTTGTCGCGTAATGCGTTTTATGACACGCCGCGTTAGCGCACCCGGAAGTGATCCGAGGCGCGGCGCGCAGCGCGTAACGTAAGCATAACAGGTCATGTGACTTGTTAATAAAACTTTTCATTGGTTCATTTTACTTTTGTTAATTTAATGATGAAAAGCTTGGTCATATGACCTAAAAATTACGCTTTTTATTATTTTCGAACAATATTTTTTTTTCAAACATATGTTATAATATTCCAGGCTAATGTACTTTCCCGGAAAATTTACAACTGTCTGGCAAGTAAAATATATTCCTTTTTCGAGAAAAAGGGCGTTTCTTCCTTCCATGACGGAGCCGTTGAGTAAAAGAGATTCGGCCTGCTGTCTTAGTCGCCGATGCGCCTGATTATCAGATTCTTATCGATCACTTTATGTTGCAGACATGAAAAACACAACTGCCCTTGACCATTTATCTTTACTGCGTTCCTACATATTATACCTTTTATCCGTCATGTAATTGGACTGCTTTATTTCACTTGCCTTTTACTGATTCGAAAACAGTCACTAAAAGTAAAAACTTTACAAATGAAAATACTACTACCGTGTTTTGTTTTAAAAACCTTTATTGTGAAAATGTCAGTATACAAATACGGGCCTATAACCACGTGGGCCGGCCACGGAGCAAACTCAAATCGTATATGATGAGGAGACATTTACACTGTAGAAGAACGTAACGAGCGGGCCATTAGGTGACAAGAACAAAGGTGTCTAACAGTTGCGGAATCGGTGGACGTACATTTTGTAATTAAAATACGACAGGGCCACTTACAATAACATTTTCTAGATATACATTTGCGGGCAAAGAGTTACGAGTCCCATTTATACCGGCGCCATTTTGGGCGAGGCCGGGCAGGTCCAAGATATAGTCAAAATGTCTCCACCAACCATCGGCCAGACCAGAACCCCTTTCGGCCCTTTATGCTACAAGATGGTGTCTTCCATTCAGAAAATATTGGTGGCAGCATTTTGAAAGGAAACAGAAACAGCCGTTCTCCTAGTGAGTTTCACATTGTTACATTTAGGAAGAATGTTGAAGAGTAGTATGTGGAAAATCTGAAGCCATTTTTCTACAAACTCTCAATCAGACTTGGATGGAAAAAAAAACCTGAAGAATGTACAAACTGAAAACCAATTTTTGTCTGTATAGCACCAACAGTAACGCTTGAGTCAGCTTTGTGTCAAGCCGCCATTTTCATTCAATCAATAGCGTCCCCCTGCACACATTCAGGGACCTGGTCGTGTCTTTAGATGAAACGCATTGTAGGAAAAGAAGCAGAAAGGAAAAGGAAAAAAGTTCCGCCGGACCTAGTGAAGCTGCAGCAGGTGCAAATAAGCTTCAGACAGTCTTACAAGCACTGCTCAGAACTCTCAACTGAGGCCCTCAACATCCAGGACTTGCCATTCGGATCTTAGCGCCTTGTATTTTTGTTTTGTTCTTGATGGAGGGGAAACAACAAAAAACAGGCATTGAAAACGGCTCAACTGGAGCAAAAAAAAAATTACTTCTTGGGTGCATTAGGGCATTTATGATTTTCGAATGCCGTATTCATCATGTTGATGCTCATGTTGCCATAGGACAGCATAGCACCACAGTGTATACAAGTTAACTTCATATGTTCAGATGAGGCAGGTGGCATATTTAGCATTCACCTTCTTTGATCCAGGAGGGATGGAGAAAAACTGCCAGATGAAACTTGAAACTTGGCCATCCAGATCTCGGCGCGTTCGACTCACTGTACCGCAACAGTGACCGCAACTCAGCTGGACACGCCGTCTTTCGGCGCAGCATTGTAGGATGGCCACACCAGTGCGGCAATTTGCTAGACACCACCTCGGTGCCATCCGGATCTCGGCGCGTTCGAGTCACTGTACCGCAACAGTGACCGCAATTCAGCTGGACACGCCGTCTTTCGGCGCAGCATTGTAGGATGGCCACACCAGTGCGGCAATTTGCTGGACACCACCTCGGTGCCATCCGGATCTCGGTGCGTTCGAGTCACTGTACCGCAACAGTGACCGCAACTCAGCTGGACACGCCGTCTTTCGGCGCAGCATTGTAGGATGGCCACACCAGTGCGGCAATTTGCTGGACACCACCTCGGTGCCATCCGGATCTCGACGCGTTGTGCTGCCTTCGGCCTATTCGCACATCGGTCCGCTACTGACAGTGACCGCAACTCAGCTGGACACGCCGTCTTTCGGCGCAGCATTGTAGGATGGCCACACCAGTGCGGCAATTTGCTGGACACCACATCGGTGCCATCCGCATCTCGACGCGTTGTGCTGCCTTCGGCCTATTCGCACATCGGTCCGCTACTGACAGTGACCGCAACTCAGCTGGACACGCCGTCTTTCGGCGCAGCATTGTAGGATGGCCACACCAGTGCGGCAATTTGCTGGACACCACCTCGGTGCCATCCGGATCTCGACGCGTTGTGCTGCCTTCGGCCTATTCGCACATCGGTCCGCTACTGACGCCGCCTCACGTGCCAACGGATTTTCTACGCTTTTTGTAGCCCTATGCCGCAGAACAGGTCATGTGACTTGTTTATAAAACTTTTCATTGGTTCATTTTACTTTTGGTTTCCTAAAGATGGAAGGCTTGGTCATATGACCTAAAAATAACACTTTTCATTGGTTTAGAACATTTTTTTTCCCAAACGATGAAAGCCCCACCTTGTTTCTGGATCATTCAGACTGAAGCTGGCGTCAGCATGAGAGCACCACCATCTCGTGGCTCCGTCGTGGTCATTCCGCGAGCAATCATGGCAGCCGCTCCCCACCGGAAGCCTGCGGGAGTCGGGGGCCCCCAAGACTTTTATACAATCTTCACGGCTGAGGGGACGCTTTTCGAGAATGGAGCCCAAGCCCTAGCAGGCAAGCGTCCGACTTCCAAGGTGTCCCAGGGCCATTTCAGTGGACCAGGCCCAAAACCGAAGAGCCGTCCGCCATTTTGACAGCCATGTGGCAGCCGCCTATCGCTGCACTGCAAGAGTGGGAGCAACTCCACAACATGGTGAGCGAGACGCTGTGGCCGCAAGAGCGAGCGCAACTCAGCTAGATGGCCGCCACCTGGGGAGGCCCGTTCACGCCGCCTCCCCCCCCCCCCCGGGCCGCCGCACGCCAATTTTCGGAGCAGCATTGTAGGATACCAAAACCAGTGCGGCAGTTTACTGGACATCACCTGGGTGCCTGTCGTACATGTTGTGTCAGCCATGTGACACTGGACACAGACCGCTACTGACGAGGCCTCCCCCCGCACCACCCGGGACGCCCCACGCTGTTTTTCTGTGCTGCATTGTAGGATCCCTAAACCAGTGCGGCACCCAGGCGACATCACCTGGGTGCCGTCCAGAACTCTGCACGTTGTGCTGCCTTGGGACTATTCGCACAACAGACCGCTACTGACGAGGCCTCCCCCCGCCCCACCCGGGACACCCCACGCCAATTTTCGGAGCAGCATTGTAGGATCCCTAAACCAGTGCGGCACCCAGGCGACATCACCTGGGTGCCGTCCAGAACTCTGCACGTTGTGCTGCCTTGGGACTATTCGCACAAAAGACAGCTTCTAACCATTGTTGCTTTTTGTGTTAATAAATGTTTAAATGTTTTTAGTTTTTGTTCTGTTCATTATCGTTAAAAGTTAATAAAGTTTTATAACCTTACTTTGTTGGAGTGTTATCTATTTTTTGAAAAACGGGTGAATGGGGCCTTGAATCGGGTTATTGTCATGTGTGGGCTTTGGAAGTGTGCTGCTGCAGGATCGGACATTTCAAACTCAAATGCACGTTCTTTTTCTTACCTTTCCGAAGCATGGAGCGCAATAGCAAGCAGAGAAAGGGTGATGCACGTGTTGAACACTACCTGACCTGGCAAGTTGCTGGCAGTGCCCCCCCGCCCGCTCCTGAAAGAGGGCACACACACACCACCGCCCCGAGTACTTCAGAAATCTTTAAAAGACCATGCGCTTGTTCATGAGGCTTAAATGGTTTATCACCTCTTCTAGAACCCCTACATCGACCCTCTGACGTTTCATGGAAAAATTACCATGTAACACAATACCAAGCCCTATCAGCTGAAACCCCCAAGGAATCGTGGGGCATATTAGCAAGGGGGTTTATCTCCGCTTTTTTGGCTTTAAAAACCATGAAAGCGGAGATAAAATTATTTCCCTATTATCAAGCTGTCGCTAACACCAGTTAGTGACACCTAAAAGGAGATAGCGACCATCTTGGGCCCGGCTTTGCATGTCAGTGATACTTATCACTAATGACATGCAAAGTGGCGTGCCAAGATGTTAGCGACTGGAAACAGTCCCTAACATCGCTACCTTCTATTACCAACTTTTGGAGATATTCGCACTAAGCGCGAATATCTCCAAAAGCTAACACCTGCCCTGAGCAGGTCTTAGCCATGTTATCCAATGGGAGGTGGATAACATGGCTAAGAGCATTAGGTCGATAATACATGAATATCGCTGACTTTTCTGCGATAATAGCAAGGTTTATCTGCGATAAAAATCGCCGATGTGCGGCGATAATTTTTGTCTCTAAACAAGTTATAGACAAAAATTATCGCTAGTTGTTAGTAATATGCCCCCGGGTTTTTGCTTGCAGAAATCGGGAGGCGGGAGACTAGCACTGAAATCAGTACTCACACGCCTGAATCAGGAGAATTGGCATGTCTGAATTCTCTACAGCTGGGGCCATAAACTACATCCGCAGGGGTAGGTGATAGCCTGGGACCAGCCTAGCATCTAAAATGGCTGCCGTGCACGACAAAATTGTGGCATTCGAAAAAAGGCAAGATGGCGCAGCCGCTGGAAGAGATATATCAACATATATCAGCCTCCTCAGCCACCCTCAGGAAACATAGGGGATTAGGATATGTCTCCCGCACCCCCTTATACCTAGTACTTTAATTAACGAAGCACAAAATGGCGAATTCCCGTTTCGCTACCAGTTTGCGGCCCAGTTCGCGGCCCGTGAAGCGCTTCTACCGTGAAAAATCATTTTTTTTTTATTTTCCCCACGGGACCCTTTAATAACCCCAACAACATTCCTAGGGGGTCAAGAGGGGGATACCTTGCCCCCTTTCATTAAATTCCCCCTTAGTTTTTCACCTTTTCTTCTCTCTCGATCCTACCGAGAGACAAGATGGCGGCCGCTCCGGACTGTCACGCAGCAAAAAAAAAAAAAAAGCTCACGCACAGCCGCTGGAAGAGATGTATCAACATATATCAGCCTCCTCACCCACCCTCAGGAAACATAGGGGATTAGGATACGTCTCCCGTACCCACTTATAACTAGTAATTTAATTTACGAAGCACAAAATGGCGAATTCCCGTTTCGCTACCAGTTCGCGGCCGCGCTTCTACCGTGAAAAATCATTTTTTTTTTATTTTCCCCACGGGACCCTTTAATAACCCCAACAACATTCCTAGGAGGTCAAGAGGGGGATACCTTGCCCCCTTTCATTAAATTCCCCCTTCGTTTTCCACCTCTTCTTCTCTCTCGATCCTACCGAGAGACAAGATGGCGTCCGCTCCGGACTGTTTAGAATGTTGACAGACACCGGAGAGCCAATCAGCTTTCTGCGCGCAAAGTTCCGATAAGCGAAAAGTAAGCGGACCGGATCGCTGCCCAGAGCGCTGTTACAGATATATATCTTGGTTTGAACGTTAATTTCTCAAAAACTACTGGAGCACATATATTGAGACCTAGCAAAGGCACATCGGGCTAACAGTCCCTACAATTTTGCCAAGTTTCGTGCAAATCCATTCAGCCGTTCGAGCTAAAAGTGAGTCCAACCGCCCTATGGAAAACTCAATGCAAAAAACGCGTTTTGGGACCCCCCTTTTTTCTCAGCCCCCCCTTGACGAAACCCCACCAAATTTTCAGGAGCTGCTCAGAAACAAAATGTGCCATTTTCCTGAAAATTTCAGCCGATTCCATCCACAAACGCCAAAGTTATTAGACATAGAATTTTCAAAAGTCCCATAGGGAATTTATCCTAACTATATATACCTACTGGCGAACGCCAGTAGGTAATATATATATATATATATATATATATATATATATACACAACAGAAACAAAGGAGAAAAAGAAAAGCGCCGACGCGCGTTTCGGAAAGGAACTCTTGGTCCTAAATTCCTTCGTCAGGGCGCATATACATCATTGTTTCTATTTATAACCTTCTTTTTCTTGAATTAGTAATCTAATACTTTCCATTCAATAGTAGGGTCATAAGGGGGCACAATCAGTAATCAGAATAATAATCTGAACCCAAATCCTATCTTCTCTGTTAGATGACACGAATCTAGGAGCCAGATATGATCATTAAATCTCTCGGCATATCAAAAAGCTGGTCCCACACTAATGCAGAGTAGGGACTACCCAGCTAAAGCTCTATACTAAGTAGGAACTCCTCGTCGGTCCCATTTAGGTTGGATACATTAAAATATGCAGCATCTCCAGTCGATGGCGCAGGGGTGGAGAAGTCGAATCAACAAGTATAACACCCACTCAGTAATTCTTACACTGAATCCACTGTGGCAATCCATCTGCAGGTAATCCAAAGTGCCGGGATGACAGACTCGTGTCATCTAACAGAGAAGATAGGATTTGGTTTCAGATTAATATTCTGATTACTGATTGTGCCTCCGTATGACCCTACTATTGGATGGAAAGTATTATATTACTAATTCAAGAAAAAGGAGGTTATAAATGGGAACAATGATGTATATGCGCCCTGACGAAGGAATTTAGGACCAAGAGTTCCTTTCCGAAACACGCGTCGGCGCTTTTCTTTTTCTCCTTTGTTTCTGTTGTGTATATATATATATCATTTGGTTTGTGCAGTTTTTATGCTGTATATCGTTTGAACTTTTGTGCTAAGACTGTGATACTGGTGAGACTGTGTGTCCGGATGAGTTGGATGAGTGGTTTTGACTGGTTTGGTATGTTTGATTGCTCTTCTTTTGGGGGTGTGTGTGTATATATTATACATATGTATATATAGAACATATGTAAAAAATTGGTGTCACAAGCATGATATTTTTTTGTTATGTTCTTATGCATTAGAAAACTGTGTAAATAAACATATGATAATATCTTTTCAATTCCTGTTTGTGGGACAATGTTATTATTCTTATTAATGTAGGATATATTATCTAATTTAAGCCAGATCCAGTGAGAGGTGTTTGTTTCTGTACTTGCCTTGTTTTCCCTGTCTTCCTCAAATAGTATCCGTTTTCAGGGACCCTCTTTTGTTACATTAGGAGTGCTGTGTCGTACAATGTTGGAAACTGTAATAGAGGGTTGTACAATAGAGTGTATGGACATAGAGTTGAGAGCAAATTTGGACGATGGAGTGTACAGGGATAGAGTGGAGTAGAGTCTAGCAGGGGGGCATAGAATGTAATAGTTTTGTAGAGTACAGGAGAGTACACTGGAGTGGTGTGGAGTACAGTGAAGTGGCATAAAGTGTAATAACCTGTAGTAAAGTAGCGTAGACTAGACTGGAGTGGAGTACAGTGGAATGGCATTGAGTGTAACAACGTATAGTGTAGTAGTGTACAGTAGAGTGGAATACAGTGAAGTGGTGTAGACTGGAGTGGTGTATTGTGGAGTGGTGTAGAGTGTAATAATATACAGTGGAGTAGCGCACAGTGGAGGTGGGTAGAGTGGGATACCATACAGTAGAGTGGCATAGATTGAAGGTGCGTACAGTGTAATAGCGCGAGAATAGCTTAGAGTGGAGTACAATGAAGTGGCGTAGAATAGAGCAGAGTAAAATAGCATAGGGTTGAGTGGCGCACAGGGGAGTGGTGTACAGTGGAGTGGGATAGAGTGAAATAGCATATAATGAAGTGGCAGAAAGGGGAGGGGCATCCAAAGGACTAGCATAGAGTGGATTGCTGTACAGTGGAGTGGCATAGAGTGGAAATGTGTGGAGTGATGTACAGTAGAATGACATAGACTGGAATAGCTTACAGTAGAGTAGTGTGCAGTGCAGTGGCTTAGACTGGAATGGTGTACACTGGATTGGGGTACAGGGAAATAGCATACAGTGGAGTGGCGTCCAGTGGAATAGCGTAGAATAGAGTGGGCAGAGTGGAGTGGAATAGCATACAGTAGAGTGGCATTCAGTGGAATAGATTAGAGTAAAGTGGCATACATTGGAATGGCATAGAGTGGAATAGCATATACTGGAGTAGCGTATTGCGGATGGGCATACAATGAAGTGACATGGGGTTGCACACAGTGTAATAGCGTAGAGTGGACTGGCGCAGAGCGGAGTTCTGTCCTGTGTAATAGCATAGACCGAAGTGGCGTAGATCAGTGTGTTGTACAGTGGAGTGGCGTAGAGTGTAATGGTGTATAGTGGAGTAGCATACAGTGGAGTGTTGTATAATGGAGTGGTACAAACTGGAGTGGCATACAGTGGCGAAGGGGCAGAGTGTTATAGCTTACAGTGGAGTGGAGTCCATTGGAGTGGTGTCCAATTGAATATCGTAGAATGAAGTGGCATAGAGTGGAGTGCCATACACTGGAGTGGCATCGAGTGATGTAGTGTAGAGTGCAGTGGCATATAGTGAAATAGAGTAGAGTGGCATACAGTAGAATGGTGTAGAATGGAGTGGCAACATTGGTGTAGCATTCAGCTGTATGTCAAATTTAGCAGCAATGTAGATTATGGTGTGCAGAGTAATGCAGAACAGCGAATTGTGCTGCTGTGTTTCTCAAGATTTACCAACTAATGCAGGGCCATACACGGTTGCCTTGAGTTGCTTTGAAAATCGGACTTAAATATTGTGTTGCCATGTGAAACTATGCGTGACACAAAGGTACTGCAATCCAATAATACAGCTAGGCCTTAATTATATGGCATACTGTTTTTTTTTGTCCTCATTCTGCAATCTCTTGCTAGAAACACTCTTTATCTCTGTTGCCATGACAGCAGAGAACTGAGCACCTCCATCCAAGAAAAATAGGCTGTTTCCACTTCCATCCCTTCACCAGGTGTGCCCGTAGCAAAAACCAGGGAGGACCAGGACCAACAACATATTGGCTAATCATCAGACTCCTGGGGCGCATACTCAATTCTACCAGCGGGGCCCAAACTTTCTCCTGGCTTCTCAGATCACAAGCCTTATCCAACTGACTTGTGCTGATTATACTTTTGATACAGTCAGAAAAACAAGGTGGGTTTGCGTATTTCCAGAGCATACAGATCTCTCTTCTCGCCAAGAGAATCTCATAAAATTTAAATCTGGAGATATCCAGGTTTTTTTGCGTTTAAACCTCTTGATAGAGGCCAAAGAAAATAAGAACTGGGCTTACCTCCACTTGTTGACCGGTTACTTCTCCCAGGAACTTACATATCTTAATCCAATAACTAGAAATCATTGGGCACATCATAAAAATATGAATATCGTCAGCTGAGGGGGACAAAAAAACGGGGTTCTAGTGATTTTCTACAACTTGACTGGGGATCAATAAACCCTGTATGTGGTAAAAAGATGATTACGCTTGAGTGCAGCAGGTTTCACAACTGCTCGTAGTATCGCAAAGGAGTCCAACCAAACCTCTTTCATAATTTTACCCATTGACTCCTCCGCCCAAAGTTTTGGGATGTCCAAATCTAAAGTGTCATCGGCCTCTATCAGAGTCTTGTACCACAGGGATACTTCCTTTTTGAATGGGCCTACTCTCATCGCCTGATTAAGCCAAGCGTCTTCCTCCTCCTCAGCCCAATTCTGTCTTGCCCACCAAGCGGAGACTTGATAGTACTTGAATCTTGTCTAAAGACCCCTGGTACAGACGCTTAAAAACTCCCAGCTGACCAAAGAAGAGGCCTCTTTCAAATCTCCCCAGTGTAGTAATCCTGCAGATTTGAATGGCAAGCTAAGCTGATCCCTCAAGCACTCGGGTGTTCCGGGGCAGTCCCAAATCGGGGCCCAGGAAGAATAGTAAGGAACTCCTAATTTTTTTCTGAAGTACAACCATGTTCTCAGGGCCCCCTGCCGAATCTTCAGCCTCATCTTCTTAAAATACTTTGGATCCCCGTATTTAAAAAGGAAATTACTCTGTCCCCCCCTCAAACCATTTAACATTGCCCCAAAAAGTATTCCCATGGATGACTGGTCAACCTTATTTATCAACATACGAAAATTCTTAAAATGGAAAGCATAACAATATGCCATCAAATCCGGGAGGGCCAACCCCCCCTTTGTCAGCCTCCTCCTAAGCTTTTTCCACGATATCCTTGATCCCCTAGAGGAGAAAATAAAACTGCCAATCTTCCCCTGTAACTGGGCTACCTCCATCTTATCAAAAGGTAGGGGAATAGAGTTAAAAAGAAAAGTTATCTCAGGGAGGACAATCATTTTGATGAGATTACCACGGCCGTAGATATTTAAAGGTAAATTGGCCCACCGTACCAAAAGCCTCCCAACCTCCTGGCTGAGTTTCTTCCAGTTTGTTTTAGTGACATCTTCCAACTTCTGAGTGATTATAACGCCTAGATATCTCATTTGGGCCTTACCGCCCGGACTTTGCCTAGCTTGGTTCCAATCCATGATTTCAGTCTTCCCACTATTCATCATATAGCCTGAAATCCTCCCAAAAGATTCAGCCTTAGCCATTAGATTAGAAATTGCCTCCCTTGGATTTATGGTATAAAGTATAAGATCATAGGTATACAGCGCCAGTTTGACTTCAAGCCTCCAGATTTAAACAGAAGAATGTGGGGGTCAGCTCTTATCAAGGAGGCAAACGGCGCAATATAAAGGTTAAATAAAAGTGAGGATAGAGGACAGCCCTGCCTGGTCCCTCGTGCAAGGGGTAAGATCACTAGCCTGTCTACACTGTGAGATCGTAATTTGACCTTTGTTGTGTACCTGAAACATCACAGTGTGGCTATTGCACTTTTATATATTCTATTTTAATTTGCGCCGAAAACCGGAAGTATACCGGAAGAGAACGATTATAAAACCTCATTTCTGCACACTTCTAATGATGTCTGATGTCACCTAACAGTTTTAAAAGAAACCCATACCTGGTCCCTAACTTTTCTCGAGCGTTCTCGGCCCCGGCAGTACCCGGATGTGAACCGGGACCACACTGCACTGGGGTTGACGCTCTAGTCTTTCTCTTTCCCCACTAGTATATAACACACGATGCAGCGACCGCGCAGGATGTAAGGGGTAAGATCACTAGCCTGTCTGCACTGTGAGATCGTAATTGGACCTTTGTTGTGTACCTGGAACATTACAGTGTGGCTATTGCACTTAAATACTGTGTGTTGTTCTATTTTAATTTGCGCCGAAAACTGGAAGTATACCGGAAGAGAACGATTTTAAAAACCACATTTCTGCACACTTCTAATGATGTCTGATGTCACCTAATAAGTTTTAACAGTTTTAAAAGAAACCCGGACCAACGCCAGGACCACTGCACAAATCTCCCCAAAAACCTACGGTAAGCATCCGCTGCTAGATATGACAACGACTCTGTGTGCCCCCCATAGTTGGTACCCACAGAGTATTACTCAAATTGGAATTGAATGTCCATCCTGTGCCTTTAATCTTCCGGCTAGTACTGGACTGAAACTTAAGAACACAAGTAACTTTAGGCTAAAACAGGAAAAGAATGAGTTCCTGAAAGACAGGAGCAGAGGTCAAAAAGACAGTGAAAAAACAGGAAACTATAGGGAACCCAAAAATGAAGAAATAGAGTACGTGAAATGCTTATTAGTTAACGTTCGCTCTATGCCAAAACATAAATATGAGTTGGAAGAGCTAATTCAGCTCTCCAGATCAGATCTAACTTTTCTAACCGAAACTTGGACGGATGATACATCAGCCCCTGATTGGAATATTGCTATTCCAGAAGGGTATGCACTCTGTGCACAAAATAGAACGACAGGCAAAGGGGGAGGAATAGCGATTATATATCGCATTCGCTTCAAAGTGCATTGTGAAACAATTGTAAACCTCCCGGCAGAAGCATTGCCCTTCCGCATTAAAATAAACAACTTTCAGATCCTTCAAGGGATATTGATCTATCGTCCACCTGGAAATAGAGCGGCCTTTTCTCAAGCCATAGAGACAACATTGGAATGCTATATCGACTCGCTCCCTCTTACTATCCTAGGAGATTTAAATTATCATCTGGAAGCACACAATACCACTGATACGGCCAGATTGATTGACAATTTAGATGCGTTCAATCTTAAACAATTAGTAATGGAATCTACCCATCAGGCAGGTCACACGCTGGATGGAATTTTTACCAGTGACCCGGATGTTACAGTCCTCACTATACAGGCCTTACCATGGACAGACCATAAAGCCATTTACTTTAATTTTAAATCTACCAAACCACAATCTGGAGCACAAGTGATACTACCTAAGACACTAATAAGACTATGGGATAAAGTTAAAGAAGTGGACTTGGAGTCGGCATTTGATTCTGTTCAGATTTCTCAGCAATGTGGTAATAATAAAGCTGCTCAGCAGCTAAATAACTGGCTAACGGCAGCAGTGGATAAGATCGTGCCTAAGGGATTAATGGCCGAAAAGAAAGCAAAAACATCTTCTCCTTGGTACACCTCAGAATTAAAAGCCTTAAAAATGGAATGTAGGAGAGCAGAACGCCGGTCGCGGCAGAACTACGACACCTTAAAAAAAGACATTTATATTGTGACTATGGCACGTTATAAAAAAGCAATTATTTCCACAAAGAAACAATTCTTTACTGTGCAAATAAATGAGGCAGGTAATTCTGCCAGGGAACTGTTTAGAATGGTTAATTTGCTAGCCAAGACACAGCAAGATAAACGATTTAAGACTGATCAAAAGCTATGCAACACAGTGGCAAGCTACTTCCAAAAGAAGGTATGGGAGATTTATAATAGCTTCCCAAGTTTGCCTACATCTCAGAATACACTAACACCTAATACTAGTCTACAATGTACGCTGCCTGGCTTTCAGCCTATGAATAACAATGAGGTGCAAAAGTTACTTCTTTCTATAAAATCAGGCGCACCCACTGATCCCTGCTCCCCCTCCATTATAAATCAAGCAGTCCAGAAAATCAGTGAAAAACTTACACCTATTTTAAATCAAGTTATAACCACTGGTGTATACCTGATTATCTGGAAAAAGGCAGCTATTCGACCTCTATTGAAAAAACTAAAACTTAAACCCTAATGAGCCCAAATATTATCGACCCATAGCTGGTCTACCTATCATGGTAAAAGTATTGGAAAAACAACTCAGCAGAGAGTTAACTGAGTACTTTGATATAAACAACCTACTCGATAACTCGCAGCATGGGTTTCGTCCACATCATTCTACGAAGTCAGCACTGATTCTTGCTACTGAGGAGATCCGCAGAACAGTGGATGGTGGAAAAAGGGCGGTCCTTGTACTCCTGGATCTCTCTGGCGCTTTTGATACTGTAAACCATGTGGTTTTGTTACAGCGGCTGAGGGATGCGGGAGTTGAAGGGACTGCTCTGTCCCTAATGTCATCTTTTCTGGAGGCCAGAGAGCAAAGAGTGTTTGGGACGGAATACAGTCTGAGAGTTTTCATTTGCCTTGTGGTGTGCCGCAAGGATCTCCGCTGTCTCCAATCCTCTTTAATTTGTACATTGCCCCCTTCGCCAGCCTAGTCAAGAAACATGGTTTTGGACTTGTCATATGCTGATGACTCTCAGCTTATCTCAGTCACCGATGATCCAGAAGTCACTGCAGGTAGATTCCATGCCTGCCTCACTGACATGAGATGGATGGGCCCGAACTATCTAAAAATAAATACGGAAAAGACGGAGGTGATGGAGTTTGGAACAGGGCAATCTATCTGGAATAAACAAGGTGGCCGGTGGAGGCCGGACAATGCCCCTACCCTATTGAAGGTGTTAGAAATCTGGGGATCATTTTTGATAATAAGCTGAATTTTGGTGCCCAGGTTAACAGCCTCGTCTCTTCTCGTTTTTTTCTCTTACAAATACTGCAAAAGATTTTCCCTTTTATTCCTCAAGCACTTCAGAAAACTGTGATGGTAACGCTTTTTCTATCTAAATTGGACGTGCTAATGCATTGTTTCTGGGTATTGATAAATTTCAGTTACAAAAACTGCAATCGTTGCAAAATGCAGCTGCCAGACTTCTTCTGGGGCTGCGTAAAGGACAACCGACATCAGCTGGAATAAGATCATTACACTGGCTCTCTATTAAACAACATTGAATTTAAAGTGCTAACTTTGGTATACAAAGCAGTAAACGGGGGGAGTCCAGTTGATTTTCATAAGCTTCTTATAACTTATGCTCCACCATGAACACTGAGATCGGCTACGCAAGGATTAATAAAAACTGTAAAATTTAGAGAAGGTAGATGGGGCGGCCGAGCCATAACACACTGTGCAACTATGCTCTGGTATAAACTACCGATATCCTTGAGCCGCCAGCCAAATCTCCAGCTTTTCAGGAAGAATTTGAAAACCTGGTTCTACAGCCGCATGGGTCATAAGCTTTCTCACTGTGCCTCTCACCCTCTCACTTTCAGCGCCAAGACACTTCGGTATTCGTGCGCTTTACAAGAAAAATAAACATAAACATAAGGATGTATGACGGTACAACGCGTGCTTTTACAACGCGTACCGTTACGACGCAGGTTTTACAACACAAGTCGTTACAACGACTTGCATTGGGGGGCGCTGGATAGTGAATAGTTTAATTTACTATTCCAACTCCCGTCCCCATGGATATTAGGGAAGGTGTTGGATAGTAAATTAAACTATTCTCTATCCTAGAGCGCCCTCCAGCGAAAGTCGTTGTAACGACTTTTGTTGTAAAACCTGTGTGGTAATGGTACCACGTTGTAAAAGTTTCGTGGTAAAGGACGTTTCCCTAAAGATAAAATTAAACCAGTCCGATAAGAACCCATTGACCAATACCTTCACTCTAGGCATATGATATATATTTTTGACTGCCCTTATCATGTTCCCCGTAAACCCAAATTTTTTTTAGTACTTCCCACAGTTAGGGCCAGTGACCTGGTCAAAAGCTTTTGCAGCATCGACCGTTACTATCGTTACTGGCAAATTATGTATTTCGGCCAAAGCGACAACTCCCAGCATCAGAAAAGTTAGCTCATTTAACTGCCTCCCAAGGATAAAACCTCTTTGGTCTTGATGTATAACTCCCTTGATAACCTTGGAGAACCGACAGGCTAATATCCCAGAGAAGACCTTGTAGCCCGAATTCAATAAAGATATTGGCCTATATGACTTCGCTACCAGGGGATCTTTATTTGGCTTCAGTATTAAAGTGATAGTGGCTTCGGCCATGAATGCAGAACTTTTTCCCCTTCAAGAAAAATAACATTAAATAAATGTTTAAGCACTGGGACAATTATATCAATTAGTTTAGAATACATCTCAATAGGGAGACCATCAGGGCCGGCAGCCTTTCCCCCTGCCATCTTCCTAATCTGTGCCCTAACTTTGTCCTCCATAATCTCTGCCTCCAGAAACTCTTTTTGATCGCTATTTATTCTCAGGAGTTCAGTCTTCTTCAGCCAGTCCTCTATAGTCTCCTTCCCAGGTGAAATATCATCACTATATAATCCACACATATATCAACGGGCCTCTGCACATAGTTCGGAGTTTGTATCTGATATGGCCCCCGTATTGCTATCTTTTAGATTTCGAATTAGGAGTGATGGTATACTGTGATAACTTTGCAGTATAACTGTGGTACATGGCAATGACATGCCAGTATCTTATTGGGTAATTAGTGTTTTTAGGGACTGAAAAGGCAGTCATAATGTTTTTACTACACTTTGGCCGTGTTCATTGGGAGGGCCTTAGATATAGGTTAGTTGGTCCTTACCCATTACCATGTTAGTGATAATAGGTAAGGAAATGTATTTATATATTTCTTCTTTATATTTTTTTAAATAAGTTTACAGCCATGTGCCATGGTATTTTCAAAACATGTTATGAAATTCAGCGAAAGTAGAGGAGTGACAGATATCACTACATTTAAATGCCTTCTAACTTAAAAAATACTTATCCTGCTTAACTGCCACACCCAAAAAGCATAATCTCTGCACCATAATGTATAATCCTGCCAAACTGCATGTAAATCTGTTCAGCTGTTTTCACGCTACATAAAATACAGTTGTCTATGCAAAATGATTGCTGGAAAACGTGTTATGTGACTCCCTTTTATCTTTAAACCTCCTTTACAATTCACCATAAAATGTAGATACTCTCAAAATGTAGAAGATGCTACAGGGCTGGAAAATGTTGTGGTAATTAGTCAAACAGTTAGAAAGATATTAGGGAGCTATTATCTGAGGAATTCCAATATTAGGGACATACTCCATATATCTACAGCGGCAATCAGATTTAATGTGATTTCTTTCTTTTTTTCTATTGTATTTGTTATGTATTTATTTATTGGTTTACATAATCATTTGACTATAAATGTGACTTTTAGTTGTTCATGTATTAATTTAGAAACTTGACATATGTAGTCTAGTTTTTTTTAAGCTTCTTTGCTATTTTTAGTAGGATTGTGC
This sequence comes from Lissotriton vulgaris, assembly GCF_964263255.1. NCBI lineage: Eukaryota > Metazoa > Chordata > Amphibia > Caudata > Salamandridae > Lissotriton > Lissotriton vulgaris. The sequence continues at coordinate 1,320,569,782 of NC_141687.1, read as the reverse complement.
TGCGTAGTAGGCCCAAGTTAAAAGAAAGCCAATCATCGTTGTAATAAAAAAATGATTATTTTGTTTCCTAAAAGCCAATTATCACGTCCTCCATATAGTAGTTTGTAGCTCACAGCTAGGTCACTTTTCCATTTTGGTCCTCAGGTGTACATAAGGACGATTGTTTTTGTTTGGCTTGTTGGGCATGGTTTTATTTGTGAGCCAGAGAGCATGCACAGAAAACATATGTAGATTAAGATGTATTCTATTCTTTATGTATTTATTTATAGGTGTCCATTAGCATGTGACCGTAAATGGATCTTTCAGTTGTTCATGTTGTAAATCTGACACTCTACATATGCAGTCTAGTTTATTCTTTGGGCTTCTTGCTACTTTCAGTAGGATTGTGCTACATATGAAGGCCAATGTGAATGAAAAGCCATCATTATTGTTAAGAAAATTGAGATAATTCTTTCTTCCTGGTGGCCAATTATCATGTCCTCCAAATAGTAGTTTGTGTGGCTCACTTCTACGTCAATTTTTCAATTTGTTGCATAAGAGTGCATAAGAAAGATTGTTTTTGTTTGGTTGTAGTGCCAGTTTTATTTAGTGAGCCAGAGAGCATGCAAACGTATGTATATTAACATGTATTCTATTTGTTATGTATTTGTTTGTAGGTTTCTATTAGCATGTGGCCATAAGTGGTTCTTTCAGTTGTTCATGTATTAAATCTGAAACTTTACATATCAAGTCTTGTTTAAATGTGGCGCTTCCTTGCTACTTTTAGTAGTATTGTGCTACTAGATATCACTAAGTTGTTGGCTCTTATAACTTCATAACCACTTCATAACATCACTTGCTGTTTTTCTCCTACATGAAATACAAAAGTAAATGTAAAATGTATTGGATTTCAAGCATATTTTGGGCCCCCCTTTTTGCTTTGCACTCCCTCCACCAAACTCTGTGAACCCTTCAATCCTTCTGCAATGCAATGGATGTAACAGGTCTGCAAGGTTTCATGGAGAGTTGTCAAATAGGTGCAACGCAATTAAGGAACAAAAATCCAAGAATTCCCTCTTTCTCGTAACTCTTACTATAACTACAGAGTGGTTACCACCACTCTGTTCCTACTACTCTGTAGTATGTATAGATAGATAGATAGACAGATAGATAGATCTCACTAAAAGGCCCACATGTTACAGTGACGTTATAGAGTGGTTCAGATTTCACTTGTACAAAACCATAGAAATTCAGCAGTTCTAGTTACCTGAGCTAACTGTACCTTACACCCCCACAATGCACTGCTTATGGCCTCACATATTACACCACTCATTAAACATGGTCAGTCACATCCCTTATGACATCATCCATAGACCCACTCACAACCCCATATAACCTCTATTATGATCATTCACAAACCCACACAACCGCTCACATCCCATTCACAGACCCCATTCCCTGAGGCCTGGCTTATTTTTAATAAGGGAGCCGATTTTGGCCGCTGGGATCCAGTCATGTCTGCTGAAGGCCCCTGTGGTCCCTGCTGGGTCCCTGCTTCATGCAGGAGCCGGCCTTGGTTTTAAACTTGGGGAGCTGCTAAACATGCAGCTCCTTGTGCCTGAAAGCAATTTTGTTCCACTACCAGCAAACAAGAGCATTTCTGAGCTCTCACTTGCTGGAAGTGGAGTCTTTGCTGTGGCTTGACAGAAGCAGTAACGCCACAGTAAACACCTATATCCCGGGGTGGGCACCCTGGGGAGTGGTGGTCCATTGGGCCATCTATGGCTCAGAGAGGGGGGCTGTGCTTTCTTCTTGTAAGGCCTGCCTATGGAGGGGTGGTCCCTGAGGCCCAGGGGGCACCTGCGGCTCCCATTACAGATAACATAGCCCCAGGTGGTGGTGGTGGTACCCATGGTACGGCGGTCCACAAAGCCCACAAAAAAGCTCTCCCCTGGACCAACAACCTTCCTGTCAAACTTGATGTAATTTTTTTGACCCCTCCTCTCTTTTCTTGGCCCCTGCTTGACAGATCACCCTAAAACTTTCCATATGGAACAAAATCACCAGGGCACGTTTTTGGGGAAAATTCCTGAAGATTCGTCTAACAATGCCAAAGATAAAGGCAAGTCAAAAAACGCTTTTTGCGGGGCTTAGTTCCACCCTGGACGCCGGCAACAACAGAGAAGTGCGCTGTAACTGAAGCTGACTTGGTGGCAAAGAAATTAATATATATATATATATAATACATGTTATGTTAGGGCAACCAAGGGATAAGTGTCCCAAGTAAGCACAAACATAAAAGACATTTTTTTGACGTGGCATAACAATGGACTGCTAACACAGGAAGAATATAATTATCTAGACAATGATCATCATAGGATGCCAGTCAGGTACATAATTTCAAAGATTCAAAAAGATTCTGCGAATCAACCAGGACGTCCAATCATTTCAGCAATTGGAGGATTATACGAAAATATATCCAAGTACATTGATAATTTTTTGCAACCATACGCCCAAAATGTGCCAGATGGCAAAGACACAGGAGACTTTCAAAAAAACATATACAATATGCCTTGGGAAGAGGACATTGTCCAAATGTCTTTAGATGTCTCATCTTCATACACAAGCATCAAGCATTGTGATGGGGTACAAGAAGTTGAATAGTATTTGTAAAATAGACTATTGGTTCAGGAATGTCTATATAACCATTTTTTTCCCTGTTCGACAACAGTATATATTAGCAAATAACGGGGACCATGATGGGAGCCTGCTTGTAGCCCAGCTATGCATGTTTACACATGGGCTGGTGAGAGGAGCGAGTTCTCATAGTGGATTTCTCCAAAGAATGGGAAGACAATGTAGTGGTAAGGGCGCACTACATTGATGACCTTTTTGTAATTTGTAAGGGGTCACCACAAAGTGCTGATGAATTTATACAGCATATCAATGTTAATAATCTTAATTGACATTTCACTGGGGAGGTCAGTAAAGAGAAGATCATTTTTTTTGATTTGGAGGTCTTTGTATCTAATGAAAAATTAGAGACCCACATACATAGGAAAAGTACATCTGGCAATTCTTGGCTGCATGCCTCCAGTTTCCATCCATGTCATTTAATAGCGAGTATCACGTACAGTGAACTGATGTGTGCGAAATGAAACTGCAGCTTACTGCAACATATCACAACTTGTTAAAGGGACATGATAAGTAGGTTTAAACAAGGAGGATATAACACTAGGTCAATCATTACATCACATGATAAGATCAGTCACATAACTAGAGAACAGATTCTCTTTAAACAAGACTGTATACCAAAAACAGATGACAAAGTTAAATTGGTGACAGCATATAGCAATCAACACAAAAACCTAGAGAAGATGATCTAAAAACTGCCATATAATACAGTCTGATCCGATCATAGGAAAAATAGTCCCCACCAAACTATCAATAACCTATAGAAGAGCCAGATCAATGAGGGACAATTTTAAAAGATCAAGCCCTGAGATCAGGAGAACAACAGGCTTGCTAGTGGGAACTAATGGTATCCACAAGTGTACTAGATGCAGGGCCTGCTCTATAGGTGTTCACACAAAGAAATACTTTACTCCTTTCTCCCATAAACCAAAATTACTCTCACGCAGCTACAATTGCAAAAGTGATTTTGCAGTGTATGTGTTAACTTGCAGCTGCTATTTAAGATATGCGGGTAGTACGGTATTACAAGTACACAAACGCATATTGCAACATATGCAATCCATAAAGAATAAGGATCTAACATATCCTGTGGCCCGCCACTGTGCCGAAATTCAGAAGAGTGAGGTAGCACAAATGACATACTACGTAATTGACAGCGTACCATTTAATATTAGAGGAGGTGACAGGGTTAAGGCTCTGAGAAAATTGGAGAGTGTGTATATTTTGAATCTAGATTCCATGTTTTCCCAATGGATTGAACGTGGAAGATTTACATGAATTCTTATAAACATTATTTAGATAACCTGGTTACCTAAACTCTACTCGTACATTTCTGCCAATTTGAGTGGTACATAACAAGGGAACTCCATATGAACATGGAGTACCGAATAAGGTGCACAGCCTGTACAATAAGTTTATAGTGACTTACAGAGATGAGAAAAACAACACTTATTGGTAGCAACCCATAGCACTCTATTTTTTGCTGAAAACAAGACTCAATAATACAGCACATACATTAACGTATTTAGTAAAGTTATGTTCCCCTATTTGTGCTTTAGCAGTCTCATATTGATTTAGTATAGCTCTATGCTGACATTTGGATAGGGTTTGACAGTACGGAAATGATGAAATTTATTCATTTAAATAGATTTATTTTGCTAGAGAATGTTGTGCAATTATGTATACAACATGAAAATGCATGAAGAATTTTGTTTGTCTATGCTTCTGCTGTTTTGAACAAGTGATACATGGGTCCCTAATGGTGCTGCCGCGTTTGTATGAGCAAGGTCACAGCTGCGGCGAAACGTGTCACGGCAACTCTGCAACAGAAGCAAGGAGAATTTGAAGTGGTCGGATTTCAATTTGGCGTTGAGTATACACCTGTCTAAAATTTATATTCGAAGAACTATATATATATTTTACACTGGCAGAGAATGCAGTGTAATAATGGTTAGGTCAAATATTACAATAACTTTTGTGCCTTTTAATAAATTTGCCCAAAACTTTCCAAGAAGAAAGTACATCCAGTTTAGGTTTTTTTCTCTTGAGTATTGTTAAAATCAGTCCAAATGGAGCCAAGAACAACACTGGGAGTGTGTCTCAAATGTGCAATTTTACTTAGCAATTCCGATAGTATACAGTATACTTTGCTCTTTGATAGAAGAAAGTACTTTACTCAATGAAGGTTTTTTGCCTTGTTTCGTATAAATCCATTTAGTAATTTTCCGAAAATCTGGGCCTGGTTTTAAAATGTGTTTGGGTTTGCATGAATATAATGAATGAAGGCTAGTTGTGGTCTCTCGGTAGTGGAGATCATCCTCCTCACTCCAAAAGCCAGTGTATCCTCTGTGTAAACAGAGGCAAGTTTGAGGATAACATTAGCCTGTGGGGAAAACGGGGTTAGGAGACAGATAGAGAGAGAGGCACAGCACAGATGCCAGTAGGGCTCAGCATGTCACAGGACGTTCATAAGGACTGAGTGAACCTTGTGGTTTCTATGTCAAACCACAGGACTTTCTGTAATTTCCATTACCCTCTCCAAAGCCCAAAATTCAGAGTAGGGTTTACAAGGGTCAGGCTGAGGATGCACTTTTATTAGTTTCCGAGCTATTAGGAAACTGCCCAAGTACTGTAGGGAGAGGTAGCCTAGGTCAAGTGAGTTTTAAGTCTGTGAATATTAAATAGGCAAGGGTAACCAATGAGAGATAGAGGAACACGAAATGGTGAGCAACCTGGGTCAAGTGGTTGCTAATTTGTGGATCCTCTGTGGAGTTTCAAATCCACAGAAAATGTGCAGATCTAGCTGAAACATAAAGGCACACCATTTGATGATAGAGCTTTTTATCCTATCATCCATTCCAGATTCCCAAATCTGGAGTGATAAGGTACTTTCTCCTGCCCCACCGCTTTTCTTTTAAGTTTTCCCAGTGCAGTGGAATGTGCACTGTATTGGGTACTAGCACCTGTAATGGAAATTTTTCTGTGACGTACAGCTAAACAGAATATTGCAGATTTGCAAACTTGCAGCTAGATTTATGAATCTGGAATGGATAATGAGATAAACAGCTCCCTCATCACATGTGTTAAAACATATTTCAGTTGTTGCGAACAACATCCACTCCGGTTCAGGCTTCATGCCAACACAGGAACACACTTCATGCCAAAACCGGCATTTCACATAGAAACCTTATATTTTGTGTACTTCTTTTGCCATTAACTTTGCAAAACTTACACAGATACATTTCACACTGATCTAGGTTAAATACATTCACATTTATCAATTGGATCTTTACACCTGAAACACACCCTGACATTCATCTTAAAATTGAGCCTGAATGTTGGGGTATTATTTCTTTATGCTTATTGGGTTAGAAAGGGGTACAAGGCTTGTGGACCACTACTCTGCTTACAGCCACTGGGCATGCCTCCTAGGGAGAAGGATTGATACAAAAGAACGATACATTGAATATTTATGTAACCCTGCCGTCACATGCTTCACACCTTAAATACATGCAGAGTATCCTTCTGATGGTTTACCTACTTAGTGGGAGTACTGTGAATACACCACAAGAGGGAGATTTATAAGATGGATGAAGATTGAGATGCTGAGTAGTCATTCATAAACATGTACCAGCATTTAGGATTTGTACTCATTATGTTGGCAGGTGGTGGACCGACATACCTGGTTATGAATATTATGGAAAAAAAGAGACAGAACTGGGAAAGGTTTAGGATATCAATCCTATGTTAAATCCAAGATGTCCAGCTTGTATTCAGTGTCCCTTGTCTTGTAAAAAGTGCCGCCCTGATGCTTTTCCACCCTCCCCACCTTCCATCCTGCCCAGAGCAACCTCCCTCTCCAAAATGCACCTTTGATGGATCACACTTGCCTACCTGTTTTGAACAGTGAGGCAAATATTCAATCTAACAGCATAGCCTGCTATTCTCGTTTGCATTGGCAGGCAGGCTGAAAGCCCAGCAAGCACAGGCCAAATAAGCATACTGTTAGCCTTCAAACAAAAGTAGGTTGTGACTGAGGTAAGTGCTTTATTATGTGGTTTGGTTTTGCAATATCACCATGTAATAAGCTCACTACCTGTACTAGGTCCAGTCAGATTTGTTTGATAAACCTTAGCTTAACACTGGGTGGCTATGCCTCTGAGTAGTCAGGCTTTATCAAAGAACAAGTGTAAAGCATTAGGAAGTACCAAAACAGATTAAATACTGTGTATATAATTAAGCAGACTTTGCAATGAATTGCGGCATTAGTAGACATGCATTCTATAGATATTTGTCTCTAACTAATCAATGTTCATACCTCAGAAAGGAGGAGTACCTATAAAGGAAACCTAGAATTATCATAGCATATGCACCCCTCCACAAACAGCCTTCTTTGGACATACACAGTGGAGGTTGTCTGCAATGTCTGCAGTTAAACCAGACACTGCATCCAGCATACAATGGGGTTGAGCAGTGGGCTTGCCCTGCTGCCAGACCCTGCACCCAACCCTTCACATGTGACCAACCCCCAATGCACTTGGCTTTTGGGGGGTGGGGTCGACTGCATGGCCCCACCTGTGGCCAGTCCCTGTGCCAACCCCTCTATGACCCTCTTTTACCCAAATTGCTCAGCCTTCAGTCCACTGCTTATGACTTCACATATTGCATCACTTAAGAAATGCTATAGGATATCATTTATGATATCACTGGTGACATCTCAAATGACATCACTGATTACCTCATCCAATGTGTTAGTTTTTTCCATAGTGACAAGTAGCTGCCATATTATATTTGTACAGCCTGTGTCCATCTAATTGGTGAAAGTGTTTACAAAACGCATGTGATCCTAATCCATCATAGGTTTGGAGAGGTATTAAGCACATTATTGTTCTTTGCATTGGAGAGTCACTTTGTGTGCAGGTAACAGTTGACGACTTCTGTTTAGCATGCTCCACAAATGTTTACCTACTACATATCAAGTATTGTGAGCAACCTTGAGTTACTAAATAGAATCATCAGAGTATGACAATTTCTACATAAAATTGAAGACTGTATGTACTAGGTGCTACCTGGGTACATTGTGTGTCTTTTTCTTCAGAATATGGGCTATCTGTAAAGTATTAACCATAGTAAGAATGCAGGTAATATAATCCTCAGACCTTTGTTTTTTTAAGCAAACACTGTCTTTTTTTTTTAAACAAGTGCTGCATACAGCGTACACTGTTCTTAGTAGATATTTTCAATACTCGGTGGTGTACTTCTCATGAGAGTTAAACTGTTTGCAAACAGTGTGGTGCCGAGTAAAGTACTCACTTTTGTACTCCTATAATGTGAACTAGGCTACCCATGAAGTGAATGGTATAGGGTCTATGTTGCACAAAACTAATGGTTCCTAAACCTAAGGGAGTAGGATCTGTGATGATATTAACGAGGCTTCATATTATTTTGAGGTATTTTGTTCTTACTCTCATGCCGCTAATACTAGTTTATAGAGCAATTTGTGCTAAAGAGGCTTGGATGATGTCATCAGTGGTATCATCAATGATGTCATTTGAGGTGTTATCAGTGATGTTATAAATGATGTTATAGAACATGTCATGTGGTTGTAATATGTGAAGTCATAAGCAGTGGCAGGCAGTGGTGCAAGTTATAGTTAGCTCTGGTTACTATAACTGGTGAATGTGAGGGTTTTTTTTTGTTCAAAGCATTAATGTTGTCACTAACATATTCACTTAACTATACCATTACTTTAACCTTTGTTTTTCCATGAAATAACCCTGTATGTGTGTATGTATATATGTGTATATATATATATATATATATATATATATATATTCACTGAAAAAAACATAGGTTATAGACCATATATAGTTAGGAATTCGCATTTACAAAACCTTATTTTACTCACACAAAACCATTGAAATTCCATATATAGTTAGTTGCACTAACTATATATCGCGCACCCGCAATCCACTGCTGATGATGTCACATATTACATCATTCATGACATGGTCAGTGACATCACTGATGACATCTCATTTGACATTACTGATCACATCACTGCTTATATCATTCATGTGATAATACGATGAACCTCTTCAGACTCTAATATAACCTTAGATACAATCAGTGTAAACAGACACTCACAGACTGTCACTCATCCATGGAGTTACTCACACACCTAGTCAGTCATGCAAAGAATCAATCACACCTCCATTTCCTCAACTATACAGTTATACAAACTTTACTTATTCAAACATATACTAACACATATTTACGCTCTTATACAAGTTCACAATGATCCATACAGCCACTCACACATTCACTGGCTCTTATGCACAGTTATTTATATATGTCAACTCTCACATGTACTGTGTTTTACATATGTACTTACTTTGACATGTAGCACTGAGATATCCATTCACTCACCAATACACTCATGCACACAGTCAACCGCCCATACAGCTGTTTCCACATGCACTTTTGAAACCATACATCTAGTGAATCAACTGCTCACACATCTATGCACAGTCATACACCTCCCAGCCACCCACACACACACTCAGTCTCCCATACAAATACTTGGCCAACCAATCAATAACCCATATAGTTACTCATATAGCTACTTATCAACACATGCAACAGTTTACAGAACAACAGACATAATGATGCACAAATTAAGACAGTTTAGTCACTAACCCATGCACTCAGTGAGACACATTTAATCACTCACTCATACAGTCAGTCATGCACCTACTAAATCCTTCATCCAGACATTTATACATCCACTCATTCTTCAATATGTAAGACATATTTTAACTTTACAGAAACATACAGTCACTGGATGTTGTCATCAGTGGTGTCATTTGAGATGTCATCAGTGATGTCATCAGTGATGTCACTGACCATGTCATGAATGATGTAATATGTGACATCATCAGCAGTGGATTGCGGGTGCGCGATATATAGTTGGTGCAACTAACTATATATGGAATTTCAATGGTTTTGTGTGAGTAAAATAAGGTTTTGTAAATGCGAATTCCTAACTATATATGGTCTATAACCTATGGTTTTTTCAGTGAATTTTCAAGGTTTTGTAAATGCTAATTCCTAACTATATATGGTCTATAACCTATGTTTTTTTCAGTGAATTTTCAAGGTTTTGTAAATGCTAATTCCTAACTATATATGGTCTATAGCCTATGTTTTTTTCAGTGAATATATATATATACATACATATATAAACATATATCATCTGTATATCTATATAAATACAAACATAAATGCATGCATACATATACTTATATGCATACAGATGCATGTTATTTACATGAAAGTTGAAAAAACACAAATAAAAGCAAAGCTAAAAAGCCACCTCATTACAAACAGAATGGCTTTAACTTAAACGAGGGCGAGATCTATTGCATTTTCAATGCTTGTTTACTTTGGTTCCATCAAGAAGGCATTCAGATGTGTCACACATTTGCCATAAATTCTGAATGTTAGCACTCTAGTTGCACATTAGATCACTGTAGTAAAGCTACTGCTCACCAGGGACGTCTGCTGCTGGTATTCAAAGTGCATGTTTCAGTCTGCATGTCAGAATTATTTTAATGAAATAGAAGAGGATTTGAGACGTCACTCAAAATGATCCCTAATTTTTCTTTCTGAAGCACTAATCATACTTTCTATGGCAAAATTAACCCCCTCATGTTGTTCCTTTTTAAATTGAGTGTTTTCAGACTTACCACTTCATTCCAATCAAGATGGCTTCTGGTGTGCCATACTTTTGTCATAAGTAGGACTGTTAGCGCTCTAGTTGTTCTTTAGAACACTCTGGGACATTCTGTCATTGGGCTATACTTGGGCTACATCTGGGTGATATTTGGGCTACATTTGGGCTCTTTTGTCTCTGGTGGCCATTTTGGGAGACTGCATGTCAGAATTTTTTAATGAAATAGAAGAGGATTTGAAAAGTCACTCAAAATGTGCCCTAATTTTTCTTTCTGCAGCACTAATCATAATTCATATGGCAAAATATACCCCCTCATTTTGTTCCTTTTTAAATTAAATGTTTTAAGAGTTACCACTTTATTCCAATCAAGATGGCTTCAGGTGTGCCATACCTTTGTAATAAGTAGGACTGTTAGCGCTCTAGTTGTTCTTTAGAACACTCTAGGAGGCTGCAGTAGAACACAAAGGAATCAACTGACAGTCTCTGTCCTTGTTGGATGTACATGTTTTACTGAGAATGTCAGACTTCATTTTCACATGACTGAGAAAGATAATGTGAATTTACAGAAAATATGCTTTCAGTTTAGCTTATAGATCCCCTTCCAAACTACTGTGGGAAAATCATGAGATATTAGTTTTCTTTCAAACAATATTCATGATATCACAGCAGAAGGTTTTTTCACATGGTAAAATCACCTTAGAACCCACCACAATTCCTAAAACGAGTATGGTACCATCAACAAATGATTTATAATGTAACTAAAGTCCTAAAACCCTCTATTAACTACAATGTTTTTTAATGAGATGCTATCATGTATATTGGTCCCAAGATGGCTGCCAACACTTCTTGGATGAAGTGCTGACAGCCAATCAGATCAGATGTGTGGTTAGGCTCCGCCCAGATATATATCTTTTTTTGAACCTAAATTACTCAAAATCCACTGGAGCACATATATTGAGACCTAGCAAAGGCACATCGGGCTAACGGTCCCTACAATTTTGCCAAGTTTCGTGCAAATCCATTCAGCCGTTCGAGCTAAAAGTGAGGCCAACCGCCCTATGGAAATTAACATGGAAAAAAAGCGTTTTGGGACCCCCCTTTTTTCTCGGCCCCCCCTTGATGAAACCACCCCAAATTGTCAGGGGCTGCTCAGAAACAAAATGTTCCATTTTCCTGAAAATTTCAGCCAATTCCGTCCACAAACGCCAAAGTTATTAGACATAGAATTTTCAAAAATCCCATAGAGAAAAAATCCTAACTATATATACCTACTGGCGACTGCCAGTAGGTAATATATATATATATATATATATATATATGTATATGTGTATGTGTATATATATATATATATATATATGTGTGTGTATATATATATATATATATATATATCTATATATATCCATTTATATCCATATACATATATATCCATCCATATTCATATCCTACTGGCGGTCGCCAGTAGGTAGTTATAGTTAGGATTGGCTACCATAGGAAATTCCGAACATTCTATTGGGAATAACTTTGGCGCCGATTGAGGGATCTGCCTGTAATTTTCCTTAAAATGGTCTCGCTCCGCTCCTTCCCTGGAAGTTTCGGGGGGATTCGTGAAGTGGGGGCTGAGAAAAAAGGGGGGTCCCAAAACGTGTTTTCCCCCATGTTAATTTCCATAGGACGGTCTGACAAGTCTACAGCCCGAACCGCTGAACGGAATTACGCCAAACTTGGCAAAATTGTAGGGACTGGTACGCAGATGTGCCTTTGCTATATTTGGTGAAAATTGCTCCAGTGGTTTTTACGAAAATTAAGTTCAAAAACACATAAATACCTATAGGCGCTCTCCGAGCATTCACAGGTGCGCGTACCGGGGAGCGCACCCGGCGCGCTACGGGAGTGCGCGAGCGGAAAGCTGATTGGCTGTCGGGTGTCTGTCAACATTCTAAACAGTCCGGAGAGTCCGCCATCTTGTGTCTCGGTAGAATCGAGACACAAGAGGTGAAAAAGAAAGGGGGAAATAATTAAAAGGGGGCAGGGTAGACACCCCCTGACCCCCTAGGTTTTCTGAGGGGGGCCTAGTAGGACCTTAAATTTCGCGGGGTAAGCGCTGGCGGCGCTCCCCGGTACGCTCTCCGGTACGCGCACCCTGAGTGCACCATGGGGAAAAACAGTGTAAAAAAATAGAGTAAAAAAATGTTGAGTGTTTAGAGGAAAGTGATGCATTGCTGGAGTGTGTCACAGAAGTGACGCAACTCCAGCAATGCATCCTTTCACATGGGGCCAGTCCCATGTGAAAGGGCCTGCGTCAGTCTTACGGCTGCTGTTAAATTGACGCAAGATTTGGACGCAACAGCGTCATAAAAGTGACGCAGTGATATCTTTTAGAATTCACTGCGTCACCACTACAACCCTTTCTTGCGTCAATACACCCCTTTTGTATACATTACAGCTGACGTAGGTATAATGTGGCGCAGGGGTTTACAAAGTGACGCATCTACCTAGATGGGTCACTTATTAAATATGACTGAACAAGGTGCATTTTTTACAGCACAGGTGCGTCACAAAAAGTGATGCACCAGTGGCGTAAAAGTGACGCATGGCCTCATAAATGAGGCCTTCAGTCTTCTACTCATGCGTCATATTTAATTTATGACTCATTATGTCGCAAGGACTTACAGATACGTCAGTATTTCTGATGTATCTGTAAGTGCAAAAGTGATGCATTGCTGGAGCGTGTCACAAAAGTGACACAACTCCAGCAATGCATCCTTTCACATGGGGCAAGTCCCATGTGAAAGGGCCTGCATTAGTCTTACGCCTGCTGTGAGACAGGCGCAAGATTTTGACACAACAGAGTCCCAAAAGTGATGCAGTGAAATCTCATAGATTTCACTGCGTCACCTCTATGACCCTTTCTTGCGTCAATACGCCCCTTTTGCATACATTACACCTGACGTAGGTAAAATGTGGCGCAGGGGTTTACAAAGTGACGCATCTACCTAGATGCATCACTTTGTGAATATGACTGAACAAGGTGCATTTTTTACAGCACAGTTGCGTCACAAAAAGTGATGCACCGGTGGCGTAAAAGTGACGCATGGCCTCATAAATGAGGCCTTCAGTCTTCTACTCATGCGTCATATTTAATTTATGACTCATTATGTCGCAAGTACTTACAGATACGTCAGTATTTCTGACGTATCTGTAAGCGCAAAAGTGATGCATTGCTGGAGTGTGTCACAAAAGTGACACAACTCCAGCAATGCATCCTTTCACATGGGGCCAGGCCCATGTTAAAGGACCTGCGTCAGTGTTACGCCTGCTGTGAGGCAGGTCCAAAAATTAGGCCTTCAGTCTTCTACTCTTACTTTCTCTGTTTCTTCACTGCCTTACTTACCTGGTCTCACACTTACTTGTCTTTATCCAGTCTGTATCTCTACTCTTTCCAAAACATCACTGCTATTTTCTTACCCTTCCACACCCCTGTTCCTTTACTACATTTTCTTCGCATATCCACATTCCCCATGTTCACTCTCCTTCTCCTCACTCTCCTTCCCCACACTCACCTTCTTTCAGTCCCCCTATTTCACTTCCCTTCTCCTCTCGTCCCTTTCTGTGCTTTCTTACTCATTTTCCTCTCCTTTATCAATGCACTCCACTTCACTTACTCTTTTTCATTTTTTTAAGAACACAGCTCTTTGATGAGAATTGGAGTTAGTTCTGAAAAGAACTTTTTTTTTCTTCTTTTTTCCTTTTTTAGAACAGGAACAAAAACAGGTAATGGGAAACTGCTCTACAGGAGAAAAAACAAAAAAAAACAAATTTAGGGCTGGGAACAGCAGCGATGGTTCTCCAATGCTCGAACCATGAGCAGAACACTTTGTTCCCCATAGCAAAGTAGCTGATCACAGTCTCTGCATTTAAGAATGCCTTTATTAAAAGCAGGCTGAATGTTTGGAATCAGCTCTTGCGATCGCCCCCTCACTGATGTTGTTGCTCCTCCAGTTGAAGTAGAGGCCCCATCACTGGGAGCCTCTTGTGCCAGAGCTGACACTCTCCCGGGCATAGTTCTGGGGGTGCCTCCTTTCGACGTGGCGAATCATAGTTGAATTACCAAAACTGTACTTCTTTCGGGGCTCTCCACAGGAAAGTACAGTTTGGCAGATTTTGCATTCAACTTTTGGTGCATTTACTTTTTTATGCCCCTCAGGTATAGAAAAAAATTTCCAGATAAAATGTTCTTTCACCTTCGGCTGAGGAGGCTCTTCATCGATGAAATCATCTAACTCCTCACTGCTGTTGGATGGTCTGGCAGCCATTCTCTCCACAAATTCTTAGCACAGAAAAAAAGAGGTCTTGCTCTCACCAAAGTGAAAGAAGAAGTGAAGGAAAAGGGTGGGGTTTTCATTAGTTGTAAAAAAAAAACTGTTAGCAACCAATGAAAACAGTTATTTTAAGGTCACATGACTTGACGCGCTTACGCTGCGCGCACTGAAGCGATTCCGGGGGTGCTTACGCGGCGCGAACGTAGGCGCTTCCGGGGGTGCTTACGCGGCGCGAACGTAGACGCTTCCGGGGGCGCTTACGCGGCGCGCAAGAGCGACGTTTTGTTAGCTTTACGGAAATGTAAATTCATTTTCATTTCGTAAATTTAAAATATTGCTTTTATAGGTATGGTACTAAATTTCTTGCGTTATTTACTTTTCATACATATTTTTTTTAACGAACGCAGAAATAGCGCTGTCGGTGCGCTCTCGGGAGAGCTTACCGGTGCAGGCACGTAGAGCGCACCGGGAATTTTTTTTTTTTTTTTCAATATACATTTAACAAATGTTTTAAAAAAATATATATATATATAATTAATTGTTGTAAAAAACAGCTAACAAAAAAAAATAATCGTAGGTTACAAAGTCGAGATACAAATGAATTAGCTTTTAAAAAAACTATGAAATTCACTAAAAAAAACATAGGTTTCACAATCGTTATAGTTAGGAATTAGCTTATAAAAAACCTTTGAAATAAACTGAAAAAAACATAGGTTTCACACCAGTTATAGTTAGCTGAACAGTTTACACATACAAAACCATTGAAATTCCCAAGTTATAGTTAGTTGGACTCACTTTAACTCGCGCACCCGCAATCCACTGCTGATGATGTCACATATTACATCATCCATGACATGGTCAGTGACATCACTGATGACATCATCCAGTGAATGTGTGTTCCTGTAAAGTTAAAATGTGTCTAACATATTGAAGAATGAGTGTATGTATGAGTGTCTGGATGATGGATTTAGTAGGTGCGTGACTGACTGTATGAGTGAGTGATAAAATGTGTCTTACTGAATGCATTGGTTAGTGACTAAAATGTCTGAATGTGTGCATCAGTATGTCTGTTGTTGTGTAAGCTGCTGCATGTGTTGATCAGTAGCTATATGAGTGGCTATATGGGTTATTGATTGGTTGTCTAAGTATTTGAATGTGAGGGTGAGTATGTGTGTGGGTGGCTGTGAGGTGTGTGACTCTGTGCATAGTTGTGTGACCAGTTCATTCATTAGGTATATGGGTTCAAGAGTGAATGTAGAAACAGCTGTATGAGCGGTTGACTGTGTGCATGGGTGTGTTGCTGAGTGAATGGATATATCAGTGCTACATGTCCATGTCAGTACATATATAAAACACAGTGCATGTGAGAGTTGGCATATATAAATGACTAAACATCAGAGCCTGTGATTGCATAAGTGACTGTATGGATCAATGTGTACTTGTATTAGTGATTGTAAAAGAGAGTAAGTATGTGTTAGTATATGTTTGAATAAGTAAGGTTTAGTGTGTATAAGTTTGTAGTTGATGAAATGGGAGTGCGATTGATTCTTTGCATAACTGACTAGGTGTTTGAGTAACTTTGTGGATGAGTGTCAGCATATAAGTGTCTGTATAGGTGTATGAGTGGATATGATAGTGTTGTATTGATGAGTGTCTGTATGTATGTGTGATTGTATGGGTGAATGAGTGGATGTGTGTGTAGACCTAGGAATCAGTAAGTGCGTATGTAGTTACTGCTATTACTGCTATTGGTGTGTCATTAATTTCAGGAATAGTAGTTTGTATTTAACACTGGGTGTATCAAAGGTTTGATTAGAGTGTGCGGAGATGCATCGTATCATCACATGAATAATGTCATCAGTGATGTCATCAGTGATGTCACTGACCATGTCATGAATGATGTAATATGTGACATCATCAGCAGTGAGCGAGTGAGTCCAACTAACTAGATCGTGGGAATTTCAAATGTTTTGTATGAGTAAACTGTTCTGCTAACTATAACTGTTGTGAAACCTATGGTTTTTTTAGTATATATATATATATATATATATATATATATGTTTGAGCAAATGCGCACCTGCGCGTCTCAGCAGGCACACGCAGCGCTTCTGGCTCTCCAGCCTGCATGCCTCTCATGTCCCGGATCTCGCACTTCTCCTCTTGCTTTCTCATGCGCCCGACGCGTTTCGAGGCTGGCCGCCTCTTCTTCATGGGGCTTGGTTCAGGAAACAGGCAGTGCTCTCACGTTTGTATCACCAACTTTATTTCATTGGGAAAGGTCCGCCCTGAGTGGGCGTGGCTAAGCGTCTTTTCACCACCAAGGATGATGGTTATTGTAGTCCACAGTGAGAGTGTAAGTAAAACCTTGAGTAGGTTGCCTGGATTGCTGGAACATGTATGCCATAGTTTGTATTCCCTTGAGTAGGGGGAGAGATGTCAAAATCCAGGGCGATTTATATTCAAAGAAACGTTGCGCCCAGGACCCTTGTGACGTACAAGGAGTCGGCTTCTCCGCGCTGTGTGTCAGTAAAAACTGCAGCCGGTGATGGTGCTCTGCTGCACGGCCAGGGGCAGCCGTGAATTCAATGTTTGAGCAAATGCGCACCTGCGCGTCTCAGCAGGCACACGCAGCGCTTCTGGCTCTCCAGCCTGCATGCCTCTCATGTCCCGGATCTCGCACTTCTCCTCTTGCTTTCTCATGCGCCCGACGCGTTTCGAGGCTGGCCGCCTCTTCTTCATGGGGCTTGGTTCAGGAAACAGGCAGTGCTCTCACGTTTGTATCACCAACTTTATTTCATTGGGAAAGGTCCGCCCTGAGTGGGCGTGGCTAAGCGTCTTTTCACCACCAAGGATGATGGTTATTGTAGTCCACAGTGAGAGTGTAAGTAAAACCTTGAGTAGGTTGCCTGGATTGCTGGAACATGTATGCCATAGTTTGTATTCCCTTGAGTAGGGGGAGAGATGTCAAAATCCAGGGCGATTTATATTCAAAGAAACGTTGCGCCCAGGACCCTTGTGACGTACAAGGAGTCGGCTTCTCCGCGCTGTGTGTCAGTAAAAACTGCAGCCGGTGATGGTGCTCTGCTGCACGGCCAGGGGCAGCCGTGAATTCAATGTTTGAGCAAATGCGCACCTGCGCGTCTCAGCAGGCACACGCAGCGCTTCTGGCTCTCCAGCCTGCATGCCTCTCATGTCCCGGATCTCGCACTTCTCCTCTTGCTTTCTCATGCGCCCGACGCGTTTCGAGGCTGGCCGCCTCTTCTTCATGGGGCTTGGTTCAGGAAACAGGCAGTGCTCTCACGTTTGTATCACCAACTTTATTTCATTGGGAAAGGTCCGCCCTGAGTGGGCGTGGCTAAGCGTCTTTTCACCACCAAGGATGATGGTTATTGTAGTCCACAGTGAGAGTGTAAGTAAAACCTTGAGTAGGTTGCCTGGATTGCTGGAACATGTATGCCATAGTTTGTATTCCCTTGAGTAGGGGGAGAGATGTCAATCGCCCTGGATTTTGACATCTCTCCCCCTACTCAAGGGAATACAAACTATGGCATACATGTTCCAGCAATCCAGGCAACCTACTCAAGGTTTTACTTACACTCTCACTGTGGACTACAATAACCATCATCCTTGGTGGTGAAAAGACGCTTAGCCACGCCCACTCAGGGCGGACCTTTCCCAATGAAATAAAGTTGGTGATACAAACGTGAGAGCACTGCCTGTTTCCTGAACCAAGCCCCATGAAGAAGAGGCGGCCAGCCTCGAAACGCGTCGGGCGCATGAGAAAGCAAGAGGAGAAGTGCGAGATCCGGGACATGAGAGGCATGCAGGCTGGAGAGCCAGAAGCGCTGCGTGTGCCTGCTGAGACGCGCAGGTGCGCATTTGCTCAAACATTGAATTCACGGCTGCCCCTGGCCGTGCAGCAGAGCACCATCACCGGCTGCAGTTTTTACTGACACACAGCGCGGAGAAGCCGACTCCTTGTACGTCACAAGGGTCCTGGGCGCAACGTTTCTTTGAATATAAATCGCCCTGGATTTTGACATCTCTCCCCCTACTCAAGGGAATACAAACTATGGCATACATGTTCCAGCAATCCAGGCAACCTACTCAAGGTTTTACTTACACTCTCACTGTGGACTACAATAACCATCATCCTTGGTGGTGAAAAGACGCTTAGCCACGCCCACTCAGGGCGGACCTTTCCCAATGAAATAAAGTTGGTGATACAAACGTGAGAGCACTGCCTGTTTCCTGAACCAAGCCCCATGAAGAAGAGGCGGCCAGCCTCGAAACGCGTCGGGCGCATGAGAAAGCAAGAGGAGAAGTGCGAGATCCGGGACATGAGAGGCATGCAGGCTGGAGAGCCAGAAGCGCTGCGTGTGCCTGCTGAGACGCGCAGGTGCGCATTTGCTCAAACATTGAATTCACGGCTGCCCCTGGCCGTGCAGCAGAGCACCATCACCGGCTGCAGTTTTTACTGACACACAGCGCGGAGAAGCCGACTCCTTGTACGTCACAAGGGTCCTGGGCGCAACGTTTCTTTGAATATAAATCGCCCTGGATTTTGACATCTCTCCCCCTACTCAAGGGAATACAAACTATGGCATACATGTTCCAGCAATCCAGGCAACCTACTCAAGGTTTTACTTACACTCTCACTGTGGACTACAATAACCATCATCCTTGGTGGTGAAAAGACGCTTAGCCACGCCCACTCAGGGCGGACCTTTCCCAATGAAATAAAGTTGGTGATACAAACGTGAGAGCACTGCCTGTTTCCTGAACCAAGCCCCATGAAGAAGAGGCGGCCAGCCTCGAAACGCGTCGGGCGCATGAGAAAGCAAGAGGAGAAGTGCGAGATCCGGGACATGAGAGGCATGCAGGCTGGAGAGCCAGAAGCGCTGCGTGTGCCTGCTGAGACGCGCAGGTGCGCATTTGCTCAAACATTGAATTCACGGCTGCCCCTGGCCGTGCAGCAGAGCACCATCACCGGCTGCAGTTTTTACTGACACACAGCGCGGAGAAGCCGACTCCTTGTACGTCACAAGGGTCCTGGGCGCAACGTTTCTTTGAATATAAATCGCCCTGGATTTTGACATCTCTCCCCCTACTCAAGGGAATACAAACTATGGCATACATGTTCCAGCAATCCAGGCAACCTACTCAAGGTTTTACTTACACTCTCACTGTGGACTACAATAACCATCATCCTTGGTGGTGAAAAGACGCTTAGCCACGCCCACTCAGGGCGGACCTTTCCCAATGAAATAAAGTTGGTGATACAAACGTGAGAGCACTGCCTGTTTCCTGAACCAAGCCCCATGAAGAAGAGGCGGCCAGCCTCGAAACGCGTCGGGCGCATGAGAAAGCAAGAGGAGAAGTGCGAGATCCGGGACATGAGAGGCATGCAGGCTGGAGAGCCAGAAGCGCTGCGTGTGCCTGCTGAGACGCGCAGGTGCGCATTTGCTCAAACATTGAATTCACGGCTGCCCCTGGCCGTGCAGCAGAGCACCATCACCGGCTGCAGTTTTTACTGACACACAGCGCGGAGAAGCCGACTCCTTGTACGTCACAAGGGTCCTGGGCGCAACGTTTCTTTGAATATAAATCGCCCTGGATTTTGACATCTCTCCCCCTACTCAAGGGAATACAAACTATGGCATACATGTTCCAGCAATCCAGGCAACCTACTCAAGGTTTTACTTACACTCTCACTGTGGACTACAATAACCATCATCCTTGGTGGTGAAAAGACGCTTAGCCACGCCCACTCAGGGCGGACCTTTCCCAATGAAATAAAGTTGGTGATACAAACGTGAGAGCACTGCCTGTTTCCTGAACCAAGCCCCATGAAGAAGAGGCGGCCAGCCTCGAAACGCGTCGGGCGCATGAGAAAGCAAGAGGAGAAGTGCGAGATCCGGGACATGAGAGGCATGCAGGCTGGAGAGCCAGAAGCGCTGCGTGTGCCTGCTGAGACGCGCAGGTGCGCATTTGCTCAAACATATATATATATATATATATATATACATTTATTTATTTATTTATTTTTTCAAACGAACGGAGTACCGCAGAGCACTAACTTCCAAAAGATACCACAGGGTTCAAAGTTGTGAGGTTTATTAAATTCATAAACCCAGTTGTGACGCGTTTCGAGCTCCACAGCGCGTCATGACTGGGTTTATGAATTTAATAAACCTCACAACTTTGCCATAAGAACCTTGAACTCTGTGGTATCTTTTGGAACTTAGTGCTCGGCGGTATACATTCGTTTGGAATATTATTTACTGGCTGCTCCGCCGGCTACGAGCCACCCCAACAAAGGCGAGGGATCTCCGGAAGGAGCATCGCGATATTTTGGATATATATATATATATATATATATATATATATATATATATATATATTATCAAAACACAGAGGTTCGGTGCACTCACGGGGCATGTATAGGCTTTGTGGTATCCGCAGACGCGTTTCTGGCTTTTGTCTTCATCAGTGCGGAAAAGCCGTTGATGTAAAGGCACCGTCTTTTAAACAGTCCTGCCATTCGATAGGTAAATCCTTGGCCAATGAGAGGCCAGCAATGTGGCATCTCCATTTCAGTTGTTTGTTGCCAGTTGCAACGTCTATGGCGCTCCCATCTCTAAAATCAAATGACAGCTGTAGTTACTGTGACTAGAAGTCCCTTTGCCTGCCTCTGGATAATATAACAATATGATTGTCACTGTCCTGCTTTCGGGTTGCACCTGCCGTGAGTTCGGCTGGCCCTAGGTAGAATGCTGTTTTCTAATTCAATTTGGGCTGCCTGAATAGCCGCTAACCGATTCTGTCAACCAAGCTAGGTTGTGGCTTATACAAATCTAGAGTGTTTCACCATATGTGGGACACTCATAGTCCTATTGTTATATTATCCAGCGGCAGGCGAGGGGACTTATAGTCACAGTAACTATTATTATTTGATTTATTTTATAGTTTTATAGAGCGCAAACCAGACCCGTGAGGGTATCAGAGCACTTTACAGGATTAAGGGTGGTATACAAAGAGTTAGGAAGGGAGGGACCAATTGGGTAAAATGGGTAGATACATTATACAAGAAAAAAGAGCATGCAGTTCAAGGTCCCGGCTACATATGGGATAAAAAGAAAAACAGGTAGATACATTATAAAAGAAGGCACACAGTCTCCCTCTTGGGTGGGATGCCCAGGAGTGCAGGATAGATATCATCCGTAAAAGCCATGGATCATGCCAAAGTTGAGGGTGGAACATGTCGCTAAGGTGATTGTAATGGGATCACATGGGTGAGGATTTTGCCCATTAGGAAAGTTTTGGTCTCCTTTTTAAAGTGTGCCAAGGATGGAAGTCTTCTGATGGCGGGTGGGAGATTTCCAAATTCTTGGAGCGGCCCCAGAGAAGGCCCGATTGTAGTTTTTTTTCTTCCAGAAGCGTGCTGGTTGAAGCAAAAGGTCTTTGGCAGATCGGGAGTTTCTGGCTCCTCCGGATATCACGAGTTCTTGGGCCAGATTTGCAGGGGAATTAGATTAAGAGCTTTGTGAGTAATGCAGGCGAGTTTAAGTTGGATTCTGGCCTCTAGGGGAAGCCAGTTCAGAGCTTTGAGGTGGAGAGAGATGTGGTTGAATTTCTTTGAGCCAGTTAGGAGTCTGGCGGCGGCATTGAAGCAGGCTTTCAATGGGGCCAGAGAGTTCTTGGGTAGCCCTGCGAGAGTAGAGCATCCACATTCTAGTCTGGAAATGACTAGTGCCTGGATTGCCGTTTTTAGGTCAGAGGCATCGAGAAAAGGTTTTAGGTTTCTTGGGTAACTCAGGTGGATTCTGGCAATTTTGGCCATCAAGTTGATATGGCCCCGCATGTTCAGGCTGCTGTCAACGATTATTCCAAGGGATTTCGCTGAGTCAACAATGGTAGGGGGGCAGTTTAGTGCTGTGATAGCCTTGAGCCATTCCTGAATGTCTGGATTGGTTTTGGGTGGGGAGATTAGAAGAAATTCCATTTTATTGCATTAAGAGTAAGCTGGTTGGCGGGGAGCCAGTGGACAGTCAGCTTCAGGGCCTCATTCAGCGAGAAAATGCCCTCACGGGAAGAGATTTTGATGTAGATCTGTGTATCGTTGGCTTACATAAGGTAGGAGATGTTGGCCCAGTGTAGCACCTCTGTGAGTGGTTCAAGGTAAAGATTGAAGAAGGTAGGGGAGAGGGTTGATCCTTGGGGGACTCCAACCGTGATCGGAGGGGGAGTGGATAGATTACCATTGATGAGGACTCTCTGTAAGCGATTTTGGAGGAAGGATCTAAACCATTCAAGGACGGTGCCATCCAAACCCATCCTGAGTTTGAGGCGTTCAAGGTGAATTTCGTGGTTAACCGTATCAAAGGCAGAAGATAGGTCGAGGAAGATTAGGAGACAGGTTTTGCCTTGGTCGAGGGCTTGGAGGTTGTCATCCATGATGTGGAGGAGGGTGGTTTCCGTGCTGTGTCCAGGTCTGAACCCGGATTGGAAGTCGTCTAGAAGGTGGAAGTTGGTGATGTGTAGGCTCAGCTGTTGTTGCACACATTTTTCCAGAACTTTGGCAAGGAGTGGGATGTTGGATATGGGTCTATAGTTGTCGGCGGAAGCAGGGTCCAGCAAAGGTTTTTTTAATATGGGGACAACTTGACCAGCCTTAAAAGAAGCAGGTATTGAACTCTGTAGGAGAGTGGTGTTGATTATTGCAGTCCAGGAAGGGATGATAGCATGAGAGGCAGCAGCTAGGCAGTTAGAGGGGAGAGGATCATTGACGTGATTGTTCAGGTTTAAGGAGGTTAGGATTCTCGAGATAGTGTTCGTCGTAGATGTTAAAGTTGGACCAGTGCACTTGGTTTTTGGGTGAGGTTTGGGAAGACAGCGCGGAGAGAAGAGGCCGAGCTGACAGATTTTGGTGGGGAGTTGTGGATTTAAGTTCATTTCCTAGGGCAGAGATTTTGTCGCAGAAGAATGATGAACATTTCTCGCTTGATATTCGGGGTTTAGGGGTTTCTTTGGCTTTTTTTTGCTAGTTTGTTGGATTGGTGTTTGACCAAGTCAAATAGCTTGCGTGGTCAATTCTTGGCGTTCTCAAGTTCAGTTCTGAAGAATTATTTTTTAGAGTTGAGGATTTTCTTATTGTAGGCATTTCTGGCCTGGCTGAGAAGTTGTAGATGAGCTGCTAACGGGTGCTGTTTCCAGTTTCGTTCAGTCTGTCAAAGGGATCTCCTCTCCTTGTTGAGGGATCCGTTGAACCAGGGATTCCTGTCTTTGATCTGGGTTATTTTTAGTTTTAGTGGAGCAAGGTCATCGAGAATATTGGATATAGTTGAAGAATAATGATCTACTAGGTTGTTGACCGAGGTGCACTGAGGGTGGGGGGGAGGTCGGTCTCACAGCGCGCAGCCAGTTTCTTGTGATCAAGGTTCTTGGTGTCTCTAACCCATCGTTTGGGAATCACAGGTTGTGGTGTCCATGTCTTGTGGGTGCTAGGCAGGAGGAAAGTGATAGCGTGGTGGTCAGACCAATCACAAGGGGTCAATAGAGATAAGTTTGACCACTGATTACTTAGCGATGATCCAGTCTAGGGTGACGCCTTTTGCATAAGTATGGAGAGAGCTGGCTTGTGTAAGGGCTTGATCAGCCAAGAAGTCTCTGACGGCGTTAACCTGAGGGTCCTTAGGATCGTTCCAATGCAAGTTGAAGTCTCCAAGAAAAATGTCATTAGAGTTAGGGGAAACCTTGGCTGTGATGATTTCCATAAGGAGGTCAGTGAAGGTGTCATTCTTGCCTGGGGGGTGGTAAAAGATGTGAAGTCTGTTCAGTTGGGAGGTGTTGCTGCAATTGGAGAGTGTGAGAAGTCTGTGGGGCTCAGGATGAGATCAGCGACATCAGATGCATGCTTTACTGCTGAGCGGCAGTTAATTAGGAGGCCGGCTAGGGAGGGGTCGGAGTGAGTTTCAAGTGTAGATGCAGAGATGGGTACTCTAGCTCGGTTGCTATTGACCACCCCTCTGACGCGGAGGGTAGCAGATCAGTTGAGGTTGGTTGCAACTGTGCAGGTAGGGTGTTCTTCCCTCAGGTCTGAGGGGCATGGGGTTGTCAAGGCAGAATCGTAGCTAATGAGGAGGTCAACCACTTCTTCCTCCGTGAGGTCTAACAGGTTAGGCATGGGTTTCTAGGTAGGAAGGAGGGCAAGAATTTCCTCCTCCGAGAGGTGGCAGGGTTGCTTGCGGGGGTGCAAGTGTCTCAGGGATAGTGGTAGTGAGTGAAGGAGGGGCTTAGTGTAGGGGATGGGGGTTGCTTTCTGCGAGAGCCAAAGATTCGAGAAGGAGAGCTCGGTGAGGTGTAGGAGGTTCTTTAGATCCAGAATGGACTTGTGGATGCTCAGGGTTAATTCGGTGGCTCTGTGGTGAAGATTATCAATATCTCTAAGAGAGGTAGGTTCTGGCGGGCAGGGGGCCGATTGCATTTGAAGGATATGCTGGTAGCATAGTGGTGGGTTCTGGCGGGCCGGTTGCATGCAAGCGATTCTGATGGAGTGTGCCGGTAGCCTAGTGGTGGAGCTAGGTCGATCAGTATCCCTATGAGAGGGAAGATCTTATGGGCAGGAGGCCGATTGGGTGGGAGTGATTCTGTCAGACTGCATTGGTAGCCTAGTGGTGGGGCTAAATCGACCCATGTTGTGGGCCCTAGTAGATGTTTCAATACCAGTGTCGAGGTCCCTAATAGACTTTTCAATAGCACAGTGTGCAGGAAGATTTTGCGGGCAGGAGAATAAGGTTTTGGGGACGCTTCTGATGGCAAGTGCTGGAAGTGTGAAAGCGGGGCTACGTTGGCTCAAGTTGTGGGCTCTAGGGGAGTTTCGGAAGCCGACGGAGCGGGGACAGCTTGTAGGCCTGAGTTCAGTGGTATAGTCGCGCAGTGGTTGGCATGCGTTGGTGACCAGGTAGTAGGGCTGGGTCGCCCAATGATGTGGTCACTGGCATGTGTGATTAGTGAGAGGCTAGGTACACTTGGCGGGTTGGGCGAGAGGCGGAGTGGGGAAAGCATGGACTAGGTAGGATTGTGAACATATTTTTTAAGGAGGGTGAAGAGGTCCACAAATTTGATGAGGTTTTTGGGTGGCCCTTGAATCAGGATAATGCCGCTATTGTACAAGGTGATGGTGAGGTCAGCACGCAGGATTGCGGATGGTGTGATCATGAGTTTTTTTCTGTGAGAGATGTTCCTGGTTTCCTGTACTTTGAGAAGGCTCGAGAAGGCATTGCGCCAAAGAGATGTTTTCCTGGAGTGGAAGATGAGGTTGTTAATGACAGTGCCCTTGTCCATGCAGAGATGAAGATCAGTTATCAGGGTCTCAGGATGACTTTTCAGGATGGAGTGTTTGATGGATTTAGAGGCGAATTTGGAGAGATTAGGAGGATACATAACAGTGTAGTCGTTGTCGCCTGTGGAGGTCAGGCAGGGCCCTGCCATGCTAAGGAGTGTGATGAGATTACCGCCCCAGCGGTCGATTTGAGTAGTGAAATATGATATAATGATAGCAGTCTCAGCAGGTCTGCCCTAATATCTAGGTTTGCTTAGAGAATGTGCTACAGCGCCATATTGACAGTGTCAATATTTTGTCAGTATTTACAAGGAGCTGACAGGTAAGAAGTGCAAGCAGGAACAGGTTTGTCTTGCCATCCTTCCAGATTTTTACTTTTTTGCAATCTAGAAAATACTATCATTGGTTTCATTTCTACATCAGTAAAGAATGTATATAAAATAATTAGAAATAGAGCTGACAGTTTCATTGCTGTGAAATTTAAAATCTGGCAGTCGTTTTTTCCATCTGGTCGTCTTGCTATGTGTGAGTCTTCTCGTCTGCAGAATGGTTACATTTTTCACACTAGCCAGTAGATGGGGATCTTGGACAGATAAACAATCAACATTCTTCTAGTCTTTGAAGAATGGAAATCGCACAAAAAATGTCAGTATAAAAGGGAAAAATAATGTAGTCCCTGTCGTGCCCCCCCAAATAGGACAGGAGCCGGAGAGTAGTCTTCAACACTTCTTTATTCTTTCATGCCCTACTCGTAACTGCCCCTCGGTCTTGTGTCCCTCCCATTCCTGTTCCTGGTTCCCGGCTCCACCCCCCAACCACTAGACTGCATCACGACGTGACATCTCCCCCCTTTTTAACAAACAAAGTTGATTCCCGAAACTTCTATAGTATCTTGATCAGCTGTACAGGGCGGCGACCCGCCTGTTTGAGTCATGAGACACGTCTCCATCACAAACTCAAACTCGGTCTGTTTTTCAGGTGTCAGCAGGGTGCAGTCTGTTGGGGACACTTCATTGTGTCTTTCCGGCTGCCTTGACAGGAGTATCGCTTCTTGTGATGTGGCTGTCGATGGCTCCGCTAGATGTCGGCTGTCCGTATTCTTTTGTAGTTCTTGTTTGAGCGGCAATTGATCGCTTGCACGTGTGTCCATTGTTTTAGTTTTCTTCCAAGCGCCTGCATGCACTTCTATTTCTCGTTGTCTTATTCGGTCAGAGGCAACACTGTCCTCCTGTCCTTGGACAGGCATGCCAGATAACACAGGTGCGCGCTTCCCTTCTAACTGATGATGATGACCTCTTTCCCAACGTGTTGGCCCCTCTGGGTAAGGTGACTGGGTGGTCCCTTTCCGCCCAGCGGGTGCAGTCACCTGCATCTGTGCTTTTTCTGTGCCCTTTTTGCGTAAGTCTTGCTGACCCCTTCAATGGTGACGGTAGATTCTTCACATCATGGTGTTCCTGGGGCTGACA
Organism: Lissotriton vulgaris; assembly: GCF_964263255.1. Lineage (NCBI taxonomy): Eukaryota > Metazoa > Chordata > Amphibia > Caudata > Salamandridae > Lissotriton > Lissotriton vulgaris. The sequence continues at coordinate 1,320,542,245 of NC_141687.1, read as the reverse complement.
TGGCATGTTGCCTTGTGGGGAGTTCAGACATTGCAGGTTGTTGGCCTGAGGTGTGTTGCTTTGGACAGGGAAGATGGCCTTTGCTTCCACTGTGTTTTCAAGTGGTGGACACCGTGACCGTTGTCGGTACCAGGACTCTATTGACTTAAGTGATCGTCCGGATATGCTTTCTGAGTCGGTCGACGACGCACTCCTGGAGTCGACGCTATCGAGGAGACACTCCTCTGGGTGCATCTTTTGAAATGTCTTTTGTGTTGTTGCTATGACGGGGTTGTTTGCTAGCCACGTATTTGCTTCCTTGGTTTGGTCTTGAGATGTTCGACTCTTCTCTGTTTTCTCCTGATCACAGATGACTTGAGCGTATGCGTCTTGAGTTGTTCGAGGGTTGTTTGCTGGCCACGTGTTTACTTCCTTGGTTTGGTCTTGGAGTATTTGACTCTTCTCTGTTTTCTCCAGATCACAAATGGCTTGAGCGTATGCATCTTGAGTTGTTCGAGTGTATGTGTGTATCGGTTTCTGGGGATGGCGTGGCTTGTCCCCTCGCCGGTGTTTGGTCCTTTCCTCACAACCGTTGAGTCGCCTGTCGTCGGTCTCCTCTGTGTGGTCTGTGTCTCTGCTTGATGGTTCTCCAGAGTAGTCTGTGTGGTCTGTGTCTCTGCTTGATGGTTCTCCGGAGTAGTATGTTAGTTTCCGAATATAAAGTGACTTGTCTCCTCGCCGGTGTTTGTAGTTTTCGTTATGACCATTGAGTAGACTGTCTTCGGCCTCCTCTGTGTGGTCTGTGTCACTGCTTGATATGTCTCCAGAGTAGTGTGTTGAGTGGCTTCTCGGCGTTATGTCAACCTGGTTGTCACGATTCCTGGTTGTCCCAGTCTTTCGTACACCCTTATCCATTGTCCTTTGTGTTGGTGACTCAGGGAGTTCCCTGTCACTTCGTCTTTCATGGTATCTTACTTCAAGTCTGCCTTCGCCCTCCCTCTCTCGGGTTTTGTGTGACTCCTGGGCTTTCCTCGCGGACATGGGGAATGTCTCCTGTCTTCTCTTTTTGTTTCCTGCTTCCCTGTCACTTTGTCTCTCATGGTATCGTGCCTCTAGTCCGCTTTCGCCCTCCCTCTCTCGGGTTTTGTTTGACTTCTGGGCTTTCCTCGCGGACATGGGGAATGTCTCCTTTCTTCTCTTTTTGTCTCCAGCGTCCTGGTGGAATTCTTCGGACACTTCCCTCGCTGTGACCCGCTCTCCAATTTCGGCTCTCCTGATGATCTCTTTTAGCGAGAACCGCCCTTGAATGATCTTGCGCTTGGTGTCGGGTTTTGAACAGCCTTCAATCACCCGCAGTCGGATTGCATCTTCATTTGTGAAGGTGTCGAAGTGGCAACCTTTCACTAGATGTTGCAGCCGGGTAATAAAGCTTGGTAAGGATTCTAATGGTTCCTGCCATGCTGCGTTGAAAGCAATGCGTTCATGATCCACGTCTTCCTTCGCGTAGAAGTGAGCGAGCAGCGTCTCTCTGAGTCCCCTATATGTCTCTGTGTCTTTTGCTAAAATTGTTTTGATTAAACGTCGGCCTTCGTGACCCACCAGCTGAAGCAGTAGCAGTCGACGTCTGCTATCCCTCCACTCACCGATCGTTGCGAGGAATTCGTCCAATGACTCCAGCCACTTTGACCATTCAGGACCCAAACGGTGAGCGCTGGTCTGTGTCACTGGAGGAGGTACTCCAATGCAGGGATTGGGTTTGTGCGTGTCTTTCCTCACAGGCATGATAGTGTAGTACGCAAGCTTCAGGTAGACGGACTTGATTTCTTGAGATCAGCTTGGTCGCCACTCAGCCGTTGGCGGTATGATTCTTTGTTTGTGGTTGTTGCGTTCACCAGGGCTCGTTCTCTTGTGTTTGTCTCACCAAGGCTTGTTCTCTTGTGTTTGCCAATGCATGTTGTGGTTTCCTCTAGTCTTCACCGCTGTTTGTTTCCTGCGGTCACTTGTGCTTGTTTCCTTATTCTATCTCTTGTATTTACGCAGTCTTGTTTTATTACTTGTTTGTCGTGCATTCATCAATGCTTGTTGTATGTGTGTCAGTCTTGTTTCGTCACTTGCATCTTGCTTATTTTCCTTCTCGCACTTGCCTGTGCTTGTTTCTTTGTTAAGCCTCTTGCCTTTGCTTATGCTTTTTTGTTGTTGATTTCAAGGGTTGTATTTTCTCACTTTTGTTGGCAGGTTTCACAATTGCCTGGCTCTAACATGGCCGACACATACAATTCAATGGGGGCCTATGGCTGGCGCCTGACTTTAAGATGGCCGCCGCTCGAGACAGACTGTGTTTATAGTCATTCGAGATTCACTTTGTATGAGTGCCAAATGTAAGGTCTCTGGCTTGCTGGCTCATCATTTGGGAGCGTGAACACTCAGGACTCACCCCACGCCTCTTTGGTGCCATCGGCAGGCGGTCTCGAGTCCGGTCTTCGCTTTCTCTCTTTCTTCGCTTTTTTTTCTTTCAGTGCTTCTCCACGCCTTGGCTGCAGCCTGATCTTGCCTCCCCACTTCCCTCCGAGGATCCCTCGTGTTAGCAGGCACTTTCTTTACTGGGGTGAGTGGCGGCTTTCAGCAGCTTTACCTTGGCTCAATGGTGCTTTTGATTTTCGCGCTCTTTCCGAGCATCGCATCGGGACCCCTGCAGGCTCTCGGGTGTCGGGCCACCCTCCGGAGGCACACAGGTCGGCGGGCAATACCTCCGCTATGTTAATCAGGATGTCAGGGCACGGGCAGTAACTTCTTTGAAACAACGCTGATTCTCGCGCTTTGGCAGCATTCAGGCACAACGTGTGGAGCATTCCGTTTCGCGCTCCTTACGTGCTGCGCTGACACGGGCTGCAGGCTCTCTGTTTTCCTGGCTGTCCACGGGCGGCAGGGGTCTTGGGCAATGTGGGCTTCAGTTGTCATCCCACCCTCGTCGCCATTGTCGTGCCCCCCCAAATAGGACAGGAGCCGGAGAGTAGTCTTCAACACTTCTTTATTCTTTCATGCCGTACTCGTAACTGCCCCTCGGTCTTGTGTCCCTCCCATTCCTGTTCCTGGTTCCCGGCTCCGCCCCCCAACCACTAGACTGCATCACGACGTGACAGTCCCTAATCATTGACGTCAATTCACCAAAATATCTAGGGTAGTGGAAGTGACATCACACGCCATTTGACCTTTGATTTCACTCAAAAACACATGCTTACACATACCCAAGCTTTGTTTACTTACCTCAACTGGAAGATAGGGTGATATTTCAGCTAACTTTACTCCATTTTTATACTACACTAATAGTGAATAATATTACGTTATTCACTAATAGTGCAATAAAAAAACTGACTGATAACAAGGCACGTGGTGCCTCAACTAACATCCATAAGGATGAGCTGCCTCTGTGTTCCTGGCACTGCCTTTGCCACATCTGAGGTCAGGGGTTGCAAAGGCAGTTCCAGGGGTCGCAAAGGGCAAGCGAAGAGTGGCAGCTGCGACCCCTAGTGACCCGTAAAAGACTTTCATGATCCTAATGCTAGCTGGTGGGCTTTATGAAACTTATCTATGTAACTGCGCAGGTAGTGACTAGATCGGACGTCACTACATTGCAACTAGTTCATCGATAGTACCTTTACCTTGCATAGCCAGTACATCATAGTGTGTCTGTGTATATGTGTTTCTTTGTATGTATTTATATATATATACATGTGTGTGTGTGTGTGTGTGTGTGTATGTGTATATATATATTTTTTTTTCTTCAAAGTTTGTTTGATTACTAAAAACCATAACAAAATGTTAAAAACCATGTAATTCATGTATACACAGATCTAAGTTTAAAAAAGAACTCAAGTTAATACGAAAACAGTGCAATAATCTTACTTTAAAATGGGTTAAGGTTAAGAGAATCCTAGTATTGAGATTATAACCTATATGGTTCGAAGTTTTGGGTAACAGAACAGTCACAGCATCACTTTAAAAAAATCTAAAAGGGAGGCAAGTGAACAGGACAATTAATTTGAGAGATGAATATAGTGTTCAGATGGGCCACGCTGGATAAGCCGGCGGTCGTTAAGTGGTTTTATGGCGATGAAGCAGCGCTACCGACCAGAGGAGGATTTGCTGCCCTGTCTTTCCCCAGAGATTTAGCGGCTCTGCTAACAAATTTAGTGAACTGGATGTTCAACTTGGTGTTTTCTGAGTTCAGAGCAGCTATTAAGGCCTGACGACAAGTGCGAGGTCCAAGTTTGTTCCACTCCTCCTGCAATAAAATCCTCCTGTCGTTGAGCAAAGTGGGGCATGTGCAGGCTATATGCTCCATGCTTTCAGGGTGGTAGCCACACTCCCTGCATTCAATACTAACACAGGGGTGCCGCCACTCTAGCCAATGCTTTAAAAAAGGCCATTTGCCCAACCTTAGGGCCATAAACTTTAGCTTCCAAAAGAGTGACAATGTGCTTGATAAGTAAGATGCCTCAACCCCTAGTTTGAGGTTGGAAGTAACGGCCCAGGCGTGTTTCTTTCTTGATAGTTTTGTCCTGTTGGAATGAAAAGACCAAAGCCGGACACTTCGCTTGATTATGATCTTTGATGCCCATAGTGATGGGTTTGTTCCCCATTATTCTGTGACTCTGAGTAACTGTAGAGTGTGTGCCAGGTGGTGGCGATATACATTTTTTGACTGGATGTGCTGGTCGTTATTTTGTTTCAAAGTTTGGCCTCCAGGCTGCCATCCCGGACGTTGTGCATTCTGTTACAGAGCGTAATGAATGCGCCTGCCTCAATGCCATAATGATCTAATCGGCCGGGTTCTAGCCTAACTTGTGCTGGGGATGAGGACCTTGGCAGGCGCCATGCTCGTTTAAAGATTCTAGTAGTTAGTTTGTTTAATAAGGTGCTTGTTGCGCCCATCATAATGTCATGTCCATATTATAGCGAGTTGGTGATCTTAGCCTTCATTACTTTGAGCAGTGGAGTTAGGCTTGGACCAAGTAGCTGTTTTGAAAGTTTTGCCGAGCGACAGTGCTTTAGCCTTAACAGCGTCTTTTTGCTTGGTGAAGGAGGCTCTGGAGTCCTGGAGAATTCCCAGGTATTTATAGTGTGGCACTATATCGATGCTTTTACTGTTGAAACACCAACCACCTTTCTGCTGCTTCCGTTTACCAAAATTAATTATTTTTGTTTTTGACAGTTTCAGTCCAAGGGCATTGTTTATTGTGTAGCGGAGAAGTTAGTCTAGTAGCCTCTGCAGGCCTACCTTTGTGTGGCTAAGTAACACGAGTTGTCAGCGAATAAAAGGTTGCTGATACGGGATCCTTCTAGTTGAGGCGGGTGGGAGTTAACCTTGTCAAGTGTGGAGAATAGGTCCGGGATGAACAGGTTAAAAAGGAGGGCGTCAACATGCAGACTTGTTCAATGCTGCTTCCTGTTTGAATCTTTTTTGAGACATGAGAACCTTCTCCCAACTTTATTCTAATCCAAGTTTGTGAGTGGAGTTCGATTATGGCTTTTAAGAGAGCGGGAGGTATGCCCCAGCGTTCTAATTTTTGCCATAAGCGGCCATCTGGCACCTGGTCGAAAGCCGCCTTGAAGTCGCCGATGCAGCAGTAAAGTTGGATATGATGAACTGCTGCTTTTGCCATCAAAATGGTTAGTGCCAGTAGGTTGCTGGTTGTGCCTGAATTGGCCACGAAGCAAGTCTGGTTGAAGGGGAGGCGCTGTGTTGATTCTGCCCAGGCTGACCGCTCTTCCAGTAAAATGCTGGCGTAGTATTTAGATTCAATGTCAAGAAGAGCTATCATTTTATACATTTTCGGGTTATTTCTTTTACTACTTTTATAGATGGGATGGATGATGCCGCCTTTCCAGGAATCTGGGATGTTGTAGGTGAGCCTGCAATATAAAAACAGGGGTGCCAGGTGGCCTGACCACAAGGTTACATCTGACTTGGACAAGGCCTGAGGTAGTCCGTTGGGACCAGGAGCGCCGTCTGACCTACCCTTCCTAATTATCCGAGCGACAGTATTTCTTAACACTCCTGGTGTTTTCAGCGTCTCTATTGTCCATTCTCTCAATTAGTGATTTATCCAGAGCGTATTTGACTGAGATGATGGACTTGAAAACTTTTTGAGCTTGCTGATAGTGATTGAATAGGGATGGTGTCCTGTGCTTTTCCTGGCCCAGTGTGAGACCAAATTTCTTTGGAATTTTAGCTTTTTTGTTGCAGATGATGCAGGTTGTGGTGTATCTTGCCAGGTACAAGTTTTGGACGGAAATGTTTTAATTAATCTGTTTACAAGTGCTTCCCAGCCGTCGATGATGGGTACATCTTTTTCACTTAGTAAACATAGGAAATCACTACATATCTCCATGACGGGGAGAAGGAGCTGGACGTCCATTTCATTCTCCTTAGGTTCCCAGAGTGGCAGCCTGATAGCGTGTGTGCGATTGCCTGGTGGTGGGGGAATGTTGGGTGATAAAGTTATTATTTGAGGTCAGTGGTTACTCTCCCCTTGTGCTGCGATGTGATGGCACTCGATTAAGGGGAGCATTTCACTGTTTCCTAGAGTAAAGTCCAGAAATGAGTGGGTTTGGCCGTCTGCTCTAGTGCAGGCCAGAAGAGTGTCTGTGGGTGAGCGACCATTGATTACAATATAGCCAATACTGCTGAATTGGAGGACAGTGAATTTGCCCAATTTGGAAGGTCTAAGTCCTCATGGTAATGTTTGTGTAGCAAGATGTGGGGGAACCACTGGAAAGATGATCCCTAGGTCCTTGAACGGGTTGTGGAAGAGGTTTGTTTTAAAATCTCCAGAAATTAAACACGGTGTGTGAGAAGTTAGCCTGGCATATGATGTCCACTAGTTTGAGTGGGCACATAGCACCAGTGTAATCGACCCTTATTGATGGTGGTTGTAAAGTCAACCTTATAGAAAGCTATCCTAGTGGTAGCATTAACCAGCAGTCTTCAGGCTAAGACTTCAGTAGGTGAGTTAAGCAAGTTGTTTTACCAATTATAATCCCTTGAGTACAAAATGAAAGGACACCACACAAGGTATATATCAAATATATATGTATTTAATCTAAACACAACCCCTCTGCACTCTTTATGAGGTCAGAGGTCAAAATACAATACAAGTCACACAGTTAATATACAATAAGTTGCACAGTATACGTTATGCCCTAGGGGCCTCACAAACCATATACTAAGAAAGTGGTATAAGTACCACAAGCAAATTAGAAAGCAGGCGTAGGGCCTGTGGAATCGCTGGGGCTACACTAATCAACCAAAGGTTAGGAAGTAGGAGGCCCACGTGAGCCGCATGCAGTGTCTAAACACAGGCGTGGGTTACTATTGACTTTCTATGGCGCTCGTAAAAGTTACAAATATGCAATTTAGGGACACTTCCGGATGGACTAGGATGGAACCCTTTTAAACTAGGACACTTCGAGAGTCAAGACCCATGGGAGCACCGGAATACTCGTGTTTCCTCACCCAGGGAAGCCGGGTGCATAGATGTCTTTTCGTGTCTGGTTTCGTCGTCGTTTTCTATGGAGAGCTGCAAAGAAGTGCTGCAGGCGACCAGAGGAAAAGTGGCCGGGTGGATCCAAGGGTGGATTGAAGATCTGACGAACCTGAAAGCAGAAGGGATAGAATCTGGGTCACTAGCCAGTGACCAGGAAGGTACCAGGAAGGAACCAGGCGATGTTGGGTGATTTCAGGTTAAGTAGTCAAACTTAACTCTTCAGCCACAAGGTCCAGGAGGCATCGACAATGACCAGGTGCTGGATTCAAGCTGTGCCACAATGGATCTAGATGACTGCATTGTTGGTATCCGGATTAGACCCAACAAGCTTTGGCAACTGCAACCCACGCACAATGTCAAGATTGGCTCTGTTGCAGACCAGCAAGGTCTGTGGTGTTTCTCCTTTTCAGGGAAACTGAAGCAAACCTAGAGCAACCAGGAAAGCGAGTTAGTTTCAAAATGGAGTCTTCAGGGGGCTCACGAGTTAATCTGCAAGAAACCAGGATAACACATCAAGCTGAAATGCAAAGGCGGGGCCCACGGGACACTCTCGGAGTGTGGGGGCCTGGGCTTCGGTGCAAATGGTGCTTGGGGCTGGGGCTTCTCGTGCCCCAATGCACAACTTACTGAGCCTTCAGGAGAGGAATGCAGGTAGAAAAATGCATTATGTCCAGGGTGTCCCGTCCCACGTCTCTCGTGACAGCCATGGGTCTCAGCTTTGCTGTCGATGTGGGTCGGAGTAAGAGAAGTCTAGAAGTCCAGTTTCTGTGTCGCAGAGTCTTCGGAATCCGATGGGAGCCTTAAAACTGCAGACCTGCAAAGTTGCTGCTGTTGCCTGTTTGAACAGGGTGGTCACTCCTTGACCACAAGGGAGATATCTTCCATCTTCCAGTCAGAATGGAACATTGAAGGTCCAGGATATGTCTTTAAAAGATTTGTCCAGGGTAATCTAAAGTCCTAGGGACACAGCTCCTATACTTATACTAAGGATGGGGGCTGGACTACCTGGCTAGGTCCCTCCTATGGGTAGACCTAGGCAGGGGGTGGTTACACCCCCTTCCCTTTGTCCAGTTTTGCACCAGAGCTGGGGCTTAGTGCCCCAGCAACTGGTTTGAACCGGGCTATGCATGGAACACCTTGTGTGCCCCAGGCAGTGTCTGGAAAAGCATCTGCTGATGCAGCCCTCCCTGCCCCAATACACAAAACCCTGTCTGGGGAGGTACTGGCACCTGCCTGGACAGGAAACCTATTGTCCAGGCCTCCCCTGCCGGAGTTTCATCCAGCAGCAGGAGGTCAGACTCGTGTCTGTGACAGCAGCATCCATTTTGTGATGCTGAGGCTCTGTTTAACTTTAACCGGGTAAAGCAGTAACTACATGTCTTCTCTGTCTAGAAGGGTTGAATGCTGCCCCTGTCACCAGGACTGGCGGGGGGGGGGGCGGGGTAGTATTCCAAAGTGTTTGACACCTTACACAACATGTTTTGATAAACCCAAACCAAAGTTAGCATTAACAGCGAGGTCTATAATGCACTTAAGAGTATATTGTATGGCTAAATCATAGAACCGCTTTAAGGAGATGGTTCCGAAAGCTGCAGAGGGGCTCAGCTCACGCTAGGGCACCCTCTCACATAAAACCAAGCACTCTGCCTCCAGGATTGTCGAGGTCTACCATAGGAGTGACTTATAGGTGTCTATAAATTAAGGTAGATATAGGGATACTATATCTAAGTAAGGGGTGATTACACCACCTTTCCCAGGCTGTGTGAACAGACCTGTGGTGTCAGTTTGGAAGGCAAACCAGGGGTGGCATAATACATGCTGCAGCCCCTGGTAGGCCTACGGTGCATCTATGCCCTGGTTACCTATGGTACACTATACAGGGGCTCACAAGGGTGACCCAGTAACCAATCTGGTATGTACCTAAAGTACATGTTCTCAATTTAGAGAGAGAACGGCTGGGCTGCGGGTCTGATTAGCAGGCCCACAGCCACACTAAAGTCGAAAAACCAGAGAATCACAGCAAAAAGTGGGGGTGACCATGGGAAGCAGACGCTACTCTCCTACACGGTGAACTACCGTGACTGCTTAAGATGTTGCATAATATTTCAGTCAGGTGGTCCAGTTTGACATTTTTCTCAGTGGTGCACGGAGAGATATAAACATTTAGTAGAAGTAACTGACTGTCTGAAGTCGGACTTTCAACCACGATCCTAGCAACCCAGCCAACTTCAAATGTAATCTGTTTAATGCGTGCAGGCAGTCTGGATACATAGATCGAAGGTCCGCCACGTAGTTTGCCATACTTACTCTGTCTTGTAACAGGTAACGTGAATTCTAGGTACCCATCGATTGGGATGCTGGTTGCTAACCAAGTTTGCTGGAGAAGAATAGTGTTGTGTTTTAAAAAAAATCCTAGTGGGTCTGGAGATTGGGATTTTGGCAGAAGACTGTTAATATTCCAGGAGGAAATTATTAAACCCTGTTCGGTATTATTTCAATCGATCCAATTCCGGGATGGGGCTGCTGGCAGCCATGTCCAGTCTGCCCTTCGGGTAGCTTGCAGTTCGACACTGCGCTCAACGTTGCAGACTGGAGAGTGACTTCTGGCTGACTTTAACACAGAGAAAGATGAAGGACTTATACAAGAAGCTGGAGCCTGGATGGATGAGAGTATTGAAGAGTAGCGGGGAACACAAGGCGTTGCTATAATTATTCCCTAGTTTTTTAATTGGTCGGCTTTGATTAAACCAGCTCCCTTATGGTGGTGGATGCTAATGTAGAGTCAATTATCTTGCTTGGAAGCCATTACTAGGTTTGAATTTGATGGCGATTATGTCTTTTGATTCCAGAGTGCACAGATCCGGGTTCGATTTGAAGAGCCTGATTATGTTCTCGAGGTTTAAGATGTCATGCGAGCCTTGGGAGACATACTCTGGTATTAACAGCAATGTGGTCTCGTTGCTGTCTGTAGCTAGATTGTGGATTTCGGCAGTTGAGGACTTATGTGGCTTAAACTTTGCATCTGTTGTTCGTGGAGGAATGGATATAACTGGCAAGGGTGGGGGGGTGGGCTTGCTCCCTGACTTGGTTAGTTGGTGCTGAAGTAAGAACTGTTTTGCGCATGAGCATCAGAGGTGGTTGGCTCGGTGAGATTACTGAGTACTCTAAATCCAAGCCTTTGCCAGAGTTAACCGCATGATGTAAGCCTGGACTGTTGATCATCGGTTTAGGTATGGAAGAAGCTTTAGGAGCAAGGGAAGGCTTTTGCAGAGGCGTAGTTGTGGCTGTCGTGTTAACAGTTGTCGGCTCCTCAAAGGCTTGTAGTTGACTATTTCCAATGTTTCCGATTTTTCCCTGGGTAATTAGATGCGGAGAATGCCTTTAGGTTTGAAACAACTTTATTTCTGAAGAACTTTTCACTTTTGGGGGTGCTTTTTGAGGTGTTAGTTACTGGGCTACTTGCAACGTGCTGGTAGTGATGCTGAGCGCTGCGCTCGAGTCCTGTGCTGTCACCGTTTTTTTATTTGTGAAATCATTGCAGATTGTTTTTTTTGGCTCATCTGTGTGCCTATTACAGGATTTCCTTAGGCTTTTTTTTCCCGTTTTGATAGCCGATGGATAGATTGCTGGGGAGGTGGGGATTCTGTAGTTGTGTCAGTAGTTGCCTTGGAGACAGCTGTCGCCTTAGTTGATGGTGAAAAATGGGCTGGTAATTTATTGGTCGTATGCTCAAACTCCGAGACCTCTCCTTGTGCGGGAGCCAGGAATGAGGGATCGAGGTGCCTGGATGCTAGAATCATCTGGATTTTTGTTAATACTGATGAAAGCAATTGGGGCAATGAGGATAGAGAGTCAATGATGGGAGAGCAACAGCATACTGATTGAACTAGTTGCACTTGAGATTGGGCTTTTGTTATCAGTGAATTGGGCGCCTCCAAATTTCGATCAAACCTGGCGGTATACACATCCAGGGTGTTTAAGAGGTCCACCTGCTGGTCCATTTTCTCTGAGTGGTAAGTCAATGCTAACACCATAGATTGAAGGGTTTGAAGAAGTTGTGACCAGAGCTTGTTTAAGTCTGGTGATGGAGAGCTAACATTAGACCTTTTGGAATCTTTAGTGAATAAAGACAGGTCAAGAAGGGTATTGGGCATGATGTCATGGCCCCCGCCTGAGTTGATCTTTTGTTGGCAACCGTTGAGGGTAAATGATGAAGGGATTGGGGATGATGTAGTGAGGTTGCTTAGTTGAGCGTTTGCCTGGGTTGCTGCTTGTGGGGTAAGGACTCTAAAATTGGATGGTTCTTAAAAGTTAGGGAGTTGGTTGCTAAAGAAGAAAACTGGCTATGGTTCTGAGCAGACTGAGGAGTTGGCAAGGTCACCTTACATCCAATGAGAGGTGGGGGAAGCCAGTGTGACAGGAGAGTTATCGTATTGCAAGTCAAAGTAGAACTGGTCAAGAGCCTGGGGTGATGGGGGGGCCTCAGAAGCTCTTTTGTTTGGAGGTCGGTCCTTGTTGGGAAGCCTGGTAACGATGAACTGAGGCCTGTCACGCTAGCAGATATGGGCTGAACCTGTGTTTGGTCGAAGGCTAGGGCTGAGGGTGTTGAGGTAGTTGAAGCAGAGGTCAAAGGGATGTCGAGTGAGCTTTGTCTGGACTGCGAAGCGGGTATAGAGCTTCTAAAATAGTCCCTCAATGACACTTATTACAATGAGGAAGCTGCTATATTTGAAAATCTTGATTTTGGATCCTCAAACGTTGGGCTTTCCAGGAGCACACCTGCGCACGAGTTGTTTGTTTGGTGGGGGCGTCATGAGGGAACTGAACTTGAAATGGAGACTGCTGGGATTGAAGCTCAGGAATGGAGTCTGAGACAAAACCCGGTGGTGGTTGTGGTTTCGATAATTTTGCTAGTTTTGCAGTTGGGGATGGGCCACTGCTGGAGCGTCAGAAGCACTCATCTTGAGGCTTTCTTTAGAATAATTAGGTGGGGCTTTCCTACTTCTCCCTGATCTCATCGCTGGCCTCCCAACACCACCTGAGCTCCCTGCACCGGCTTCCCCACCACCACTTGTGGTATGGGCTTGCTGCCAACCCGGGACCCCCTTTGCCCTTACCTTAACCCCAGGAGCTTGACTCCCAAGACTGAGTGGGCCTGCCCGTGAGCTGCGTTCAACCGGGGTGCCCCTAGCCCCATTGGCTGATATTGGCCCCCTGCACTCTGCACCCAGCCGCCCTAGTGCTACTGGTGGTGCCCCTTCAGTGCTAACCTGAACCTTGGGGAACCTTAGTTCTACCTCCCCAAACTCTAGCCCTAAAACCATTTACTTACCTGTAAACTTAACACTTTGTTTTTCTCCATAGGACTATATTGTGGGTTTTCTCTGAAAAATCTTCTACGTGTTGAACTGTCTTGTACTGCAGCAAAAGTAACTTTACATGAGACAATATGTTTATTGATGTCCTGTGTTGCTTAAACTGGGTTAAGAGTGTGTTTCATGCCAAACTAGAAAAGTAATCATGAACTAATCTGAAAGTAATTTCAAGTGTTTTGGAACAGTTTACAAATCATTTCCTCAACTGCATAAGTAATCTGAATTGTCCTACAAAACCAGTGTTCACTGTACTTTAAAAAGTAACATTGTATGAAGAGTTTAATTTACCTGCTACTAAGTCAATGTTGGTTCTAGAAAAAAATAACTTTTTATATAAACAATTGGTCTGGATTCAGTCTTTGAGTGTGTGACATCATTTCTTGCCTGAGTGTGCACGACAAATGCTTAACACTACCCTCTGATAAGCCTGACTGCTCAACCACACTACTCGGGGACATCTTAAGGATTTTGGAGGCCCCGGGTCAAATGTATTTTGGGGGGCCCCTGTTCCAAAGAGCCTTGAATTTCTGATCTAGTTTCAGCTGTTTCATGCCCTCTTGGGAAGGTCACTGGCCGTGCACAGGCACACTGGTCCAAATTCTAAATGTGTTGGACATCTCATATTTTGGGATATTGACCTGTGTTTACAGTATTGTAACACAGCAGCAGCTCACTTAAATTAGTGCATGTAATCTCTGTGACATATGAATGTGTGAGGTCCTGCTTTGGTTTAAACTTTGTTATGAATGTTGCAAGCAACATAAACACAACATTTCTGTGCAAAATGTCTGTGATAGACTCTCACACAACACCCACATTAAAAATAAATGAAAGGAAAACAGTATTTGAAACGATCTGTTCAAAAATTATTGAAGGTTATCAGAGCAAGACTCTGCAGAACAGAGCTGGCACCATCAGGGGGCCTCCTGAAACGGGGGGCCCTTGGCCAAAGCCCACTTTGCCCATGCCTTAAAACGACTGACACTACCACAAAAGAGAGTAAGGTATTTTCTACTTTAGCCTCTGCTATACCTTTGGGGATCCACTGGACTCTGTGCACAATATACTTCACTTTGGTATAGTATATACAGAGGTAGGTTACTACATTCATCTTCTAAGCTTAACCTTGCACTGTTGAAAATGGGTTAGGTGTGAAGGGATAAAGCCACATTTTCGCGGAGTGAACTTTCTGTTGGAAGGGAATGCTATCAGCAGAAGTATAAATCCAGATATGATCTTAAGATTGTTTGGCAAAGGGCTGTTGGTCATAAAGTGTTGGTGAGGAAAACAAGAAAGTAAGACCTATTTTTATAGGTCCTTTCTTAATCAGTGAGGTTACGACGAATGTGGTGGTTCTTGATTCCGGTGATGTGTGGAACATGTCCAGACTTTTGAAACATTGTACTGCACACACTTCTACAAAGTCTGACAATGGGCTTGCTAATTGTTTGGATTCACACCGGATTGATTGTGAGATTCAGGTTGTACGGAGTGGTGTAGAAGTTCTAGCCTGAATAGGCCCAAAAGAGAGTTTAGAAGGAAACCTATTTAGCGTGAGTATCATATGTAAAGAGTGCTCGGATTTAAAGACAGTGTGTAGTTGTAAATCTTTAGCAGTCAAAATAATAATAATACGTTTGTTATTTATTTGGGTTTTTATGCGGTATTGGTTGCATTTTGTGTTAATCAAGTAATTATCTTTTAAATTGTATCCTACTGCAATTTTTTATATTTATTACATTACCTTGTTTTGTTATGAGGTGAAGATGTGTTATAGTCTCATATGTATGTGGTTCCGCTGTCGGGTGGAATCAAGGGGGAGTAATGGTGGAACGTTATTGGGTGAAACGTTCAGGTTGTAATGGAATTCTGGATGGTTGGGCAGATGAAGCAAGGGACGGTTGAAGGAGGCTGGGTTGCTGGTGGTCCGTAAACGTGGACCTGAAATAAATGTCTTGAATCCACTTGCCGGAGTCCTGGCTTCAGTAAAGGTCGAAACAGCAGGTTCGCCTTAAAAGCACTCTGCTTGTCTGCCATATCAAATGTTAAAGATAAAATAAAAATAATTACTTTTAAGCATGGCTCTACATTGTAGACAAAAGAAGCTGATGTTCTTACTCTGCCTAGATGCTTTATTATTAATGGTCATTTCTGCTATGTTAATATGTCCAACCTGCAGAGCAACATATTTCCACCGGGGGTCAGTCTAATCCTGTCGACTGATATTAAGAGCTTTGACGTAAAACACTTTCGTATCCTTTACATGGATCACTAAGTGCAACACACGTGTTCTTTAAAGAACACGTGTAAAAATATAATATATCTGTACTTCGCTAAAAATTCATATTCCTCACAATTTTAACGTCAGGGAAATAAATCTTAGCAAACGAAGAAATTGTTAACCAATAGACCTTAAATACAGTGATGCATTGCCTCCGCCACTGAGCCCAGCAACTATATTGGTCCTCAGAAATGGGATTTATTATTTTTACAAAGTACAAAAAGAATTTTTCCCTCATTCATAAGAAGTCTGCCACCCACCGAACCTCCACGCAGGCGTTCAGATGCCGTAGGAAGCATTGCGGGGATTGTAGAAGGACTTGTGATCAGGGCACAATCCCTTAAAAAGAAGTGAGGGGACTAACCAAGTTAGGCAGTATGCAAGTGACGACATGGGATGTGACGTCACAGCATGTGACAACGCACCTGGCATCACAGGAAGTGGCATCATAGCCCATGACCTCACAGGAAGTAACCTCACAAGAAGTGCCTTCATATATCTCAAGACCTCACACACGTTTAGCAGGTCTATCATGAGCCCATTTGAGCGCAATAAAATGTTTTACAAATTAGATTTTGCGTCCGGGTTGTGCCAAAAAAGTGACTCCACTCCAAAGCAAAATCTGGGTTTTCAACGTATAAATTAATTTTCTGAAACCCTGCAACAAAGAAATTGGCAACGTGCAGAAACGTGGCACTAAATCTGTTATGCTTAATTGGTTGCAAAGTCAGCATTTTACAATATCTTATGGGGTTAAGTCACCTGCTGCTAAGAACTTTGTGTACCAACTAACTCTCAGGGAATAATAATAATGGTGAGAATACTCTGGAGGTTAACGTATTAGCCAGAGAGAGCTGGGTTTTGTCTAGCCCTAGTTTTAAATTAAAGTAACATAGTGTTAATACGTCTCATGCAAAGCACATCCTGCAGAAGACAGATTTATATTGTATGTGAATGGGTAAGTGGGTTACTGCTTTTAACACACAGGTCTGTTTGTTACTTGCAGTTCATACATTTTAATTCTTCAAATATAGCCCAGTGACTGCAGACAGACAAGTGACCCCTACACCTTGAACCACTCACTGTCATATGTAACACATCCTATACATTGATTTAAACATATAGGATTTTTTGTCAATACATAATTTGTATGTGTGATGTAAAGCGGTCTGGCACCCTGCATTGGGATGAGCAGCATTAAAAACCCCAAAATAATGGTATTTAAACTGTTATTTGTGCAAATAGAGGGACAGACCAACTCATCTGACGTTCTTTCTGTTCAACGCTTTAGAAAAGAGGGTGGTGATGAACAGAGTGTCTGAGTTAAACAGACCACTCTTACCCAGTCCAAAGATCAGGGCTTGATCCATCACCATTATTTATCTCACTGCCCCATCCCAGCTCAGAACCTGGCTATATGCAAATCAGTCTGTCCCTGGCCCAGTGCATCATGGGAACAGGGCAGACTAAACTACCAAGCCAATTCTTCACCAGAAAGGAGACAAGCTACCGGGGACCGGTTTCTGGCATTTCAGCCTTCTTCGGCCCGGCTTGCTTGAATCCTGATGGAGCAGTGAGAAAGGGACTCATGTCTGAGTATACCCTGCCACACCTATAGTGGCCAAAAACGATTTAGAAAAGGGGGTGGTGATGAACAGAGTGTCTGAGTTAAACAGACCACTCTTACCCAGTCCAAAGATCAGGGCTTGATCCATCACCATTATTTATCTCACTGCCCCATCCCAGCTCAGAACCTGGCTATATGCAAATCAGTCTGTCCCTGGCCCAGTGCATCATGGGAACAGGGCAGACTAAACTACCAAGCCAATTCTTCACCAGAAAGGAGACAAGCTACCGGGGACCGGTTTCTGGCATTTCAGCCTTCTTCGGCCCGGCTTGCTTGAATCCTGATGGAGCAGTGAGAAAGGGACTCATGTCTGAGTATACCCTGCCACACCTATAGTGGCCAAAAACGATTTAGAAAAGGGGGTGGTGATGAACAGAGTGTCTGAGTTGAAACAGACCACTCTTACCCAGTCCAAAGATCAGGGCTTGATCCATCACCATTATTTATCTCACTGCCCCATCCCAGCTCAGAACCTGGCTATATGCAAATCAGTCTGTCCCTGGCCCAGTGCATCACGGGAACAGGGCAGACTAAACTACCAAGCCAATTCTTCACCAGAAAGGAGACAAGCTACCGGGGACCGGTTTCTGGCATTTCAGCCTTCTTCGGCCCGGCTTGCTTGAATCCTGATGGAGCAGTGAGAAAGGGACTCATGTCTGAGTATACCCTGCCACACCTATAGTGGCCAAAAACGATTTAGAAAAGGGGGTGGTGATGAACAGAGTGTCTGAGTTAAACAGACCACTCTTACCCAGTCCAAAGATCAGGGCTTGATCCATCACCATTATTTATCTCACTGCCCCATCCCAGCTCAGAACCTGGCTATATGCAAATCAGTCTGTCCCTGGCCCAGTGCATCATGGGAACAGGGCAGACTAAACTACCAAGCCAATTCTTCACCAGAAAGGAGACAAGCTACCGGGGACCGGTTTCTGGCATTTCAGCCTTCTTCGGCCCGGCTTGCTTGAATCCTGATGGAGCAGTGAGAAAGGGACTCATGTCTGAGTATACCCTGCCACACCTATAGTGGCCAAAAACGATTTAGAAAAGGGGGTGGTGATGAACAGAGTGTCTGAGTTAAACAGACCACTCTTACCCAGTCCAAAGATCAGGGCTTGATCCATCACCATTATTTATCTCACTGCCCCATCCCAGCTCAGAACCTGGCTATATGCAAATCAGTCTGTCCCTGGCCCAGTGCATCATGGGAACAGGGCAGACTAAACTACCAAGCCAATTCTTCACCAGAAAGGAGACAAGCTACCGGGGACCGGTTTCTGGCATTTCAGCCTTCTTCGGCCCGGCTTGCTTGAATCCTGATGGAGCAGTGAGAAAGGGACTCATGTCTGAGTATACCCTGCCACACCTATAGTGGCCAAAAACGATTTAGAAAAGGGGGTGGTGATGAACAGAGTGTCTGAGTTAAACAGACCACTCTTACCCAGTCCAAAGATCAGGGCTTGATCCATCACCATTATTTATCTCACTGCCCCATCCCAGCTCAGAACCTGGCTATATGCAAATCAGTCTGTCCCTGGCCCAGTGCATCATGGGAACAGGGCAGACTAAACTACCAAGCCAATTCTTCACCAGAAAGGAGACAAGCTACCGGGGACCGGTTTCTGGCATTTCAGCCTTCTTCGGCCCGGCTTGCTTGAATCCTCATGGAGCAGTGAGAAAGGGACTCATGTCTGAGTATACCCTGCCACACCTATAGTGGCCAAAAACGATTTAGAAAAGGGGGTGGTAATGAACAGAGTGTCTGAGTTAAACAGACCACTCTTACCCAGTCCAAAGATCAGGGCTTGATCCATCACCATTATTTATCTCACTGCCCCATCCCAGCTCAGAACCTGGCTATATGCAAATCAGTCTGTCCCTGGCCCAGTGCATCATGGGAACAGGGCAGACTAAACTACCAAGCCAATTCTTCACCAGAAAGGAGACAAGCTACCGGGGACCGGTTTCTGGCATTTCAGCCTTCTTCGGCCCGGCTTGCTTGAATCCTGATGGAGCAGTGAGAAAGGGACTCATGTCTGAGTATACCCTGCCACACCTATAGTGGCCAAAAACGATTTAGAAAAGGGGGTGGTGATGAACAGAGTGTCTGAGTTAAACAGACCACTCTTACCCAGTCCAAAGATCAGGGCTTGATCCATCACCATTATTTATCTCACTGCCCCATCCCAGCTCAGAACCTGGCTATATGCAAATCAGTCTGTCCCTGGCCCAGTGCAGCATGGGAACAGGGCAGACTAAACTACCAAGCCAATTCTTCACCAGAAAGGAGACAAGCTACCGGGGACCGGTTTCTGGCATTTCAGCCTTCTTCGGCCCGGCTTGCTTGAATCCTGATGGAGCAGTGAGAAAGGGACTCATGTCTGAGTATACCCTGCCACACCTATAGTGGCCAAAAACGATTTAGAAAAGGGGGTGGTGATGAACAGAGTGTCTGAGTTAAACAGACCACTCTTACCCAGTCCAAAGATCAGGGCTTGATCCATCACCATTATTTATCTCACTGCCCCATCCCAGCTCAGAACCTGGCTATATGCAAATCAGTCTGTCCCTGGCCCAGTGCATCATGGGAACAGGGCAGACTAAACTACCAAGCCAATTCTTCACCAGAAAGGAGACAAGCTACCGGGGACCGGTTTCTGGCATTTCAGCCTTCTTCGGCCCGGCTTGCTTGAATCCTGATGGAGCAGTGAGAAAGGGACTCATGTCTGAGTATACCCTGCCACACCTATAGTGGCCAAAAACGATTTAGAAAAGGGGGTGGTGATGAACAGAGTGTCTGAGTTAAACAGACCACTCTTACCCAGTCCAAAGATCAGGGCTTGATCCATCACCATTATTTATCTCACTGCCCCATCCCAGCTCAGAACCTGGCTATATGCAAATCAGTCTGTCCCTGGCCCAGTGCATCATGGGAACAGGGCAGACTAAACTACCAAGCCAATTCTTCACCAGAAAGGAGACAAGCTACCGGGGACCGGTTTCTGGCATTTCAGCCTTCTTCGGCCCGGCTTGCTTGAATCCTGATGGAGCAGTGAGAAAGGGACTCATGTCTGAGTATACCCTGCCACACCTGTAGTGGCCAAAAACGATTTAGAAAAGGGGGTGGTGATGAACAGAGTGTCTGAGTCTGGGTGAGAGCTTTCTGCTTAATTCAGAGACTCTGTTCCTCACCACCCCTTGTTGTAAATATTTTTGTCCACCCTAAGCGTGGAAGGGTATTCTCAGATGTGAGACCCTTGCTCATTGCACCATCAGGATTCAAGCAAACCGGGCCGAAGACGGCTGTAATGCCAGAAACCGGTCCCCGGGAGCTTGTTTCCTTCCCAGTGTAAGAATTGGCTTTTGTAGTTTGGTTTGCCCTGTTCCCATCATGCACTGAGACAGGAACAGACTAATTTGCATACAGCCAGGTTCTGAAACTGGGATGGTGCAGTGAGCTAAAAAACGGTGTTGGATCTAGCCCTGATCTCTTGACTGGGTGAGAGCTTTCTGCTTAATTCAGAGACTCTGTTCCTCACCACCCCTTGTTGTAAATATTTTTGTCCACCCTAAGCGTGGAAGGGTATTCTCAGATGTGAGACCCTTGCTCATTGCACCATCAGGATTCAAGCAAACCGGGCCGAAGACGGCTGTAATGCCAGAAACCGGTCCCCGGGAGCTTGTTTCCTTCCCAGTGTAAGAATTGGCTTTTGTAGTTTGCTTTGCCCTGTTCCCATCATGCACTGGGACAGGAACAGACTAATTTGCATACAGCCAGGTTCTGAAACTGGGATGGTGCAGTGAGCTAAAAAACTGTGTTGGATCTAGCCCTGATCTCTTGACTGGGTGAGAGCTTTCTGCTTAATTCAGAGACTCTGTTCCTCACCACCCCTTGTTGTAAATATGTTCTTTCTGTTCATGCATATCTCTTATACACAGGGATCCAAGAAAATCAAAAGATTGCCCTTTTTAGATCTCGGCCTGTGTAGGCTGCGCTTGCGCAGTCTCGCCGGCGAGATCTTATGTTTTTCAGAGTGGGGCTTGTACCTGCCCTTCTTCTCCATGGCTGGCTTCCTAAACGGAGGCCAGCCATTGGGGGAGAGGGGCATCTGTCCATTTAAGCCCCGTCTTTTTGGGATTCTGGGTGTGTTTTTTAGTTTCTTTCTCTCCTCTTCCCATTGGCTGTAATTTTACATTCCAGCCAATGGGAAGAGGAGAGAAAGAAAAACACCCCCCCCGAATCCGAAAATGACGCTGCATTTTGCCGAGGCATTTCTGCTTGACCTCGGAGAAACATGGTTGCATCCCCTGCTCCTTGTTGAGAAGAGATACTACTCCCTTAAAGTAAAGAGTTTGATTTGTGACAGTTCATGAATTTTAGCAAGTATAAAACAGAAACTCTATCTGCGTAATAGGCATACCAGCTACAGGACAGAAGTATGTCCTTGCATGCCACCATAAATCTCCAAGCCATCACACAAACTCGAGTCTCTGCTAATTGCTGCCATATGTTTTGTCTCCTCTTGTGACCTGTTTCTTCAGTATTCCAGTGTGTTGGCTCAACCTCTTCAGCTGGGGCGTGGGCGGGTGTTACTTTTTGCAGGTCGGTGTTTCCCTGCAAGCGCGGATTGTTTCACAGCTGCTGTGACATGGAGATCGGTTGCTTTCCCTCAAGTAGATGCCTGGGAGGGGGAAACGCGCCGCTTCCCTTCACAGAGCCAGAGCGGGGGCCGTGAGATAGTGAGGACCAGCCCACTGTCTAAACTTCTTTGCTCCAGGGACTGAGGCATGGTGGGCCAGGGAGGAGCTTGAAGCAGACGGGCCCCGGAGGCATCACGTCGATGCAGCTCCTCGTCCTTTCTTCAGGCCTCTGTGGGAGCAGAAAGGAGGTTCCGGCTGGTGGTAAGGGCTATAAAGCAGGGAATGGACTCGCGTGTGAAGGCGGCAACTGGGAGCGGCCGAGCATGGGACTGTCACAGGAGGCGGGAAGGGAAAGTAAAGCGAAGGAGAATGTGTGGGTGGTCCGAATAATCTTTAGGGGCATTGGGAAAGGAGGGGCCTTGCAGGGGACCCTCCTCCGCCCGCTCACAGAGTGTGCTGGACCCCTGAAGTCCTTGGTTCCGTTGGTGATGAGAATGTGAGCCGGATACTATTGGGCCGGTGGATCCTGGAAGTTCCCGGAGCGCCACAGGTACATTTCACAATAACTTTGCGCTGCCACAGCGCCTCCATGTAGCACTCCCCCAACCCCCCCCGCATGGGTCTTGGTGCGGTCCTGGAGTTAGGAAGGAGCAGCCGAGAGAAGTGTTTGAACGTCTTTCAGAGGGGAGGGGAAGCCCGAGGGATCTGCAGAGTCTTGTCGTGGCACAGCATCGACAGTCGCCTATCCGTTTCCCTTGCCCTTGACAGCCCTCGGCTGCTGCGTGGGTTAGTGTGAACATTACGATGGTGGCACAAGTGGGAGCCCCCTGAGTTTCTCATATCTTGAGTGTTGTGTCGAGTAGTTTGTGGAACGAAGGGAGCAAAGAGGGCGAGAAGCCTCAACTTTTTCACCTGTGACCGCATCTTTGTAACTACCTGTAATGTCTTTTAAGGGGTGTTAAAAGCGAAACTTGGGGATAGTTTATTCCTTCTTTCTCAATAGCCCGTAATTTACACTTTTGTTTGGGCTTTAGCGATGCGGTGAAGAAAAAAATAGAAAACACTGATGGGCTTCCTTCATCGCCACAGACAATCTTAATCTACTCGACCAAGAGTTGATAATTCTGGTTGAGTCCAGTCTATAAAACTGCAGTTAAAGAAATTGTGGTAGGGAGTGGCCTCTCTTTGAAGTTGTTCCCCCCCCCCCCCCCAGAGGGCAGCGGAAGAGGATAGATATCGCTGTTTTAATTCAGTACTGCCAGGTACATTCAGACCTGTTTATCTCCAGGGGAAGAAGAGATTAGCCTAGCCAGACAGTTCCATGCTCACATCTGGATGGGTTGGATAAGCTTTAAAACACAGCTTGAAATGAAAGACTGCATGTTCAAGTCTGCTGAATGCGTCCAGGCCCTTACAGACAGACAGACAGACCGCCGTCCGCAGAGCTGGCTGTAGTTCTCATAACTGGCTCCTGGCGGCAGTGGGAAGAATCTGACACAATCCACGAAAGCAGGGATGCTTTGCACTTGTATGTAGCGCTTGCACGATCCCAAGGTATTGGAGCGCTTAACATGGGCACTGGTTACATTACATAGGACATACATGCTGCCCAGAGACCTGATTCAGGCAGAGGACTCCCGAGTCAAAAGCATAAGATTGCTTCATTCTCCCGCTTGAAATCCCTCCTCCTTCAACAGAACTCCATGTGGAAAATTAATTCACCCGATGCTTGTTATAGGAGAAGTGAAACACGAAGAAAGAAGATAGGCTCACATTCTGAGGTTGTGAGATCAGAGCTTATGGATGAAAGAGGAATACCCGTCTGCAGCTGATCAGAGCAGATGCGCTGGAAAGCAAAGCAGGCCTTCCGCGCTGGCAACTGTGGAGCGCGCGTACCGCTTCGGGTCATACGGCTGCGCACGCCACGTGCCTGAATGTGAAAGTGCGGGCGCGTGGGAGCCAGTCGGCCTGGAACTTCCTACATAACGTCACCTAGGAGAGCGTGGCGGAGGAGGATAGGGCGGGTTTTCTGTCACAAACACGTTGCAGATGTCTCTGCCGTATGACTAATGAGTGAGGAGTGTACACAGTCAGTAAGGCAATATGCAGGTATTTTTTATGCTTATATTAAAATGTGCATGAGGGTGTGTAAAAAAGGGAGCACAAATCCGTGGTATAAAATGTTGATATTACATTACGCCATGTTAATTACTTGCACACAGGAGAGAGGGGAAAGGGGGCACAGGAGAGTTGGAAGGAAGGTCTGAAAATGATGGAATGAGGAACAAGCTTTGTGAGTGGTGTTGTCTTTATTTCAAAAGCTAGTGTCTCACTGGATAGAGCATTAGTGATTTGTAGTTCACTGGCATTGGTCATCTGGATGACAGGTACAGAGGGAGGAAGAAGGAGAGGGCCTTCTTCAGTGTCACTTAATACCATTGGAACGAAGCTCTGCAGCAGTCACTTGACCCGCTCTGTGTGTGTGTGGGGGGGGGGGCTCTGTATGTGTGTGTGTGGGGCTCTGTGTGTGTGGGGGGGCTCTGTGTGTGTGTGTGTGGGGGGGCTGTGTGTGTGTGTGGGGGGGCTCTGTGTGTGTGGCTGTGTGTGTGGCTCTGTGTGTGTGTGTGTGGCTCTGTGTGTGTGTGTGGCTCTGTGTGCATGTGGCTCTGTGTGTGAGTGTGGCTGTGTGTGTGAGTGTGGCTGTGTGTGTGCGCGTGTGGCTGTGTGTGTGAGTGGCTGTGTGTGTGAGTGGCTCTGTGTGTGGCTGCATAACAATTACACTTGCTACATTTCTCACGAACCCTCTCATATTCTTTCTCTCTCTCTATCTCACTTTCTCTTTCTGTTATTTTTCCTCTTTGCCTTTTCTCTTTCTTACTTATCCTCTTTTTTCTATTCTGTTTTCTCCCTTGCCACTCTTCCTTGGCCCACTCTTTCATTTTCGTCTCCACGTTACTTCACTCTGTCTTTCTCTAGCGCATACACTGTTTTTATCTTCCCTTCTCCCTGAAGCAAAGACAAAACAATTGCTCAGTTTAACAAGCATTTGCAATGCACTAGGTCTTGCATTTAAGCAAGTTTAGGCTATTAATTGGCATTTTAAATAATAAAACGTTCTACTACTCACTATTACTCACTCTACAACTCACTCTCTAATACTCCGTTTATAATACCCTACTCAAACTATTCTAATAACTATATCTACAAAATGCTACTCATTACTACTCACTATAATACTCTGTATTATAGCTATCTAATACTCTACTACACTTTACTAACTACTCACTCTACTACTACTGTAAGCTACTCACACTTTACTCAATCTCTACTACTCTCTAATACTCTCAATTCACACTCTACTACTGACTCAACTAATCACACGCTAATACACCCTCTCACTACTCTCTACTACATACAAGTCACACACCTCACAACTCACTAAATTACACTATCCACAATTGTATACTCACTCTCTACTACTCTCTACTATACTCTAATACTAAAAAGTACTAACTAACTACTGCTCTCTAATATATACTTTATTTTAAAAGTCATTCGCTACTCACTCTACTAAATAGATATACTACTCCATATACTATCTATAACTCACTACACTACATCTATTTCTATCTAGTACTTTTCATTACTCACTACTACTGTCTCTACTACTCCCTAACTCCTACACGCTCTCTACACACTATCTACTACTCACTCTATACTACTCTCCACTAATCTACACTACTCACTAACTACTATTGCCTACAACTCACTCTTACTTTACTCTATACAAGTATACTCTCTATTAATCAACTAGTCACTCTCTACTAACTATTAATCACTGCTAATACTCTCTACTACTCTCTAATGCTTACCTATTGCCATTGTAAATGACAATACCATATAGTTATCGGTTAAAAAAAAAAGAAAAAATGACATTTGCAATGCCAATAGCTCTAACTTTAACAAAGACGAGACCATTGCATTGTAAATGCTTGTTTAACTACCTGTGAAGGGATGAGTTGTGTGCCTTTGTTTTCCCTGCATTGCATTTAGGTGTGAGGCTCCCAATCATTCCCATCCAAGATACTCCAACAAAGAGAGGCCTGAGAGTCCCTTATTATTTACTTTGACTTTTTATGGGCCCAGCTGCAATCTCATAAGCTCCCTCCTCGCCTGCAGGTTGCTGCTGGGAAAGAAAGTGGACAACGTGCAGGTGCTGCTGAATGTGTCTGGATGTCTGAAAAATATACCGGGACGGGTTAAGCATAATTTTATGGGGCCCAACTTCTTGGCTGGGTGAATAGAGTGGGTAGACGGCTTCTAACCCATGTACCCTTGACATGAGCCCTGCTTGTGATAAAGGTAACGGGCTAGGCTGCTCTGGGTTAGCGATGTCTGGCAGCCTACGTTGCCTGTGGTCTTCGCACAGTGGCGGCTCCGTTATGGCAAAGGAATGTGAAGTGAAGAGTCGTGGTCCAGAAGCGTGAGTAAAGTAGATTTATTAAGAATAACACAGGAGTACAAGTGTAATCTATCCTGCCTCAGCAACCGCCAGGATCAGAATAGAGAACATGGAACTGACACAGGTTAGAGAACATGGAATCAATACCAGTTAACACTCTAAGAACATCAGCAATGATGATGGCAGTATGATGAGAGGCACAACATATCTCCTCCCCTTAAAGAAAGAAAAAGTAAAAACAACGTAGGATTTTTAGCTGCCCACAGTTTCTGTTGCATCATTTTATTTTTACATTGTACTATCAATTGATCTCGAATCATTTGGTCAGCCATAGCTCCAAAGTCACATTTTAGAGATAACTCCCTTAAACGAGCAACCATCTGATCCACTGTCTCTTTACCCTTCTGGGGAGCAGTGTAAAATGTATGTGTTTGCATGACAATGTTTACTTGCTTTCCAAAATACTTTTCCAATCTCAATTTTGCTTCATTGTAGGGGTTATCAATAGGTTCACCATCTGCATTCAGAGGTTCTGGCAAGAATTCAATACCAGCTAACACTCTAAGAACATCAGCAATGATGATGGCAGTATGATGAGAGGCAGAACAGAATGTCACTCCCCTGCCTGCAGATGCAAATGAAAAATAAAATGACAATCGTATTAATTTTCGTCTTGTGGCCGAGTCTTTGTGTTTTAAGGCCACAGCACTGCAGCAGGGGGAGGAGGAATTGTGGACACTGCTGTCAGTGGGCATTACAGTTTGGCCGACCATCTTAGGCCGACCAAACCATCATGCACACGGACATCTCTCCAACCCAGCTGTGTTGCTGGGTGGAGAGACCAGCAGGCTTCCAGCTCCTGATGAAGCGCAAAATTAGCTTGCCCCGCCCAATCCCGACACTGCTTTCATGGGTATGGATTGGCTGTAGTGGAGTCTGGGAGTTCAGCCTGTGCCCAGAGGAGCCGAAGGCTGGTGAGCAGAGCAGTGAGCAGAAGACCAGTAGCTTTTTATTGTTTGTTTTGTTACAGGCCCTCCGCACTGCTCCACCACATTTTCCTGACATCAGCCACTACTGCTTTCCCATAAAACCAAATTTCAGCCCATAGAAGCATGTCAATTACTTGATTTGATATCAGTTTCCCTAGCCTATTGCCCCGGAAGGACATCTTGCTCCTTTTGTTTGGGAGCTCTGGGGTTTGTTCATTCTCTTGGGCTGTACATTGTCTTCTGGATGTGGAATCACGCTCCATTTTCCCTAGAGGGCAATGGAGCTGTCAGATCCCTGGAAATTTGGTATGTGAATGTAGCACCTCGCCTATTTTTTTGTACGCTTGTCTCTTCAAAGCGTGGTAACAAATTTATTTACCATTTTCTCATTGCTTATACGAATCATACCTGCCATTATTTTTGTTCTTTTTCTCTCCCTCATTAGACAGGACTTTTGAATTTTACTCCAATTATAAATACAATGTAGGGGCTTTCGACAGCCCTCTTCCTTAATTGGTTTGTTTTTGTGTCAGCTCTAATTGTTCTTACACCCATTACAATACACACCGTGGCGTTGTATAGCATGTCTTCTCAGGAGTGGCGGTGCCCTTATCCAGAAGAGGACACAGCACACTGTTATCAGAATACTGGGACTGAACCCCAAGCTGCTCATGCCCCTTTTATTTCTACCCTCCAGCCACACCTGGCCGTTGGGTTGCATGCATCAATTGGACTCCTACGTTATGCCGGGAGGCTCACTACACAAAATCAGTTCCAGACAGGCTCCTCAGACAACCTGGTGACACATACAAAATGTTAAAGTCTTTGGCTGGGGGCGAGGTTAGGGCACCACCAACAGCTGTCCCTGGCTCACTTGGGAGCACCCCGCCAGCATCTCCACTGGAAAGCCATGGGTGATATTTGCAGGAGCCAGAATTGCCTGAGTGTTAATTGGCATTGGCTTACTCTTTGGCAGTGATGCGCATCATCTTGTTAAGGGCACACATTAACATTGGCCTGAGGCCACTGGGTTGAGAATTTTTTGGTACCTGATCCCTAGACTCTCCAGAAAATCTCTGAACTCAGCCCTTTGGAATGGGGGTTCCTTATCTGTGTGCACTTCTGCAGGGACACCAAATGGTGTGAAGACCTTCTACAGGCAGAGACCTGACTTTGCTGAGTGCTGTGGACTCTATCACTGCAACCACTGGATATTTTGAATATCTGTCATTTATTAGCTAGGATAGGCATCCATCGGGGGCACTTCCAAAGTCCAAACTGAATCTGGTCCACGGTGCTATGCAGGAATCTTCTGTGCTCACAGGAGACTGCACTCTCATTCAACTGGTCAGTTGACATGCCAGCAACATGCCACTTTGCCAAATGTGGCATAAAGCCCTGTGAACAACATTTTCCTTGGCAAGCAAGCTTTTGTCTTTGAAATTTCTTGATGACCTTCATTTGCCAAACCTACTATCCTCTGGTAGATGGCCACAGGTATCAAGATGCAGTGGCCTCTCAGCCATTTGGTGATAAAGTCAACTCGTCCCTCACCCTCCACAGTTAGGATAGACTGCCCTTGTCCATGGCTGTCCATTTGTCAGTGTCCTGTCGGAACGTTTTCTAGGCTCCACTCGGATTGTAGCAACTACCTACTTGAGTCGGTCATCCTCCTGCTTGGCTTGGCAGATCTCTTTCAGGGTCAGTTAATAATGGACACACAAGGGACCTCTGATCTGCTTCAGCTTCCATCAACTGACTGCTGTCTTGTACACTCCCTGGGTGACGGGACAAATATTTGTGTGGGGTCTTTGCCCCCAGGCTGTTACATGCCAGTGAACCAATACTGTTGCTGCTGAACAACTCCTCTTTCAATGCATGGCGATGAGTTGAGGTGCAGTACCACCAGACACGGTGTTCAGAGGATTGTGATCTGTGGCCACCTTGAATTCCCTGCCACGTAGGTCTAGACTTAAATGATTTGAGGGCCAAGTTGTCACTTTCGATCTGAGCATATCTGGCCACAGTAGCTGTGAGGTGTCTGCTCTGAAACTCTAGAGGCGCTCATGCACCTGTCTCTTGTTCTTGAATGAGTAGTGCCCCATGACCAATGGGGCTGGCATCAACAATTAGTTCTGTTGCCTTCTCAGGATCAAAGTAGTACACTGTGATCTTGGTCAACGGGTTTGTTTAATGTTCTGTTCTTGACTACTGTCTGTTCCTTGGGGCCCAGGTCAATTTGACCACCCTCTTTGCCAGAGCCCTGTTCAGCTCTAAGATAGAGGCTAGGTTTGGTAGGAAGCATCTGCAGTAGTTGGCCATCCCCAGTAAATTACACACTTCTGTTGTGTTGCAGGGTGCAGGGGCATTCTTGGTGTTTTTGACTGTCGCCCAGCAGTGCTCCTCACCAAATTACCACCAGGTGCTGGCCTACCAGTGGTCAATGGGTTCAAATGCTGGACATCCTCTTGTAAGTGAGCCCCCTGCGGTGCCAGAGGTAGAGAATACGCCTCAGGATTCACCCTGTGTACTGTTGGGTGGCAGTATGGTCCTTTTGCCCTGATGAAGCTGCCAAAAAATGTTTACAGGCAACGAAACATGTTGGCCATTCTTCACTTTGTAGTCTAGCATGCCAGTTGTTTTTAACTATGCATCGAATGCCTATACGTAAAAAATGTTTTAATGGTCTTTCAGATACATTGTTAACATCGTTTTTGGCTCATTTTTGACTTTGAGATTAAGGAGTGAGCTCTTTATTTTTTTTATTTGATTTTTTTTCCGGGGCTGGGGGTGTTGCGGGGGGGCTGACACATTGCTGCAAGAAGCTTTTTATAAGCTATTATAGTCCACCAAGATTGTTCACTAAGATACAAATCTAGGAAGGATGGCTTTTCCTGCATGCATAACAAGATGCTAGATAGGAGAATAGGTGCTGATGAATACAGTTTAAGCCAGTTGGTAGCACAGTCCGACAGGTTTCTGATAGTTGCTTCCTTCAGGCACTTCCTATTTTTACACATATTGTTATCCACTTGTGACACCACACCTCATTGCTATTCCTGAACCATCCCGAGATTGACCAATCCCAAATTGATGGGCACAGGCCCTTATTGAGGAAGCATTCAAAGGACCGTATTTTAAATATTTCTTACTATGCTTGGAGAGGGGGGTTCTTACTGTTTTGAATTGATTTGAGCAGCGGGCCCCACATTGGGCTCTAATTTACCCTTGTAGCACCTCCCGTTTTGGAGGTGACTATCAGTGTTGTCAGAGGGAGATGGTGAGAAGAAACACAAAAGAGATTATCTGGAGTCATAATCAGCGGCGGGTGGCACATATCGGAGGGAGGGGTGTGGGGAGAATGTGTTGGAGAAGTGGGTATATAAAAATAAAATAAAAACTTACATTTTCATCGCTTCCTTGCCATGTCTCCCCACCGTAGTTCTCCCTCATTAGGCTGCAGGAAGCACACCCACGTTCCCAGTCATCCAATCACAACGCTGCCTTAGCAGCATTGTGATTGGTCTGAGAGCCTGTTTTCGGCTCTCAAATGCTGACTGGAGACCTGGGCATGTTCTCCACATAGACTGCAATGCAGCCTGCATGGAGAACGTCCGAAGTGTGCAAGACTGTTTTGGGCGGTCCCTCACGCATAGCTGCATAAGTAGGAGAAAATGAAATGATAATAACGCAAGTTATTATTATTTTATTTTTCCTTTGTTTCACTGCAAAAAAGCAGTGCGGCGATGATCCTCCACCTTAGCAGAGGAGCCGCCACTGGTCACCATTATCAGTGGTGCCATTGAGAAAAAAACATAAGAAGAAATACAAGAGGACTAATTCTTGAGAAATGATTAGCAGTTTAGTCAGAGTGAAGTACTGAGAAAAAAATATAAGAGGAGAGAGTCAGGAGGCTTGATTATCAATTGTGCTAGAGAAAGACAGTGAGAAGAAACACAAGGAAAGATACTGGAGTCCTAGTAATCAGTAGTGTCGGAGAGAGATAGAGGAAACACAAGAAGAGAGATTCTGGAGGAACATTTGGACGCCGGAGAATCTGATTACTAGACAATAATGTGAACTCCTCAACATGGAATGGTCAGCAACACTGCATAGTAGCTACTTCCTTTATTGTTCTACAATGAGGGAAGCAATTTGCATTCATTTTGTGACTTTTGGCATCAGTTATTGTCCACCTACTCCTCCTCCTCTCCCTTTTGCTACATATCTTATTGAAGGCAATTTTAAATTCATTCTGGCAAGATTCATTAAAGCTATTGCCTTGCATAGTGCCTTCTTAGATGTGCTAGAAGAGCTAATGGAGAATTGGTCACAATAGATAACATGTTTTAAGAAGCATTTTTGGGAGATGAAGTCATGTTAGAAAAAAATGTTATTATTTATTGCCTGGGCATGGAGGAAAGGAGGTTATTTGACCATATGACTCCCACAGGAAACAGCAGAGAAATTCGATTAGTGGAACATTTTCATTAAATCATTAAAGCCAAACTTATAAAGTAGTCACTTGTTTTGAAGTATAATGCCCAAGGAGTCGAACGGAAAATAAGAAGCAGGTCCCTTTCAGCAGGATATGAAGTCAAAGTCATTCTTTAGGTAAGGTGCAAGGATGGTGTTTTCAAGACAATAAATGCATTCAATTGGTTGTCTCCCTCAGTCATTGCCAAAAAGAAAAGTGGCAAAATCAGGGTATGCAATGACCTACATCAACATGTATGTTGGCATAAAGACTCAGAGGTACTCTGCATTCATCACTCCATTGGGGTATACCAATTTTTGTAGGATCAAATTTGGGTTCAGTTCTTCCTTGGAAGTTTTTCAATGTAAAATTAATGGACTGTTTGAGCAGATGCTCGGAGCATGGGCATTTCAAGATGATGTTTTGCTTCTTAAAGAAACTATAACTGAATATATTGCAATCTTGAAGCAGGTGTTGCTTAAGATACAAGAGAGGGGTTTCAAGATGCAAAAAGAAAAATGCACGTTTATCTGGCGAAGATAAAAAATGTAGAGACTGGTGTAGGGGAAATCAGTTTCTAGCCACAACTGTCCATGGTTTTAGCCATCTCCAATACACCTTCCCCTAGCAAAAATGATCATTTGGCATTCTTCCTAGAAACAAGTATATTCCAATCCAAATTAATAAACAACTGTGCTGAAACGAATGAACCTATGATAAACCTAGTCAAAACAAATATTATTTTCTCTTGAGATGAAAAATGCGAGCTATGTATGACTGTTAGCGAAAAAGTTGTTTTCGCAACAAGTCCTGTTTACTCTACCCAGGTTCCATGTGTCCCGCATGAAAGAATGCTCATTCACATATTTAGGCCAGAAACTTTGGAAATCCCTTCCAGACTTTCTGTGGGACTGTGCATCTTTTCTTGCCTTTCGTAAGGGCCTTAAAGACTGCACTCTTGTTAGCCAATTACATTTTAGGGTTTTAGGGTTTTTAGAATATGGAGGTGGAAAACAAACAATATTCATACATTATTCATACACTTTTTCTTCTCTTTTTTACAGATACTGGTGTGAAGAAATATGGCTTACCTTCCAGCACTAAACTCCTTGGGTAAGCCTCGAAAAGCTTTTCACTGCTGAGCATGTGCTGAATGTATTACTATTTTCTTACCTGGGTTTCACAAAGTGATAGTTTAAATGCATCTCCATTACTGGCAGCACAATGGGAGCCATTAAATGACAGGTAGGTGTTGCTACATTAACAAGGGAGTCGCTACATCTGAGGGGACATTATTTCTCAGATAAGCAGAAGTAAGTATTTAAATGTATTTTTATAAATGTTCATAATTATTACCATTGTCTGTATGCGTATATATCTGTGTGTATGTGTATATGTATGTATATATATATATATATATATATATATATGTTTGAGCAAATGCGCACCTGCGCGTCTCAGCAGGCACACGCAGCGCTTCTGGCTCTCCAGCCTGCATGCCTCTCATGTCCCGGATCTTGCACTTCTCCTCTTGCTTTCTCATGCGCCCGACGCGTTTCGAGGCTGGCCGCCTCTTCTTCATGGGGCTTGGTTCAGGAAACAGGCAGTGCTCTCACGTTTGTATCACCAACTTTATTTCATTGGGAAAGGTCCGCCCTGAGTGGGCGTGGCTAAGCGTCTTTTCACCACCAAGGATGATGGTTATTGTAGTCCACAGTGAGAGTGTAAGTAAAACCTTGAGTAGGTTGCCTGGATTGCTGGAACATGTATGCCATAGTTTGTATTCCCTTGAGTAGGGGGAGAGATGTCAAAATCCAGGGCGATTTATATTCAAAGAAACGTTGCGCCCAGGACCCTTGTGACGTACAAGGAGTCGGCTTCTCCGCGCTGTGTGTCAGTAAAAACTGCAGCCGGTGATGGTGCTCTGCTGCACGGCCAGGGGCAGCCGTGAATTCAATGTTTGAGCAAATGCGCACCTGCGCGTCTCAGCAGGCACACGCAGCGCTTCTGGCTCTCCAGCCTGCATGCCTCTCATGTCCCGGATCTCGCACTTCTCCTCTTGCTTTCTCATGCGCCCGACGCGTTTCGAGGCTGGCCGCCTCTTCTTCATGGGGCTTGGTTCAGGAAACAGGCAGTGCTCTCACGTTTGTATCACCAACTTTATTTCATTGGGAAAGGTCCGCCCTGAGTGGGCGTGGCTAAGCGTCTTTTCACCACCAAGGATGATGGTTATTGTAGTCCACAGTGAGAGTGTAAGTAAAACCTTGAGTAGGTTGCCTGGATTGCTGGAACATGTATGCCATAGTTTGTATTCCCTTGAGTAGGGGGAGAGATGTCAAAATCCAGGGCGATTTATATTCAAAGAAACGTTGCGCCCAGGACCCTTGTGACGTACAAGGAGTCGGCTTCTCCGCGCTGTGTGTCAGTAAAAACTGCAGCCGGTGATGGTGCTCTGCTGCACGGCCAGGGGCAGCCGTGAATTCAATGTTTGAGCAAATGCGCACCTGCGCGTCTCAGCAGGCACACGCAGCGCTTCTGGCTCTCCAGCCTGCATGCCTCTCATGTCCCGGATCTCGCACTTCTCCTCTTGCTTTCTCATGCGCCCGACGCGTTTCGAGGCTGGCCGCCTCTTCTTCATGGGGCTTGGTTCAGGAAACAGGCAGTGCTCTCACGTTTGTATCACCAACTTTATTTCATTGGGAAAGGTCCGCCCTGAGTGGGCGTGGCTAAGCGTCTTTTCACCACCAAGGATGATGGTTATTGTAGTCCACAGTGAGAGTGTAAGTAAAACCTTGAGTAGGTTGCCTGGATTGCTGGAACATGTATGCCATAGTTTGTATTCCCTTGAGTAGGGGGAGAGATGTCAATCGCCCTGGATTTTGACATCTCTCCCCCTACTCAAGGGAATACAAACTATGGCATACATGTTCCAGCAATCCAGGCAACCTACTCAAGGTTTTACTTACACTCTCACTGTGGACTACAATAACCATCATCCTTGGTGGTGAAAAG
Organism: Lissotriton vulgaris; assembly: GCF_964263255.1. Classification (NCBI taxonomy): domain Eukaryota; kingdom Metazoa; phylum Chordata; class Amphibia; order Caudata; family Salamandridae; genus Lissotriton; species Lissotriton vulgaris. The sequence continues at coordinate 1,320,507,855 of NC_141687.1, read as the reverse complement.
ACGCTTAGCCACGCCCACTCAGGGCGGACCTTTCCCAATGAAATAAAGTTGGTGATACAAACGTGAGAGCACTGCCTGTTTCCTGAACCAAGCCCCATGAAGAAGAGGCGGCCAGCCTCGAAACGCGTCGGGCGCATGAGAAAGCAAGAGGAGAAGTGCGAGATCCGGGACATGAGAGGCATGCAGGCTGGAGAGCCAGAAGCGCTGCGTGTGCCTGCTGAGACGCGCAGGTGCGCATTTGCTCAAACATTGAATTCACGGCTGCCCCTGGCCGTGCAGCAGAGCACCATCACCGGCTGCAGTTTTTACTGACACACAGCGCGGAGAAGCCGACTCCTTGTACGTCACAAGGGTCCTGGGCGCAACGTTTCTTTGAATATAAATCGCCCTGGATTTTGACATCTCTCCCCCTACTCAAGGGAATACAAACTATGGCATACATGTTCCAGCAATCCAGGCAACCTACTCAAGGTTTTACTTACACTCTCACTGTGGACTACAATAACCATCATCCTTGGTGGTGAAAAGACGCTTAGCCACGCCCACTCAGGGCGGACCTTTCCCAATGAAATAAAGTTGGTGATACAAACGTGAGAGCACTGCCTGTTTCCTGAACCAAGCCCCATGAAGAAGAGGCGGCCAGCCTCGAAACGCGTCGGGCGCATGAGAAAGCAAGAGGAGAAGTGCGAGATCCGGGACATGAGAGGCATGCAGGCTGGAGAGCCAGAAGCGCTGCGTGTGCCTGCTGAGACGCGCAGGTGCGCATTTGCTCAAACATTGAATTCACGGCTGCCCCTGGCCGTGCAGCAGAGCACCATCACCGGCTGCAGTTTTTACTGACACACAGCGCGGAGAAGCCGACTCCTTGTACGTCACAAGGGTCCTGGGCGCAACGTTTCTTTGAATATAAATCGCCCTGGATTTTGACATCTCTCCCCCTACTCAAGGGAATACAAACTATGGCATACATGTTCCAGCAATCCAGGCAACCTACTCAAGGTTTTACTTACACTCTCACTGTGGACTACAATAACCATCATCCTTGGTGGTGAAAAGACGCTTAGCCACGCCCACTCAGGGCGGACCTTTCCCAATGAAATAAAGTTGGTGATACAAACGTGAGAGCACTGCCTGTTTCCTGAACCAAGCCCCATGAAGAAGAGGCGGCCAGCCTCGAAACGCGTCGGGCGCATGAGAAAGCAAGAGGAGAAGTGCGAGATCCGGGACATGAGAGGCATGCAGGCTGGAGAGCCAGAAGCGCTGCGTGTGCCTGCTGAGACGCGCAGGTGCGCATTTGCTCAAACATTGAATTCACGGCTGCCCCTGGCCGTGCAGCAGAGCACCATCACCGGCTGCAGTTTTTACTGACACACAGCGCGGAGAAGCCGACTCCTTGTACGTCACAAGGGTCCTGGGCGCAACGTTTCTTTGAATATAAATCGCCCTGGATTTTGACATCTCTCCCCCTACTCAAGGGAATACAAACTATGGCATACATGTTCCAGCAATCCAGGCAACCTACTCAAGGTTTTACTTACACTCTCACTGTGGACTACAATAACCATCATCCTTGGTGGTGAAAAGACGCTTAGCCACGCCCACTCAGGGCGGACCTTTCCCAATGAAATAAAGTTGGTGATACAAACGTGAGAGCACTGCCTGTTTCCTGAACCAAGCCCCATGAAGAAGAGGCGGCCAGCCTCGAAACGCGTCGGGCGCATGAGAAAGCAAGAGGAGAAGTGCGAGATCCGGGACATGAGAGGCATGCAGGCTGGAGAGCCAGAAGCGCTGCGTGTGCCTGCTGAGACGCGCAGGTGCGCATTTGCTCAAACATTGAATTCACGGCTGCCCCTGGCCGTGCAGCAGAGCACCATCACCGGCTGCAGTTTTTACTGACACACAGCGCGGAGAAGCCGACTCCTTGTACGTCACAAGGGTCCTGGGCGCAACGTTTCTTTGAATATAAATCGCCCTGGATTTTGACATCTCTCCCCCTACTCAAGGGAATACAAACTATGGCATACATGTTCCAGCAATCCAGGCAACCTACTCAAGGTTTTACTTACACTCTCACTGTGGACTACAATAACCATCATCCTTGGTGGTGAAAAGACGCTTAGCCACGCCCACTCAGGGCGGATCTTTCCCAATGAAATAAAGTTGGTGATACAAACGTGAGAGCACTGCCTGTTTCCTGAACCAAGCCCCATGAAGAAGAGGCGGCCAGCCTCGAAACGCGTCGGGCGCATGAGAAAGCAAGAGGAGAAGTGCGAGATCCGGGACATGAGAGGCATGCAGGCTGGAGAGCCAGAAGCGCTGCGTGTGCCTGCTGAGACGCGCAGGTGCGCATTTGCTCAAACATTGAATTCACGGCTGCCCCTGGCCGTGCAGCAGAGCACCATCACCGGCTGCAGTTTTTACTGACACACAGCGCGGAGAAGCCGACTCCTTGTACGTCACAAGGGTCCTGGGCGCAACGTTTCTTTGAATATAAATCGCCCTGGATTTTGACATCTCTCCCCCTACTCAAGGGAATACAAACTATGGCATACATGTTCCAGCAATCCAGGCAACCTAGTCAAGGTTTTACTTACACTCTCACTGTGGACTACAATAACCATCATCCTTGGTGGTGAAAAGACGCTTAGCCACGCCCACTCAGGGCGGACCTTTCCCAATGAAATAAAGTTGGTGATACAAACGTGAGAGCACTGCCTGTTTCCTGAACCAAGCCCCATGAAGAAGAGGCGGCCAGCCTCGAAACGCGTCGGGCGCATGAGAAAGCAAGAGGAGAAGTGCGAGATCCGGGACATGAGAGGCATGCAGGCTGGAGAGCCAGAAGCGCTGCGTGTGCCTGCTGAGACGCGCAGGTGCGCATTTGCTCAAACATTGAATTCACGGCTGCCCCTGGCCGTGCAGCAGAGCACCATCACCGGCTGCAGTTTTTACTGACACACAGCGCGGAGAAGCCGACTCCTTGTACGTCACAAGGGTCCTGGGCGCAACGTTTCTTTGAATATAAATCGCCCTGGATTTTGACATCTCTCCCCCTACTCAAGGGAATACAAACTATGGCATACATGTTCCAGCAATCCAGGCAACCTACTCAAGGTTTTACTTACACTCTCACTGTGGACTACAATAACCATCATCCTTGGTGGTGAAAAGACGCTTAGCCACGCCCACTCAGGGCGGACCTTTCCCAATGAAATAAAGTTGGTGATACAAACGTGAGAGCACTGCCTGTTTCCTGAACCAAGCCCCATGAAGAAGAGGCGGCCAGCCTCGAAACGCGTCGGGCGCATGAGAAAGCAAGAGGAGAAGTGCGAGATCCGGGACATGAGAGGCATGCAGGCTGGAGAGCCAGAAGCGCTGCGTGTGCCTGCTGAGACGCGCAGGTGCGCATTTGCTCAAACATATATATATATATATTCACATATATTCACATATATAAATATAGATATTTACATATATAAATATTTAAACATGTATGTATGTATATATCAATCTATACGTGTGTATATAGTATACGGTGGCGTTCATCGTGATGTATTTATAGCTAACACCTAGTTACCATAGGAAATTGATTATTTGATTCACTAATAACATTGCCACTGTTTAACAAATCTTCACAAAGCTTTACAAAAACAATTCATCCATCTCAGCTTCCTCCTGAAAGATTACAGGGTGAATTGTCAAGCGGGGACCAAGAAATGGGTGAAGTCCCAAAGCGCATATTACCCACAGAATGACTGAACAGAATTACACCAAATTAGGCAGCTAGATCTTTCCCCTAAAAGCATACTTTATGATTTGGTATAATTCTATCCAGTAGTTATTGAGAAATTAAGGTTCAAAATTTATAGATAACTAAACTATTAGTGTCCATACATGCTCTTATTGTCAAATTTAAAGGGGACTGGTCAAGAACAGTATAGTGTGGCAGCCATTACAAGACTCAGTGACATGGTCCCTGTGTCCTCCTATATGAATTTAAAATATATGTAAGGGGCAAGGGTAAACACACCCTGATCCCAAATGGTCAGCCCTATATGAATGGCTGATCACAACATGGTGTGGCAGTCATAATAGGACTCTGGGAAATGGTCCACATTCAAATGCACAGTAGTGAACAGCATGTTTTGAGGGTCACAAAAAGGAGGATTACTAATGTTAGGAACTGTTGTGTATTCCAAGGTGATTTTACTCTGTGTAAAATGCTGATCCTTTGCTGGGATTTGATGAACCATGTTAGAGAGAAAACATGTTTCTCACGATTTTCTCATCAAGTTTATGGAAGCTGCTAAAATGAGACCATATTTTCTGTAAATTCCCACTATCTTCCTAATCCATGTGAGAATATAGTTGAACATACTGAGTAATACATGTTTTTGCAACAGAAGCCGGTCAGCTGGTTCCGCAGTGCTGACTACAGTCTTCCACAGTGTTCTAATTAATCAACAACTAGAGCCTTAACATTCTTGACAAGTGTGGCACACCTGAAGCCATCCTAATTGAATCAATGCTGTAAAACCTAAAATATTTCCTTTAGAAATAAAACAATGTGAGGGTTCATCTTGTCATAGAAATTATGGTTAGTATTGTATAAAACAAAATTAGGGCACCTTTTCTATGAGTTCTCAAATATCTTCCTCGTCCATTTCAGTAAAACATTGACATGCAGACTGAAATATGTACTTTCAGCACCAATTGCAGCCTGCCAGTTACCTCTCTGATGATCAACTGCAGCTTTACTATAGTATTCTAATGCATACAATAGACCCAATTTAGGCTGGAGACTCTAAATTTTTTAAGCCAAAAATGTGGGTATTTTATCAGTGGCCCACCTGAAATTCCCTCTACTTCAATAGATGTCAATGGGGAAAATACATTCTCCTGATTGTTTTTGAAAACCTCCCACTTTCCTCTTCCAAATTGTTGTATGTATGCTAATGGGAAACTGAAAAGCGGATTTTCTGAATTTATGACAAAAGTGTGGCATTCTAGAATGTCATCTTGGTTGAATCAAAGATGTAACACTGAAAGCCTTTCCTACAGAGGATACCGCAGGAAAAGAGGGAGCTTGAAAACAAAAAAGTCTCCCAAGATGGCCACAGAGAACAAAGAGCCCAAGTGTAGCCCAAATAGCACCCAAACGTAGCAGAGATATAGCCCAATGACAGGAGTGTGTAAAACATTTACATAATTCCTACAAGGAAAAATCAGGTGATCAATTGGCTAAAACGCATTTAAAAATAGCAACTCGTTTAGAGGCCCTTTTTCGCTATTTGAGAACTCAGAAAATGTGTTCTTGTTTTAGCTTTTTGGAGCACTAACGATTGGTGTGCCCTCAGGGCGGCAATGTGACTAGGCTGGGATGCTGTGCATGGTGGGGAAGTGGGCCCATGCAATAAAGAGGTGGCACACTGGTGGTCGTCTGACATAGAACCACCTAAGCGGGGTTCTGCCTGTTTGTAACTTGAGACTCGTGACCCTCGGAATTTGAGGCCTGGGGCACTTGGAATAGCACCCTTCGGCCTGCAATATTACTTCAGGCAAAAACAGAACACTTGATTCAAACACAAAGTAATGTCAATTAGCCATTCAATTAGCCATTCAGGCTAAAGGATACTGGTGGCCTTGGATGGTGGCAGCTTGGGCCTCACCTCTCCTATCACTAGTCCATCATATAGTCTTGAAACTTCTGGGATGGAGTGGGGTTCTTTCGTAGATTGTACTGGCCAGGCATCGTGTTGTCCTTCCTAAACTGGGGTATTCTCTTGAGTGCCTACTTCTGCCATCAACTGGTGTGGCCTGCGTTGTTAATTCAGCATCCAGCATGGGGCACTGGGACCTCTGGACGAAGGATGGGAGGGTCGGCCTCCTCTTCCGGCCATCAGGGTTTCCAGACTAGTGCTCATATGCTGGGTGAAAGTTCCTGTGTCTTGGTAGCCCCTCAGGACCTCCATGGTACCATTTGAAGCAGGAAACATTCCGGTTGACTGTCTCTCGACTTCTTGACACGGATACCATTGTCCCCTGGATCCTCATAACTTGCCATGGGTGAAGATCAAACAGGAGTCTGAACTTGCTCTCATCCGGGCCTATCTCTCACCAGTATCCAGGCCCCTACACAGATGCCTGGGGTCTTGGCTCATCTGTGCTATGACACACATTGATTCTGTTCTTGTTGTCTGAAGTGTGCTTGACTGCTTGGAACTGGGGTCTTTTCCCACTTTGGATGGTGTGGGGCCATTTTTCCAAAACAGAGCATACTAGATGCTACCCTTGTGGTGGTATGAGGGGGTCAGGCAATGAACTCTCTGGAATGCGTAGCCGGGCTTTTCGACACACTGCTGCTCTGCCTATGCTAGACATATTGGTTTGGTGATAGACCTCATGAATCTCTCGACCTCTAGGATAGCTTGAGGCCAATCGGAGGGTGATCTTGCATTTCTAGGGTGATCTTGCGGTGCTTGGTCCTTTGAGACAGAAGACAGCTTGTGAGGTCCTGACCATTAAAAGGCGCCCATTACGAGTGCGGAGTTCCCTTACGTGGCCATGATTTTCTCTAGTTTTGTCATAGTTTCTTCCGCTGAAGTGGTTTTAACAATCTCCACCTCAAAGGATTTGGAGAAATCATCTATGACTAACAAATCACTTCCCTCTGGGAGACTGACGAAATCTACACTTGCTTGGTGCCACAAATCCTCTGCAACCTGTTCGGTGATGATGGATGGATGGCCTTCCGGTGGCTTGGCATAGGTCGCATTGTCTCACTGTCTCTTCAACTTGGTTGTCCAAACTGGGAAACCTCGCTTTGCTGTGCTGCCTTTTATTTAGTTTTGAATTGTTGGTGGGACCATGGGTAAAAGGTCCACCATCCGTTGGATTAGGCTGGTCAGTACGACGAGCTGGGCCCCTCTCAGAAAACACCCATCCATTGTGACAGTGAGCTCATCTTGCATATTATGCAGGGAGATTAACATACTCCGGGCTTCCGCCATCTTCTGGGGTAGTTCTGTGGTGGTGGCAGTTCACTTTCCTGACTGGGTCGCTGCTATGGCCTGTTGGATTCAGTCACCCATTTTGATGGCCTCTGTTGCTGGTTAAGGATACAGGTATTGGACTTGACCACTCCACGACCATCCTTCCATATTCCTCTGCATCCGCAGCTTCCTGTTCTTCCTGAGGTGTGGGTGGTCGTGCATCTTGTGACAGGTAGTCTGCGGGGTTGTGGTTACCGGTCCTATTCTTAACTGTGAAGTGGTATTCTTGTAGCTGGAGTAACCATGTCTCGATTTGTGGCAAAGGCTTTAACACAGATCCCTTAAACAGAGGGATCAGTGGTTTGTGATCAGTGCGGACTGTGAATGGGTAGCCATAGGGTGTAAATGTGGAAATGCCAACACCTCGAATGGATCGCAATGGCCTCTTTTTTGATGTGGAAATACCACTGCTCAGTAAGGGTCAGTCTCTGCTTGCATATGCGATGTGGGTCTACGCCTCGCATTGCTGTTTCTGAGACAAAACTGCCCCCAGGCCAGTAGGGTGGCCTCTATTGCCAGCTCAGTGTCTTTGTTTGGATCAAAATTGGTGTGTGAGGTGTTCTCTGACAGGGCCGGCTTGGTGTTCTGAAATGATTACTCTTGCCCAGTGTCGCAGTGCCAGAGGGGTCGATGCCTTTGTGAGGTCCTGCAGCAGTCCGGTGAGGTTCAGAATTAAACTCCCGCAATAGGTGACCATGCCCAGAAAACCTCTGGCACCAGTGATGGTGGTTGGTGCTGGTGTGGACTGAAGGTCGTGGACTTTGGCTGGGTCAGGGGTGACTCCTTTGGTGGAGAAGTGGCAGCCCAAGAAACATGTCTCTTCCTTGAGGAACTCCTATTTTTCCTTGTACAGGGAGAGTCCACAGTCTTGGAGGCGTTTGACCACCACCCTTATGGAAGATGTTCTTCAATTGTGGGTGTGGTTAAGAATGGTATCACTGGCTTTTAAGACTCCCTGAAGACCAGCACGCACACCCCTGATAATGTCCTGAAACACCTTGGCCGCACTGGAGATGCTGAAATTGAAGCACTTGGATCACCTCAAATCAAGGTGAGGAGAGGATGTGGCCTAACCGCTACAGCAGTCTACCTTGAAGCTGCAGAACTGGGTTCAAGTCTTGAAAGGGACGCTCAACATCCTGTGATCCTGGGCAAATCACTTAGTCTCCCCATGCCTAGCAAAAATGAATGTGTTCACCTGTAATGCAACTGGTGTTCATGTAAAGCGCTCTGATAACTTTGGGTGTAGTTTGAGCTGTATAAAACTCCCCCCGCCACCCCATCCCCCTCAAAAAGGTGGATGGAGAATGTTGTTACGTGTCAGGACTCATGAGCTATGATAATCCCAGCATAGGTCCCTCCATACTCTCAATCATGTTAATCGCCTCTAGCTTCTGTAATTCCACCTCTACATTTTGGCAAAGGGGAAACACCACCCGGCAGTGGCGGAGGACGATGGGTTGTACCGACTGATTGATGTGCAGGTAGACTACTCAGTCTTTTAGGCAACCAATGCCTTGAAAGATGTGTTCAAACTCACTGAGAAGATAGACCACCGTGCTTGCATGGATCCCACAAGCTAACTGGACTAGCCTCAGGCTTTCAGCCATGTGCAATGAGCATATCAGATCCATCTCTGGTGACGTATGACATTGCCTTTGCCGACTTGTCTCAGTGTCGGATTGATTGTAAAGCTGAAGACACTGGCAAGAGTGAGGCAAGTAATGATGCCAAAAGCATACACTTTGGCAGTGCTGGAGTGAAGTGCTGGCAGAGTGCATCTACTGGTGTAGTGCTAGGAGCAGTATGTTGATCAGCCCCTGTGTGTCCACGAAGGGCATGAATTGCTGTCTTTCTAATGTGACCTTGCAGCAAAGGGTGCATGGTTGGCATCACTCTGGGTCAGTTTGACAATTCGAACAGTCCCTTATGAGGCATTGTCATCCATGTCATCATCTGTCAATACAGACATAATTTCTACAGGGTTGGTTGTTTTCTTCTTGGGCCTTTTCGCCAGGTGTGTTATGCTGCAAACCTTGGTGAAATGGTTCATCTTCCCACACACGGAGCATTTCTTCCTTTTTCCCTGGCAGTCTCCTGAGTGTGGGGCTGCACTACCACACCATTTGCATGGCCTGTTGATTTGAGGCGTCTTTGGGCGGTCACGTTTACTGCAAAGCAACATGGCCCCAGCAATCTGGTTGATTGGTTTTATCTTGATAGAGTGCTAAAGGATCATCTTTGTGGGCCGCTGGGACTTTGACAGCTTTTTCATCTGGCCTAAAGTGAGGATGTCCGCCATAGTCATACGGGGGGCTTGGAGTATCTGTTCTCATAGCTTGGCAGCAGAGCAACTCCATATGAACTGGACCTGAATCTCATCTTGCTCATCTTGTAGGGTGCCAGTGCTAGCAAGCCCCTGGTGCATGGCGTAGAATTCATCTATGGATTCCTCTGGCATTTGGTGGGCTTAGCAAAGGAGAAAACACTTATAATCCAGGTTGGCTAGAGATTCGAAGTGGGCTGTCAAGGCGGCTTTGAGCATGGGATAGATATAGGGCGGGTCAACTTTGCCTACAATCTTGGACACATTATGTATGGTAGCACCTCCAGATGGAGGAGCATAGGCCGGCACCTACCTGCTTCCAGCCCCACTGCTGTGAAGTACGTTTCAAGGTGATTGATCTAGGTTGTGCACATTGCAGCTTCAGATGAAGGGGCTTCGGATACGAAGAAAGGTTCAATGGTCAGTATGGATGCTACAGGTGCAGCCTCTTGGCATTCGTGGGCAAAAGGCTGGTGGGAAACGAATCGCTGGGAGGGTGCACGTACTTGAGGATGGCAATGGGAGTAGGTCTTGCTGCAGTTGCATCTTGCCTCGCGATGACCAGGAGGTTACTGTAGGAGAGATTTGTCCGTGGGCCACTGGTGAACATGGTTACGGAAGGCGAACAGGCCAGACCCGTGATGACCCCAGTGGCCTCATACCAAGAACAGCGCTTTGCCTGGAGGTAGGCCTCACCTCTAGAATTGTCTGCCCCTTTGGTCGGCGTGGAGGTAGAGGAACAGTATAATAGACAGACGGGGAGCATAGCATGTACCCTCTAAGCGGTGGTGCCAAACATTATGCTCAGTGTGCACAAGTTGCAGAAGGCATGGCCAGCGGACTGTACAGTAGAGGATGCCAACATCGAGTAAGCCATCAGGAGCCAGGAGGTGTGGGAGGGCAGAGTGGTGCAACGTGTGCGTCAGAGGGTTCGTTCTGGCTGGATCAGGCGTGGAGCCGAGGGGTGACATGCGGGCCAGTGAAACGAGGGTGCAACTGTGCCCTTTATTTTTACTTGGTTTGCGTGACCCTTGGAACAAACAAATGAACCTGAGGCTGGAGGTGCTTGGAACAATTCCCTTAAGCCTGCAATATTACAACCATAATTTCTATGAGGAAAATACCCTTCTCCATTTTGTTCACTTCCAAAGGAAAAGCTTTAGGTTTTGTAGTTTTGATTCCATCAAGGTGACTTCTGGTTTGCCACACTTTCATAATAAATACAGAATATTAGTGTTCTAGTTGTCCATTAGAGCACTAAGTGGAGGGAGGGGACTGGGCCACAGACTCAGACAATTTAGAACAGAGGAGAGGAATTAGGGGCAGCAGCACAAAGTTTACCACGCTGGGCATGTGTGGGATGTAGTGGCAGCACAACAGGCCACACAGGGCAGGCGGGAGGGGCAGGGGCAGAATAACCGACCAAGGAAGATAGTGAGGAGGAAGGCTAGGCAGCAAGCCATCCATGCAGGACAGGGGAGACAGACTGCGACATGAAGGGCAGGAGAAATGGTGTATGGACACACACTCGGACAATGGACTGCACTAGGGAAGTGGTAAGGACAGTAAGCTGACCGTGCAGGGCTGGCCCCAAGGGTAGTGGCAGCACAATGGACCACGGAGAGCAATATTGAGGGGACATGGGGATTGCACACTGGCAACAGAAGGCGGGGGAATGAGGCAAGGGGAGCAAGTTGACCATGAAGGAGAGGAGAAGTAGCAGCACAACAACAGACCATGTAGGGCAGAAGTGAGGGTGCAGGGGGCCCACACATGCACAATAGAAGGAAGGTGGGAAGAGGTGAGGATCAGTGGTAGAGCGGTAGTAACAGCACAACAGATTATGCATGTTCAGCCGGATTCTTAGTGGTAGCTCAATCGACAATGGTGGGGAAGAAGAAGCGAGTAGGTGCATGTACAAAGGACCATGCAGAGTAGAAGGGAGGGGAAGTGGCTGGACCCAGACAAAAGAAGGTGGGGGAAGGGGGAAGAGGCAGCTCAAGAGACCATGGAGGGATTGCTGGATGGGCAATGGAAGCACAATGGACCAATAAGGGGAGAAGGAAGGGGCTGCACAATTAATCTGGGAACATGGAGGGGGCAAGGATAGTGGCAGCAAGCAGACCATGTTTTGTAGGTGGGAGGGGTAGTGGTACCACAATTGAACATGAAGGGAAGAGAGAGGGGTCATGGTGGCACACATGGACAATGGAGGGCAGTGGCAAGCAGGGTAGGGACAGCAAGCTAAGTACAGAGGCCAAGGTGGAAGGACAGTGTCAGCACATCGGACCATGCAGTGAAAGAAGGAGCAGTCAGGTGCATTAACATTAACAGATGCCAGTAAGAAGGTGGGTATGGGCAGTAAGCTAACCATGCAGAACAGGGAGGAATGGCAGTGACAGCACATTGGCTGGAATGAGGGGGCAAGGAATGGCTTGTACAAAGGAGGGCAGGGATGAGGGCGGCAGGGCAGCTAGCTGATGACAGAGTAAAGGTCTGCATGGGCTGGGGCATTACAACTGACTATAGAGGGAGGGAGGTAGGGGCAGTGGCATGTACACGGAGAATGAAGGGCAAGGATGAGGGGGGAACAGGGGCTGGAATCTGACCTCATAGGGCAGGTCGGCAGAGTCAGTAAGCGGTCCACCGAGGGCTAGAAGAATGGGGCAAAGGCATGCAGATAGTGAACAAGGGCAGCCAGAAGGGGACCAGAGGCAGCAATCAGACCAGCACAGGCAAGGTCAGCACAATATTTTGACCACGAAGGGCAGGCGAGAGGGGTTCGAGGCATGCAGACTTTGAACTGAGGTCAGGCAAGAAGTTAGCAGTGGCAGTAAGTTGATCATGTAGGGCAGGCGGGAAGGCCCAACTGCACACAGTTGCAGAACAGAGGTCAAGCAGTAGGGAGGCAGTGGCAGCAAAGTGACCACAAATAGCATAAGGTGGGATAGGCATCACACAGATGGAGAATGAAGAACATTCAGCAGGGGGACAGAGGCAGCAAGCTTGCCATGGAGGTCAGGTTGCGGTGGGTTTGTCATCTTCATATATTACATAAATCATGACATGTTGAATGACATCATCCAAAAATGTTTTTTTATAGTAGTGTAGCATATCACCTTTTTGGTGACACATTAGTATGGTCAAGTGCCCTTGAGACCTTCCAGACTGCCACATGAGTATCAGTGAGTAGATTGACAAAGCACTACTGCCTTCACAGATGGATCCGGCAGGAAAGACGTTTTGCCCACTGGGTCCCGCAAGACTTTTTGATCTAAGTCCTCTACACAGACCTTCCACTTGAGGAAGTACTACTTTTGTACTTTTCTACGGTGAGGAATCTGCGGTTAGAAATATTCTTAAGGAGAACAAGTTCTTTACTTTTGGTAACACTTCTTAACATGGATTTCCATCTGACCGCGGGTTCCTCATTGCCCTCCCACTTACCTGCTTTTTTACTTCTACGAAGGTCCCAAGGTATTATTCATCCCGCTGATACCAGCAATTGTTTAATCTCCGTGTCCGAAGTTGCAAAAATGGAAAAAGATAAGAAACTTACAGGAGTGGGCTAGGGTGGTGGGTGTTTCCGTCTCTACTCGATCGCTTTAGGGGGGCGTGGGGCCGGCACGGCGCTGCACAGCGCCGGCTGGTGGTGTGCTGGAACACTGCTGGGGGGAGTTTGCAGGTCCGTTCTGTGCCTGGGGAGTGTTCTGGTGTGATGAATCTGTTATTGGAGTATCCACCAGAAAAGTGTACTGAAGGTAAGTTACTTGTTCTTCAAAAGTGTTTAAACACTTTACTCCTTACCTCCCTACACAAGCCAAATACCTCCTCCATAGGGTTCTTTTAGTTTCACAATTAATTTACTGTAACTCCTGGAGCTGGACATTAGTAATATCCTTCACCAAAATATGAAAGAATGAGCAAAATAGAGCAGCATAGGCCTGGCCGCCGCTACTCATCAAAAAGAGGACTGTATTCAAAGTACTAGTTTTAATAGAACATGCTGTCTACAAAACAAGCTTTTTATACCTGTAGAACATTTTCACCAGGTGCATTCCTACAAGAAATCTTCACTATGCTTCCCTCTTCGCTCGAGCTTAGAACTAAAGCAAGAAGAAGATGTTTCAGAGTTCAAGGCTCCAGACTGTAAACTGCTTTGACTAGCATATCAAATCGCTTACTTTTTAAAAGTCTTAAAAAATACTCCACGACATGAGATTTGTTTCACTAAACTCACAATCCTTTGACACCTTAGCAACTCAGAGTAGTGTGGTGCCAGGAAAAATAATGATGATAATAACTTTTAGGATAAGTAGTACATGTACCCTCTGAGATTCTGCTGGAGGACTTGCTTTAATTTGAAATCTGAAATATCGCCCCATAATCTGTAACACTTCCAGTATAGCTAAATGAAGTGTTATAACTTCAAATTTCACAAAGGGGATCGCGCTTACCGTCTTAAGCACCTTGCAGTAAAGAGGTTAAAATGGAAGCCCATGTTTATGGTTAACATAAATGGTAACTAGAGTCACTGGAATGATGCAGCAATGCAGATAAATTGTACAGCAAGGGTAGCTAAATTATGCAGCAAAGAAAAACAAATCATGTAGCAGTTCTAGAGCACCACTTTCAGTTAAAGAGCTCTATGGAACAGCATTATACAAGTAGTGTTTATTATGTACCTCTCCTTATTAGGTGCTTTAGGATTAATGACATAGGACCTTAAAAAGCGATGCAAAATTTTTTTGATTCTCAAGTCTGATTCCTCTGTTTTAATAAATGCAGCGTTGATAGGGAAAAAAAGTATGGTCAAGTGCTATAGTGCCATGCTACCAATCTAGGGCTTCACTATTTCAATTGGAACCCATTTGTGTATATATGCTTAAGATATTCTTGTAATAGTTCTAAAGGCATGTGTCAAAAAAGAGCATTGTAAATTGTCATCCATTCCAGGACAAATCCCAGTTTTATTCAGCGGGTATTAGATGGCAGTAGTGAAAACACTATATAGACATCCATACCTTACAGTGATTCCTACAAATAATGAGTCACTAGTCAGTCAAAAATTGTTTATTTAGACCTTAGTCTTTAAACATCCCTAAAGTATCTGCATAAAACAATACTCAATATAAATACATTTCAACACTTAAAAGTAACAATGCGGTGTACAATCTTTCACATGATTTAAATAGATCAATTAAAACACCTCATGGTTAATATTAAAACTGGATAATTCATATTCCTTAAAATATTCCTTTGCTGCTAACAGAAATCATCCAGATACCTTTGGCAATTTAGTAAGATTTGTAAACCATTGCATTTTATGTTTAGCTCACATATACACTTTCAATTTGCATCTACTACAGCGGTTTTCACAGTGCAACTCGCATAACAAGGGTTATATCCAATTCTAATCTTCAGCACCTCTTGTCTACGGGCGAGGTTTGGTACCACATCAAAATATGGAATTCCCTCCTTGGTAATGTCTGATTTTAGGTTTTGGTTGCCTACATTTGTTAATCTCCTACATAATCTCCTAACCTTCCTTTCCCAATTTATCTCACTTTTTAAGATCTTATTTTTACAGAGGTTAGACATTTTTTGGCTTTCTCTGGTTTCCAAATGTAGCCAAAATCTTACTACCTACATGTGCCAACTCCAGGCCATTGCTACTGTTTCCATTCTCATACCCTGGCCATTGTTGAACTTGGTAATAATAGTAATCTTTATAGACATTTTCCTTCTTCATAATCCCAATCAAGATTAACTCTTAGGTTTAACAATTCCTCTCCATGAAGCAATTCTGTGCAATTCATAGCGAGATAGGCCAGTCGCTTAAGCCTACTTACTGAGGATAACGCTCTTGCTTTTAAAGGTTCAATAGACGTCATTCCACTGTAGTTTCTCCCAAAACCACATTCTTATTTATTTATATTTGTTCACTTCTATTTTTGTATCTCCTAGATCCCACTTATAATTTACATTTCCTTTCCCGAAAGCCAAAACTTTTGTTTTATCCAAATTTACTATCCATGTCTTCTTGCTGCAATAAATATAAAACACCTCTAATTTCCCCTTTGTAAGACTATTTTGACCATGACTAGAGCATGTGCACATAAAAGACATGAGACATTATTGGGCTTTAGCCGCAGTTAATAAACCAGGTTAATATGCTATAGAGAGAAGGGCAAGGGGCGCCAGCACGTCGCTTTTCTCAATCCATTTTTAATTGTTATTTTGTTATCTTCCACTCTGTATCTATGACTACACATGCCCATTTTTGCCTATGTAATTCCTTAAGGATTGAAAGAAGGCTCTTAGGGATACCTAGTTTTATTAGTTTTCCCATAACTGTTTATGATCCTCTAAGTCAAATGTGGGGCAATGGTCAAAGAAACAGCAGAACAAATTACCCCTTTGTTCTACAGACTTTTGCTTGGTCAATTGCACAATGGCTTACTTTAAACTCTCTGTTCTGCGAAAATTATATAATTTATTTCTGTCCATTCCTTCAAGAAGCCCTGTGTTATTTCTTAGAAATTTGCATTGCCCTCCTTATCTAATAAGTTAATCAGTCCAACATTTTTAGGCTTTGTTGCACCATCTTTTTTATGAATTGGTCTTATGATTGCTCCCTTCAAATTTTCCAGAAAAAGACCTGTAAGTAGTATTCTGTGGAACGCAAGGTAATATCATTTTGCTGACCAATGTACTTTTGTTTTAATTATAAATGCTGGCAAGTTACACGTACTGGCCACTCTAGTTAATATTGTTGACAATATAGTATTTTTTAAAGTCCTAATGGAGAACTGTAATATGGTCTCGTTTTCTACTCTAACATTGTCCTCACATTGCTTCTCCTCACTACCATCACCATATAGTTCTTCTAAATTAGCTACTCATGCATCTTCATCCACTAAACACATACCTCTCCTCACTTCCTTTCCCAATCCTTGTTGCATAAGCTGTCACAACCTTTACATTTTTTGTTTCTATCACCTTCAGCATATTTTTACATTTCTCATTCTAAGCTTTATTCATCTTATTTAATATTGTTCTACATTCTATTTTAGCTCTGTGGAGGAGGGCATTTCTCTCATGATCATACTTTATCTTAAGACTTTTCTTCCATTTTGTGTCTGTTTTTGAAATTTTCTGCAGTTTTCATCAAACCAAACAATTTCCTTTTTTCTACCAGCTCAAACTTTTGTTCCTTGTTGCTTATTGGTATTTAAATCCACCTTTAAACACTAAAACACTTGGTTTATTGTTCCTTGTTGCTGAAGAATATTGGCCAGCAACAGCAAATGTTTCTCTGTAATCCTGGCTGTTAGACATTTTGGGTATTCCGTTTGTGACAGGAGGACCTTCTCTCTAATATTGAAGGCCCCAATATTTAGCTCTGAATGCAGTGTGCAGAGATCACTTCCATCCATTTGATCAATCTTAAAACTCTAATCTCTCTAAAAAAACACAGGCGTACATACAAATACAGTCAATCAAGCCCCAGTGATTTCCTGGAAAATATGTTTGCCTGGCCATATGGTCTAAGCTGGTATGGTCATTAATACTAAACATCACATTTGATGACAGAAACTATATATTGTTCTGTCCCGTATTGTCGCAGTATTTGCTGGGAAGCATGCCAAACTAATGTTTACTGGTAAAATATCTTTCTATGGTGGGTCACTTCTTTGTGGATCTAATTTATGATTGAAATCTCCCAGCAGTAGTGCTAGTTGCGAGGGGTACCTTGCACACATACTTACTAAATCTTCCTTAACTAATATAAGTTCCACTCCACTGTTTGAACATAATCATTAATAACCACCATACAGTTAAAATGCATGCCCTCTTCATACAATTGAATGCCACAAGCCTCAATCCAATTAATTCTTGCTTTTATTGCTGTCACTTTGTTTGCTAGTTTTGTGTAGATCAGTGTTCTCATGTCCCCTGAAGGCCGAATAGAGCCCAATTTGTTGGCTTTTTAGTCTTTCTGTAAAGAAAGTTGATATTCATGCTTATATGTTCCTAGACACCTTCTTAAGCATTTACTTAGTAATGTCCTTGCCCTTTTTCTTCTCATCAAATTCTTTCCTTTTTCATTTGTGTATGATTTTGCCTGTTGGATCCTTTTTAGAGTATTTATACTATCCTTCAATTTCTTATATTCCCTACAGCTTTTCCCCTGCATAATCACCTTATTTGAGTTATTTGCCAGTTGTTCCTAGTGGGTACCCCCCAATCTTTAGTCAACATTAGATATTTAGATATATAGAATGTTGGTGCACCTTCACTTTTAGAAGGTCCTGGATGTCCACCATTAAACCTTCCTGTAATGTGGTTTCCTTATTTCCTAACACTGGTCTCACTAGGGTCGTCATACAATCATTTATCTTTTTTAATTCTGCCGCAATCCCTTGCAATTGTATTTTCTGAGACTTTAAACCACCATTAATCAGTGCTATCACTTCAACATTCGTTGTAGCTTTTTCTGCATTAATAACTGTATATCCAGCATAGATGAAGATGCTGATGATTCTAAATTTGAAGAGGACTGATGAATTGATATCCCTGCTCCAATATTAACTGTTATAATGCTTGACCTCAAGGTCTAGCTAGTCTTAGTAGGATGGTCATTAACCAAATGATTAGAGCTATTAGTGATCCCTTACCTCCCGCCCCCATTTACAACCATATCCCCTGTTGTCCCTTCTTGCAACATTACATTTGTCCTAGTTGAGACTAGCTGAGGTGATGAAGACAGTCTTGGCTTGGGCAGGGAATTTTTAATGTCTATCAAATCTTATGCATTCATAAAAGACAGATCTTCTCCTTGATCTAAATCTGCCAAGCTCCCGCTTCTCACTTCCCCTCTGCTTGCGGTAACTTATCTCTATACAGAGACATTCTTTTGTTTCTGGCTCTTTTTGAAATGCTTGCCCACAGTCTTTCATTGATGTTGTTACTGATGTAATGTTGGATGCGCCTAGTCCACTCTGATTAGGGCTGCATAAGGGATTCTTCCTGAGTTTCCTTATAGAGTCTTATGAAAGAGTACCATTTAGTCCCCTGATGTCCCAAGGGGTTCTTGATTCTGTTTCTCTATCCCTCATTCTCTACATCTTTGTTGCCTTGCTGGGGGCACATTTGATTTATTTCACATTTTGGCCTTGTTTGGGGGCATTCCTGGTATTTGCAAACCACTACTATAGCTCTTCTAACTCCTCTTTGGCACCAGTAGTAAATCCGGTATGGACAATATTTTATTTCAACCACTTGGTGAAATACCTGTGGCGGCTGGTGGTAAGGTGTTAACTTTCCAGATGTGCATTAAATGAAAAACATGCATATCTTTACATCATTCTGCTTTTGTTACTTCCATCTGTGCTTACATTTCCATTAGGACTTAAAAACAGCACTCAGCTACACTTTCGGCTTCACATTTTCG
Source organism: Lissotriton vulgaris (assembly GCF_964263255.1). Lineage (NCBI taxonomy): Eukaryota > Metazoa > Chordata > Amphibia > Caudata > Salamandridae > Lissotriton > Lissotriton vulgaris. The sequence goes on along the minus strand of NC_141687.1, from coordinate 1,320,489,023 downwards.
TGTGAGTGCGTATTTTTCATTTAAAAGATATGACTGCAGCAACTATAACGCATCAATGAACTGGTGGTGTGAATGTTTCTCTAGTCATGGGTGTTTACATTTACTGAATTAGCAGTGCGTGATGAATGCACTAACTTTTTTCTCTGGAGATAGAAGTTTGTTTTAAAAGTAAATACATTTATGAGAAATAAGAATACCCAGTGCTTAATTTCTTACAACAAACAAATGCCAAAATTGTTAAAGTGGCCGCCACCCAAATCTACCACTGTTGCCACCTACGTTCGTCTGACACTACTCCCTTGCACCCATTGCACGGCCCAAGTATGGATTGCCGTGAAAGAGAAATCCCACCTACCTACATGAAGGTAGGTTTGATGAGGAGAGGAGTTCAACTCCTTCAAACTTCTTTAAAAACGATATAAAAAAATTCAATATATAGTCTGATTTTAACTTAACTTTGCTAAAATGCTATAGCACTTGAGGGGAAGCTGTCCAGTCTAATGTCACACTGTGTAGACTCTCAATGGGTATCATATTCAGTCCTCTATAATGTACAGGGACACGCAGTCCAGTGTGTACTGAAATATATCGGTCAGTGTTTGAACGTCTTCGGTAGGGGAGTGTAGGTGTGTGGTGGTGTCATTATGGACTGCTTCTCTTACAGAAGTTACATTCTTACACACAGATCTCCTAAAGCATCTCCATCGTAACCTGCAATCTCGTTATTCGTGTTTACACCCACACACTACCCTAGGGTTAACCAGCAGCTCCCTAGATATTTGTTACTCTTTGTAACATAAAGCTGTAGAGATGGTCACAAGCGATCGGTGTGACATAATGGAATATAATTCGCAGATCCATACATAGCTCTTCTGCATCTTATGGCCGACCAGCAGCACAGTGTTGAGGACTCTGTCGGACTTCAGTCCTGATCTGTTGGTATTGCATAACTGCAGTCTTAGCAACTGAACATTTGCAGAATATTGGGCACAGTTTAATGGTGACATAAGATGTTGAATATTTATGTACACAGCAATACAGTAGCCAGAAAATGTACCCCCCACTTTGAGCCAAAGCTTCTATGACACCAAGCAAGCAAGCAAAGCGCTTCATCCGCCCCTCCTCAGAAAAGCTTGCATCCTTTCACTGAGCCATCCACCCTTTCACTTATCTACCCCCTTTCCATCCATTGATCCAATCATCCATCTATTTATCCTTTCGCTCATCCATCCTTCATTCCTTTCCCTCCTCCCACCCATTCTTTCCGTCATCTATCTAGTCTTTGACCCATCTATTAACTTATCCATTGTTTTACCCTTTCACTCACTCATCCATCCTTTCACCTTTTCACTCATCTATCAGTCCACCCTTTCAGCAAGTCATCCATCTACCCTCTCTTTAATTTATTCATCTATTCTTCCCATGCGGGGTCTCTCCAGAGTGCGCCAGGAAAACAAGATAGTGCTTGCTATTCAAACCTTCTGCAGTATAAAAGGAACCAAAAATCAGAATGCAGAATTTCTCCTCCAGCCTGCCCCTGAACATTGCAAAGCAAACCTGCGGTGGGTGAGTGTGGAGGAGACAAAACGTCCCCTATTTTGGCAGATCAGCGCCCCTTACGCCCTCGAGAGACAGCCGTCCCAGAATGTGCTTCCTTTTTTATTGGTATCTCATTCCCCCCCCAAAAATTCCTGAAATCAGAAGAAAATCTTGTCCCCCTTCAATCGCCAGTACGTCAGAGTTTCTATAACACGAGTTGAAAGGCAGTACATTGGGCCACTCTTCTCCTCCGAGAGTTCCAAGAGTAATAGGCAAATGATAAAGAGTAAAAGATGCACATTCACTTATCTCCTCCCTCCTTATTGTAATGATTTTAGTACCACCCACGTGCTGAGCGGACCCAGAAATCGCCCCTTGTACATCCCCTACCCTGGCATGGCCAGAGGCTATATATTAAAGGGGTTAAGATCGCACGTGGCCTTTAGCCCGTAGCCTATCCATGTGTGTGTGTCTCAGTCTCTGGCGCCCACTGCGGCATGACCTCAAGTACATCCATACACACAGGGCTCATGCCCCGATTACTTACTGGTAATCTTCATTACTCCGAGTATAGTCTTCCTCGCCACATGACTAACAAGTGAGCTTCAGCTCCACACCAGAACCCTCCAAAGCAAAAAGTCAGCCTCCCATGCCTCCCCTCCCTTCCCAATATGACCGACTCATTACAGCCCTGACCTCTATAAGAGGCTGGCCGGCCCAACCCATCAGCCTGAAACTACCAAGCATAAACATGAAGCCGATAGCCAGACAGGGAAGGAGGGATGGGAACTCATGTGGCGAGGAAGACTATACTCGGAGTAATGAAGATTACCGGTAAGTATTCGGGGCATTACCTCCTCGTTAGTCTTCCTCGCCACATGACTAACAAAGTGAGCACATGCCAAAGCCAAGAGGCTTCACGGAAACTCACAAGAAACCAACGGACCAGAATGGGACCCCCTCGGAAGAGGACAAACCAACCAGGCCAGTCGAGCGGAGGAACCACCCAAGAGAGGCAACTACTAGCCAGAAGAACCAGCCGGGACTGAAAAACAACGGAAGGGCCGAAAACTCGGACCCCTGAGAAATGAAGCGCCAACAGAAAAAGTGCCCCCAGGAAAGACCGAAGGAGGACAGAGAATGCACAGCACTAGACTGCACAGAGCCAAAAACAACAGCAACAGGCCCTAGAAGAGAAAGCTGCAACCCACCAAGACAGCCCAACTGACAGCCAAAAGTGAGGGGGTCAAGAGCCCATGACACAGAGGGCAACCCCACCACAGCGACCAAAAAAAGCCACCGCAGCAAGCGAGACGCAGTCCGACAAACACAGCAACACCGCAAGGGAAGCCAACACAAAGGGACCCCCGGCAACTACGAGAGAACAGAGGCAGGCACAAGGCAAAGAAAGACCCAGGAAGGAGCCGGAAACGACACCGAAGAGACCTGGCCACCAAAGTAACCCAACCAGCCAACCGAGGAAGGCGGAAGGCCCAGAGGCCTGCCCACGGAGGCCGAAGGGCAGAAGGGACCAGGACAAGCTACCAGAAAGGAAGCGAACGGTCAGTAAAAGAACCAGGAGGTGCCCACCTCCGCACATGAGGAAAAAAACAATGAACGCCAGGAACCGAACACTCAACTCTGAGGGGAAGAGCATAAGACCACAACCATTAGGTCACAGGGACTCACCCAGAGGATCCTGAGCAGAAAAAAAACCACAGAGCCCGAAGGAAGGGTCACGCAGCGTGGCGCGCCGAGACTGCTGTCCCAGGAACGCCCCACAAGATGGAAGCGAGCTGCCAAAGCGAGCACCCAGGAGAAACAGGGCGAAACAAGCCCAAGCCACGTCAACACTCCCAGAGAGCCACCGAGTCACAGGCCCCGGAACCAAAGGCGAGAAAGACAGAAAAACCGGGCGGAACAAGCCCGGGAAAGGCAACACCCCCAGGGAGAAAACCTGAGCCAGAAGGCCCAGTACCCCCACCAGGGAAAAAGAACAGGATCCAAGCTGCACAAGAAGCGTCGGGCCCAACTGGGGAAGAGAACTGGGAAAAGCTCTGGACAATCACAAGCACAGCTTGAACAGAACGCCCCAAGGGGTAACAAAACTCCGAGGTAGGACATGAAACCCCAGAACCTAGGGAGCCAGATCCCACAGAGGCCCAACATGGACCATGGAGCAAACCCGGAGCCAAGATCCGCAGGAGCAGAAATGGGAAGAACCCAGGCGAGCCCCACCAACAGGACAAACAACCCGGCCAGGCCCACAAGCCCAGGCACGAAGCAGGGAGCTGGGACAAGAAGGTAAGAAAAACCAGCACCGGGGATACAAACAGGAAGAGAGCGACCGAGGCAAGCCCGCAAACCCCACAGGGAACGAGGCAGAGCACAAACCGCCCAGGAGAGCAACAAGAAGCCCCTGTGAGGCAGGGGCAAAAACAAGCCAGGAAGCGGCCAATAGAAGGCAGACGAGAAACCGCCAACCGACCCAGCATAGACCCAAGTACGCCCCACAAGCGGAGAGGCCACCAACACCCGGGAAGGGGAGCCACAGAGCACCGGGACCAACCAGACAGGGAGGACCCCCAACGGACAGATCGGGCAAGTAACGCCAGTCACCCAGGCACATGTAGCCCAAAACCCACCCTACGGAAACCAGGGTGGACAACTCAGACAAGAATAGCCAGGGGGCCACACAAAACCAGACGAAGGGGGACAGCCACCCAAGGCAGGAGATCAACCTCAAGAAGGGAGGAGACCGAAGGAAGGACCCCAGCTCGCCCATGCGGCCATCCGAGACCATGGCGACCAAGAAAACCACCATGAAGGTGAGGAATGATGGATCCAACTACCAAAGAAGTCCAAAGGGAGGACCCTGCAGAGCCAGCAGGACCAAGGGAGGATCCCAAGAAGGAGCCAGGCAGACAGCCCGAGGCCCCCGCAGAGAACCGCCCTCAGCAAGGGATCAGACCCAATCAGCCAGGAATGCCGGGAACCAGTGTCAAGGAGAGTACAGAAGATGGACAGAAAACAGAACAATGTCCTGCATCCACCCCAGGAAAAGAAAACTAGGCCTAAATCCACCATATACATATGCACCCCACATCATTCCAGTGAGGAACATCACACCACCACCAGGGAACACCAGCCACAACATGTGCACGGGAGCGTGTGGGGAATACCACATCGGACACCACAGGCAAACTGGCAACCCCAGAGCCCTCAGGAGGCAGCTGAAGCGACCACGCCCCATGAGCACCCGCCGAGTAAGTGACCCTCACACGAGGAAGAGGGCGCAAGGGACGCCTGGTGAACAGTGGAGCAGGAGGAGGAGGAGGGGAAACCACCGCCAAGGCCCATGGAAGAAAAGCCAGACTGCAACAACAGGAGCAGAAGGCAAAAGCCAACCCGGAGACCACAGAAGCAGCCCGAGAAGGAAGAACCGGAGCAAACAGAGGACTGTCCACAACAGACAAGCAGGCGTCCACAGCCCCCGGAAACCCCTAAGGCCACACCAAGCAGGACCGACCAGGAACAACCGTGGAGGGCACATAAAGGCAAAAAAACACAGCCCCACAAGAGGAACTGAGAACCACCATGTCAACAGCACCAGGCTATCCCAGGCTTAGCCCCATCCAGGCACCACCCTGACCATGCCTAACGACTGAGAACAGATGAGAATAGGCGCACACTGCGAGAACAGACACCCAGAAGGAAACAGGGTACCGAAGAACACAGCAACTCAAAGACCCAAAATCAACACCTAATCAGCAGGAACTGACCCCTGACCATTGAGGGCTGGACAGACCAAAGAAAAAATGCCGAGTGGTGCCAAGAGAAAAACACGAGACCCAAGAACACAGGCCTCCACAGCGGAGCACTGGGAGAAAAAAAAAGTGCTCAGAGACCCATAACGTCGAGGGCTGGAACCGGCAAAGGAAAACCAGCCACCCAGTGACAAGGAAGCCCAACGCAGACCAAATAAAAAGAAAAGTAAAGTATTCATGAGTCCAATAAGTTTAAATATTGAAATAAAAACATAGTGTGAAAAATAACCACCCGGGGATATGTTCACAGCAGAGGCAGGACTCGAACCCAGGCCTGTGAGAGCTGGCGCCACACTTCCCGCTGAGCTATAGCTCCTCCAAATGAGCAAGGCACTGCCACTGTAAACGAGTGCCGGAACGGGGAACGGAAACCAGTCACCCAGCGACAAGGCCGCCCAATGCTGTCAACACAAAACAAATATGCGAAGCTCTGTCATTGTAAATGAGTGTAGGAAACCACTCCCGACATCCATCCAAATAGAGCGAACCTGACCCAAAGCAACAAAGCTCTTTACATGAGCACCAGGGAAATGCAGTGAGTCACCCAGAATCACAAGACGTCGAGCGACTCATCCCCATGAACGAAAAGCCAGGAAGGAACGGAGATGGAGACCCAGCGCAGCCCAAGTATCAGAGACCACACAAGAAACGTAAAAACACACAAAGAATTAACACAGAACCCTCACCAGTGCGTACAAGCTGTCTAGCACCGGGCCACTATGACCCCCAAAACAAGTAATCGGGGGACCCACACACCACCACCGCAGCTGCAATCAGGCAGGCAGCACCTGATGGAAACAGCCCAGAGCAAAGCCAGGGGAGTCAGGCCCCGCCCCTCGGAGGCCGACCAGCGAGGAACGCCCGCTGCCAATGGCCGGCCCCAATCCATGGAGGTTATGGGAAACGTCACCTGCCGCAGACTCCCGCAAAACCCCAAAGCGGACCACCAAGGAATGGCCACCTGCCCGGCACCCGAAGGTAATCGTGGACTCAGAACCAGAAAAGAAGCCCCCCCCCCCCCCGCAGGACGACCCGCCGGGACCCCAGCCGGAGCCAGAGCACCGCGGATGCTGCCCGCGCAGGCATAAGCACGGGTCGGAGAGGCTGTGAGGGGAGAGCCAGCGCCGGGAACTGAGCCCGTCACTGACGCCCGGCCTGCAAGACACACAACCCAGAGGAGCGTGACAAAGTAAAACAGAGCCTGAAATGTAAGTGCCAGGGACTCTCGGCGAAAGCCCCCCTGAACAGGGGTTGTGACACCAGAAAATAAAAAATGGGGAGCGGGACCCACAGAACAGCTGGCTGACATAGGCTACAGCGGAACACCGCTAACCGCACATGTCACCGCACGGGGCACAAGAAGGCAGCTGAGAAACTCAGGGGACACAGCCTTGAGAATGGAGGCGCGCCGCCACCAGTAGGCATGCAAGCAAAAAAACTCCACAGGAGATGCCTGGGTTGTCAGCGGGCGTCTTGCCACAGGAGGGGGCAAAAAAGCCACCGCAGGCTGAGACGGACAGAGGGACACATCATCCGGCAGGCCGGGGCCTCAGACTGATACCGGGGGCCGCAGGAGCAGGGAAAATTAAGAGGCCTGACCCACAAGGTCTAAGCGATAACAAATGCCCACCCGGAGGAGAAGTGAGACACAAAAGGAAGCCTGCAGCCACCCGGGAGATGAGAGCACACCCCGCCAGAGCCCACCAGTCAACCTACTCGGTGATGGCAGGGCCCAAAAAGAAAATCCGCTAAAGCAGGGCAGAAAGCAGGAAACTGAGGGGGCACCGGGCAGAACTCCCAAGAGCCCGCAGGCACTAGGAGCCCGCTAGAGCAGAGCTGTGAACCCAAAGGGTCGGTGCGAGGGCCAGAACGCGGGGAAACCAGAGACTGTTCCCACTGGAGCAGGGCCTCCCCCCCCCCCCCCCCCTCCCCAGGGCACCGGGACCTGCTGGAGCAGGACCTCAGCCCAACTTACCCGAACAGACGCTCTGGAAAATCAGCAGCGCAGAACTAAAAAAACAGGCTGATGGGTTGGGCCGGCCCGCCTCTTATAGAGGTCAGGGGTGTAATGGGTCGCCCATATTGGGAAGGGATGGGAGGCATCGGAGGCTGACTTTTTGCTTTGGAGGGTTCTGGTGTGGAGCTGAAGCTCATTTTGTTAGTCTTGTGGCGAGTAAGACTAATGAGGAGGTAATGCTCATCACACTGTTGACGAAGTTGGACCTCTTTGACCCTACCGGCTACGCCCTGCTGAGCTGGGTTGACCCTCATGATCGGCCCCGCACACCACCAGCCTCACCTGCTCCTGATGGCCGGCGTGTGGTTCCTGGCCACCGACCATCCATCTCAATGATATTGGCGCAGTTCTTGCTACGCAGGACACTCTTCAGTTCACCGATGCCGTGCCAGCTCCACCTGTCTAGGGTGAGTCACCAGCTGCGTGGCTAGACCCGCCGCTGTGACATCATAGGCCTTGCATGCGGTCCTGCCTGCTGCTGACCGAGTGATCCAGAGCGGCCCCTCCCTCCTCCTGGCCTCCTTAGGCTTTGCCGAGCGTTTCATACACTCCAGCCCCAATGGATATGACTGCCCCACTGTTACAGTCCTGCTGCTTGCTGGGCCAAGGGCCTTTCTATGGGATACCTACCAACAAGCATTGGCAGCTACAGGAAATTGTACCGGCACAACTCCACTCTGTGTATGCCAGCAAGCACTGGTCAATACAAGGTCTTCCTTCTATTCTACTGCTGAGTTGTGCCATCCACCTTTGGATTTTCTCTCCAGCTCATGTCATCTGCGCTCACAAACCCTACAGCCATGAGCAACGATTCCAACAATGCAGCGCCTCTGCAAGGCCCACCTTCCGCCCAGGCTGTACCTCAACACGCACTAGTAAGCACGCTACCTCCCTTCAGCGAGCTTTCAGACCCAGCTACCGCCTTGCTTCACTGGGTGACCTGGATCGGAAGGCTGGACAACAACTTTGTAGCAACTCATGAGACCAATGGAGCCGTCAAGACTGCTCCACTGCGCGGGGGAAGAAGTCCACAAGCTCTTTGGGCTCCTTCTTAATAAGGGTGCTGCAACAAGATGTGGTCCGTCGGCATAAACGCCCGACACTGGTGCTGGAAACCAGGGTTTGAGCCTCAAGGTCGCGTCCACATCCTGTGATTCTGGGCAAATCACTTAATCTCCCGGTGCCTGAATGTGTAATGTAAATACGGTGCTCATGTAAAGTGCTCCAATACCTTCGGGTTGAGTTCGCGCTATATAAAATATGCACACAAAAAACGCAGTGGTTAGAGTGCTCAATGTGCATTTTGACCTGCAACTTAACCCAGACTATGACTTCTTCAAGCTCTGCCTAGCCTGCCAACGTGAAGGGAAGTCCCTGGACACATTCTACACGCTCCTGCTGGAACTAGCCAGTACGTGCACAGTGGACGACCAACTAAAGGAAGTAAGAGCGCAAATTGTATAAGGCTGCAGGAACAAAACATTAAGGGGCCTCATCCATCAGTAGCCCAATATCACCCTGGATGACATCCTCATCCTGGCCCACCCTCATGACCATTCCACCACCACGACCACGGAAATGGACATCGCATTCATGTATCAGTCAGAAAAGAGCACATCAGTAAAGATAGAATGCACCAACACAGTTACCGCACAAGGCAAGGTGGACAAGCCCAGGCAATAAGCCCCTCCTCCACCTGGGTCCCGCTGTGAGTATTGTGGGCAAGAACACCCTCTCGAGGAATACCAAGTGCAAGGACGGAAATGCTTGAAGTGTGACACCCTAAACCACTTTGCCACGCCATGCAGAGGTGGTCCTAGAAGCAGGGTCCCACAAGGGAGGCAAATACCATCGAAATCGGCAAGGCAACTGGACCTGGAAGACCCAGAGTCCCAGGGCACCTCCAAGATATAATTTTGTCACTGACACAGTTTAGAAGACTCATCTCCAGCCGACAACGAGGAAGCATTCCTCATCTTGTTCACAAATGATCTCAAACAGAACAGACGACCACAACCCACATGCATAGTTGAGATCATAGGTTCCAGCATAAAGGTTCTCATCGACCCTGGGGCTTCTGTAAACCTAATAGGGATCCAGCAGTACTGGCACCTTCAGCCACAACCACCTCTGTCTCTGACAAACTCAAAAATCTTTACATACAGAAGCCAGACATCTCTACCCCTAAAGGGGAGATGACCATGCAAATAAAAGCAGTGGCCTAGGAGACAACCACATTCTATGTCATTGACAAGGATGCAGACACCCTTGCCAGAAGCCATACCACTGAGGACCTGGGTCTTGTGGTTTTCGCACTCACCGTGAAGGCCTTCCAGGCAAAGGACATCCTAAGCCAATCCCCGGATCTGTTTACAGGACTTGGGTGCCTGAAAGTTCCTCCAACTTGGCAATTCCATCAAGCCAGTAGCCCTCTGGCACCGGAGTGTAATGTTTCACCTAAGACCACTTGTGAAGCAAGAACTTAACAAACTCGAAAATCAAAGAGTGATCAAAAAGGTTTCTGGTCTGATGCCGTGGGTGTCCTCCAGAGTGCTCGCTGAGAAGCCGAAGCAACCAGGCAAGATATGACTATGTCTAGACATGCGCCTCCCCAATCAAAAGCGACAGGCACATAATCCCAATGATGAATGACATCATTGCAGAAGTAAATGTCTCAAGGTGGTTCTCCAAGCTGGGCATCAACAACGGGTAGCACCAACTGATGCTGGTGGAATAGAGTCACTATATCACTACGTTCTTGACGCACCTTGGGCTACGCCGGTACAAGTGGCTGAGCGTTGGAATTTCCTCAGTAGCGAAGGTGTTCCAAGATGAGATCTGGGAGACCCTGTAGAGCTTACAAGGTGTCATGAACGTAAGCGACAACACCTTGACCTCTGAAGAACATCACCGGCATCTCCGAGCGGAGTTGAAAAGGCTATTTGATCATGGAGTAACCCTCCGTAGAGACAAGTGCTCTTTCTTCCAGAACTCGAGTTTTTTGGTTACGTGTTTACCCAAGTGGGAGTCCAGGTAGCAAGTATTTTTATTGTTTTTAGGTTAATAAAAACCATTACAAAAAGAAGAATACATTAAAAAAAGCAAGTCTCACGAGAGAAATTAAGAGACCTTTAAAAGCAAGAGTTTTTTAAAAAAAGGCAAAGATAAAAGACTGTAAAAGTGCGGGTGGGATATATTGTTCGTGGCAGCATGATCCTGGCCCAAAATTTCCTCTTAGACAAGTGCCTGGGTTGTTTGTTTCCGTTCTGCTAGTTTCCGAAATTTCACCAGCTTCCCATTTAGTGGTGGGAGACCAGGGTCGAAGCAGGCGAGGACGGCTTGTCTGCGTGAGCGGACTCCTAGTTCGTTAAAGGCTGTTTTCAACGGGGCTGCCCTTTCCTCTTTCAGCCTCAAGCATGTGCATAGTAGATGTTCTAAGTCTTCAATCCCCGTTCCGCAAAGCCGGCATTTAGTCCCATGGTTCTGTCTCAGCCACGGTGGTAGGTGAGGAATGGCGGGTAGGATCCCTAGCCTGTGTTTTAAAAGGGCTTCCTTAGTTTTCCAGCCATACCCCAGACCAAAATATGCTTGGAGCCCTGGTGTTTTAGAAGTACACAGGGTCATCCAGGCATGACCTCTGTGAGAAAACGTGGCTTTGTCCTCCACATGCGAGTGTCTCTTTAAGCTCTTGTTCACTATGAGCTTGAATTGCGCATGTGATAGAGGAGACTCCCATAGTTCTTTCAGTCCTGTGACGGTCAGGGACTCCTCTAAGTATTTTTTTGCCGGCATTCTGGTTGAGCTATTTATGTCTTGCCAGAGCTGTCGATTCAAGGTATTTTCTGGAGAGTTCTTTAATTTGTGCCAGCACTTGATGAATGACCCTCTTCGTGCAAGAGTTTGGCTCATCAGCCCGAATTCCAACCGAATCTGGGCTTGCGAAGTGTACGATGGCAGGTTAAAGAGAAGTCTATAGGCCTTTAAAATGGTTGTATCCAGAAGTTTTGCGTCAGTTCCTCCTAAAGCCTCACTGCCATACGTAATTGAAGACTCTATTTTGATTTTAGCTACTCGAAGTAATGGCAATAGTTTCGCATCTCAAGTTGGGCTTTAGCTGTTTCAGTGTCATCACTATTAACATGCCTATCCTCTTGATGGCCGCTAGTTGGTTTAGATAGCGGCCACCTTTGTCGACTAGGATTCCCAGGTATTTGTATTCAGAGCAGTTTGAAATTTCTTTTGTGCCAAGCGACCAGGTGTGCGACTTTATGTTCCCAGTTATGGACAGAACTTTTGTCTTACTGATGTTCACTTCTAGTAGGTTTTCAGCGGCATAACCATAAAGCGTGTTAATAAGGTTTTTAAGACCGACTTTCGTGCGGCTGACCAGGACCACGTCGTATGCGTAGGAAATGCTGGGCAACCCTTTGCCCCCTAACCGGGGGGCGTGGGAGTTACAAGCCTCTAGGGTGGGTGGCAGGTCAGCTGTGAATAGATTGAAAAGAGTTGGAGCTAGCACGCACCCCTGCTTTAGGCCCTTTGTGGTTGGAATACGCCTAGAGAGGTGCGAGCTGTTCCCAAGCTCTACCTGGACCCACGTGTTCAAGTGCAATTCAATCAAGAGGCTTAATAAAGGTGAGGGAATCCCCCAGGAGGCCAGTTTTCGCCAGAGAATTCCCCAGTTGACATTGTCAAACGTCGCCTTTAAGTACACAAAGCAGAGGTGGAGAGCCTGTTTGGTCGCCCTAGACTTGTCGATGAGTAACGATATGGCCACCAGGTTAGTTGTTGTTCCCATGTCTTTGCAAAAACCCGTTTGGCTAGATGGTATTAAGCTTTGGTTTGCAGCCCATTCTCACAACTGAGTCCAGGTGAATCCCTGCAAGTCCCACGCCATCAAGCAAGCACCGGCTCCAACCACAGTTTTGGAGGTACACAGCTTCCTGGGAATGGCCACATACTGTGGCCAGTTCATTCAACCTGGTGACCTTGGCCAAGGCTGTATGATCTCCCACCAAGAAAGATGCTCCCTGGAAGTAGGTCCACAGTGAAAAAGATGCTTTCCAGAACATAAAGGAAGCCCTGCTCAACAAAACAACAATGGCCTACTTCAATCTAAGAGGCACACTGAACTGTTGGCTGATGCCGGCCCCGTTGCCCTGGGAGCTGTGCTCACCTAAGAAGCAGAACTGTGCAAGTGGAAACCACTTGCATTTGCCAGCAAAGCTCTCACACCAACAGAGCCTGACACTCATAGATGGAATGAGTAGCATTGGCCAAAAAGTGGGTGTGAGTGGTCACTTCCACCTTCTCCTCAGCAGACAGCCATTGGGCGTGGTTATCGGTCACTAATCGCTCGTCCACTTATTCCACGGCACAACGTCACATCCTCCACCGCGGATCGAACGTTGGGCCCTCCAGCTGCAACATTACCAGCTGGGGGTAGTCTATCAACAAGTATCCAAGATTCCTGTTGACTTTCTTTCCTGTTACCCACCATTCCCCGTTGATGACAGCAATAACAGTGCAGACCCCATGGAGGAGTATATGAGCATGGTGTCCCAAGGAGCATGCCCCCAAGCATGCAAAATCCAAGAATTCAGTGAAACAACCAAAGCTGACTCCGTCATGATGAAGGTCATGGATACTCTTCAACAAGGCTCATAGCAAACCTTCCTACAAGATGCCAACAACTGGCATGGGCCGTATAACGAACACTTCTGGAAGATATGACGAGTACGCGATGAATTGAATGCCGCAGCTGAAGGTGTAATATTATGGGGAGCACGCATCATAATCTCTGAAAGTCTCCAACTCCGAGTGACAACTCTAGCTCACGGAGGCCACCATGGGACAGTTAGGATGATGTCCCGGATGAGAGAGAAGGTCTGGTTTCCGGGCCTGGCAGCACCGGTAGATAGTTTTATGAGGCACTGCCCATCATGCCAGCTCTCAAGTCGTCAAGAAGCCCCAGCGTCAATCATCACAGGGCAGCCATGTACAATCCCATGGTCCCAGGTAAGCCTTGATTTTGGGAGCTTCCCAAATGGATGAATCACAGCAGTGTTAATCGACAGTTACTCTAAATACCCCATAGTCGAAGTGGTGGAGTCAATGTCTTTCACAAATATTGCCCCGGTGCTGGAAAACCAGCACCAGGGCCTTCACCCTATTTGCCGTCCCACATGAAATAAAAATGGACAAGTGGTTGCCATTCCAAGGGGTGGAATTCAAGAACCTTCTCATAACCTTAAGCATACAGCACAACCGCATTACTCCGCAGTGGCCACAAACCAAGGGCGAGGTGGAGTGTTTGATGCACACAGTGAAAAAAGCCCTATAGATCGGTGTCACAGTAGGCTCCAACCCTGAACTTAGCTGCACCAATTCCTGAGAGTGTACCGAGGGACACCACACTGCACCATGCATCTGTCCCCCCTGGACCTTGATGTTGAATGGACACAAGCGGTACACAATTCTTGTCTCCCACCGATGGGTGCCAATTTGGTATGAACCAGCCAGTACTTAGGCCAAGTACACCCGGACTAATGAATGTGTGAGCCAGGAGACCTCGTCCTGATAAAGGACCGAAAGCCGGGATGGAATTTTCGGACACCTTTTGTACAAGGTACATGGACAATCACCTGTGTGTCTGGCACCATGGTCATCACCACTGGAAGGGGCTAAGAGACTGTCCTGAGGAATGTATCATGGTTCCAGAGGGTAGACTTCCCCAGCCAACAGGTCCCCCAATCAAAGGACGAGTAGGTTACCTGAGAAGACCAGTGCCCTCAATCTGACACCAGAGAAAATCCCTCAACCTGCACCAGTGATGGACCGCTCCGCACAAGGGACAGCACCAAAATGGTTCCCTAGCACAAGCTAAGGTCTGAAGGCGCTGACAGCTGCTCCCACCATCTGCGCTACAACCTGAGGCCAAATCCACCACCAAGCCAAATACTGAGAGACTTTGCCTGTCAAGCATAAGCACAAAGGTCGACACCAAGTTGGAGAGGGATGGAATGACTTTAACACTGCCCTGCAGTGCTCAGCTGATAAGGAAACCACACCTTGTACATCCTCTGGCAGGGTGTGGCTAGAGGCTATATAATAAAGGGGCTAATACTGCACGAAGTAGTTAGCCCGTAGCCTATCCATGTGTGGGTTTCTCAGTCATTGGCGCCCACTACAACATGACCTCTAGTACACCCATACACACAGGGCGCATCACACTTATAAGTCTCTTTTATAGTTGTAGCCACCTCCACCCTGCTTCTTGCTCAACTCCTGGCAATTTCTAACATACCTCCCCATGGCATGAGGAATCCATGCTTTAAACCTCAAATAAGCATTTGACAGTCTTTACAGTCCTTGTGGCCAGCGTGCTCACTCTGCCCCTCACCTGTCTCCTCCCGTCTCTCCAAAAGGGGCAGGCAAAGTAGTTGCACAGCACCCTCCAAGGACTTCAGCTGTAACCACCCCTGAAAGGCTGCATGAGGGGCTAGTGAGGCCTAATAAGCCTGGGAGCACTAACCCTTAAAATCTTCGGTCTTTCCGTCTCCGTCTCTGGTGAAAGAGTAATGGTCAGCTGCTGCACACAGCATACACTCTGCACACTGTTGCTGTCTCTCCTGTGGTCGCGGATGATGGGGCAGCCACTAGCACAGCAGTTCACAGCACATACAACTGCTAGAAGGGAGGAGTAAAAACCAGACATCCTTTCTTCTGGGTCTTTTGTAATGCCGCAGTAGAGTCAGTAGTTCTGCGCCCTCTCAGCTTGTGCTTTCACCAGGATATTTAGACAAAACACTTTGTACAATGTTAAACCTGCCAAAAACGATACCTCATTAACTGTGATGGGGTAAACCTGTGTCCCTCAGAACCTGTGCGGTTCTGAGGGACACAGGGTTACCCCATCACAGTTAATGTGAATCAGTGCAGGTGTACGCCTGCAAGGGGTTTTTGATCATTCAGTGAATAATAAAAGTGTATTCAAAGCATGTCAGAGAGAGAAACACTTTCCTATCGTGAAGAATACATTTAATTGCCTAATCTAGGACCAAAGTGATCTTAATTTATTAGGATCAGGCGCAACACCTCTTAATGCTATCTTGAACTACAAACTAGCAAGGTATGAAAGATTGGAGAAAAAGCGAGTCTGTTCTCGCTTAGATGGTCACCTCCCAGCTAAATACTTGCAAGCTGTGAGAAGTTGGCCTGATATATGATGTCTCCAATTCTGGGGGCACCTTGTATCAGTCCAAACAATCCCTTATGGTGTTGGTTGTAAGTCAACCTTATAGACAAGCTATCCTAAGGGTAGCATGGACTAAGCAGCCTTAAAGGCTAAACTCAAGAGGGCATGTGAAGCCAGCTGTTTTACCAATCACAATCCTGTAATATCAAATGAAAGGACACCACACAAGTTATATATTATAAAAATATATGTGTTTATTCTCAGAATAATCCTCTATACTCTTTATGAGTCTAGAAGCACAAGCGTTTAAAAAAAAGCACAGTAAAACATGTGAAAGTTGCACAACTATGGATGAGACTGGGGGCCACTCAAACCATATACTAAAATAGTGGTATAAGTATCACTAATCGAGCAGTGGTAAGGCCTGAGGCCTTGGGAATCGCTGGGGCTATTCGGGACTAGCAGTGGTGAAGTCGGGAAAAGCCAGCGGGACTCGGGGGCAGCTCTTAAAGCACACGCATGCACCAATGCAAAGTCAATGGTGCGTAAAAGTTACAAAGTTACTGTTTTAGGAATGTTCCGACTGGACTAAAATTACCAAACTTTAGACTTAGACACTAGAGGTGTATACCAATGCATGAGCACCGGCGTTCACGAGTTACCTCACCCACAGGAAGCGGGTGCATAGGTGCCAAAGTGTGTCGGGTTTCGTCACGCAGTCTGATGGTGCCTGGAGATGAAGATGCTGCAGGCGTCCTGAAGAGAAGTGTCCGGTTGGATCCAAGGGTGGATCAAAGATGTAGAGTACCTGAAAGCAGAGGGGACAGAGTCTGGGTCACTCAGCAGTGACCAGCGTCACGGAACCAGGAAGGAACCAGGCAATGTCTGGCGCGATCAGGTGGTTGTCATGAAGCTTGTCTCCGCTGCCACGTGGACTCTGGGGCACCGAGGATGTCCAGGAGTGGACCACGAGCTGTCCCACAAAGGCTCTCGCTGTCGGCGGTGTCGGCT
The DNA here is from genome assembly GCF_964263255.1 of Lissotriton vulgaris. Lineage (NCBI taxonomy): Eukaryota > Metazoa > Chordata > Amphibia > Caudata > Salamandridae > Lissotriton > Lissotriton vulgaris. The sequence goes on along the minus strand of NC_141687.1, from coordinate 1,320,472,432 downwards.
TCCGGATTGGAGCAAACAAACCTTGGCAAGCGCAACCCACGCAGGATTCAAATATTGCTTCTTACTCAGACCAGCAAGGTCAGAGCGGGTGCTCCTTTTCAGGGGAGCGAGGGCCAGTCCAGAGCAACCGGACTGGCAGAGTAAATTCAAAGATTCGTGGGTACTGGGGCCACTAGCCAACAGGCAAGCGACCGGACCAACGTGTCAAGCATAAAAATGCAGAAGGGACCCTCGCAGCACTCGGAGAGTGTGGAGGGGTGAGCTTTGGTGCAAAAGCTGCTCAGGGCTGGGGCTTCTCAAACCCCAATGCACAGCATCGAGGGAGTCTTGGGCGCTGCACGGTCAGCACTTTGTGGTTTTTCCAAGATGGCCAGCCCCACGCTTCAGGTCACCTCCACGGGTCTCAGATTCGCTGGGACTGTGGATCGGGCTGTTGGAAGGCGGAAAAGCTGGGTCTTGTAGATCTCTGTTGCTCGAGTTCCGGCGGGAACTGCAACAAAGCAAACAATGAGGCAATGGATGGTGCCTGTTTGCACAGGGTGGTCACTCGTTGACCACAAGGGAGATTCTTCAGTCTTCCACGTCGAGTGGGATTTCGAAGGGTCCAGAGTTCTGTATCAAAGTTTCAGTCAGGATAATCTGCTGTGCGCTGGCACTGCTCCCACCTTTATTCCAAACTAGTGGGCTGGATTACCTGTTAGGTCCCTCCATTGGGTGGGACCAAGGAAGGGGGTGGTTACACCCCTTTCCCTTTGTCCAGTTTTGCGCCAGGACTGGGGCTGGTGTGCCCCAGAACCGGTTTGACTGGATTATGCACAGGGAAGCCTTGTGCTCCCCATGCAGTGTCTAGTTTCATTCAACCCACCCTACCCCAATACACTATCTCCTGTCTGGGGAGGTGTAGCACTTCCCTGCGACAGGAATCCCTTTGTCCAGGCCTCCCCTGCCAAGTTTCGGTCAGCAGTAGGAGGTCAGACTCGTGTCTGTGGCAGCAGCATCCATTTTGTGATGCTGAGGCTCTGGTTAGAATTAACTGCGTTTTAGCAAAGTAACATGTCTTCTCCCTCTAGAGGGGTGGAATGCTACCCCGTCGCCAGGACTGGGGAGGGGGTAGTATTCCAAAGCGTATGACACCGTACACGACATGTTTAGATAAAGCCAAACCAAAGTTAGCACATAACCGCGAGGATTACAATGCACTTAAGAGTATATGGTATGGCAATATCCCGGAACAGCTAAGGGAGTTGGTCCCAACAGCTGCAGACAGGCCCAGCTCATGCTAGACCACCATCTCACATAAAACCAAGCACTTGTTAAGGCCTGCCATAGGAGTGACTTATAGGTATATATGTGTCCTGATATAGGTCTAGATATAGGTATACACCACCTTGCCCCAGCTGAGTGATCAGCCAGTTGTCAATTTAAGGACCAGCCAGGGGTGGCAAAAGATATGCTGCAGCCCCTGGTAGGCCTTGGATGCACCTATGCCCTGGGTACCTATAGTGCACTGTACAGGGGCTAATAAGGTGTCCAGTACCAGATTGTTTATGCACCTAGGTTGCATGGAGTCCATTTTTTACAGAGAGAGCAGATAGCCTGGGAACCTGATTAGTAGGATCCCAGGCCAACTAAGTCGAAAACCAGCTAAACACAAGGCAAAAAATCTGGGGTAACCATAATCCGGTATCCACCCTCCTACACAAGCCAATATCATTCCCAATGGCCTTCAATTAAGGAATGAGCAAGCTATTTTTATTGACATTCCGAAATTTAGGAAGAGATTCAGTTTTGTAGCCAACAATTGCTCCACGCACTGGATGGTGCTAGCTGTTGAAAACTGATTACTTAAATCATACAGTCTCGTTCTTGGTGTGTTTCTTGCTATATAGGAATTATGGTATGCTAAGAAATTGCTAATCGGGCAAAAACGATACCTCATCAAGACTTTCCTGCAACATCTCTCCCTATCTTCCCTAGTGGTGTCTCAGATAGGGAAATGGAGGTTGTTAGAAAGTGGAATTGCATCCTGTGTAGAACAATTATCACCAGTGAAGAGTCCTCGGTGGACGCCATCGTTGGAGATCAAAAGTCCTCTAAGGATGATGATGCATCTGTGTTTGGCCATTTTAAATGAGTCTTCAAGGCCAAGAGTCTTCCATCGTATCTTTTGGAGATCATCCTCACCAGGTTATCAACAAACACAATGTCTATGTAAATTAATTCTGTATAGATTCCATTTTCCCAATTCACAAAGCTATTTGCGCGTCTAAGTTATATTTGGTTGCCCAAGTAGTCTCATTTAAGAGTGCAAATTCACATTTACTTAAACACAGTATGTGAATTTATGTCATTATGGAATAATATGTAGTACAAGGTGATCTCCGCACAGGGATGGAATCCACGCTAAAAATGGTTGCACATTTAATACTGTCAAAGGAAGGATTAGATCATTTTCAGGGTAGCAAAATGTAGGAACTTGTGGGAGGGGGGCTAGGTAAATGGTTTTCTCATTGAATATCAAAATTAGGTTATTCAGTGAATAGATGCATTCCGTAGCCACTGGTAGGGAATGAGGGTGGAAGGGTGGGGGGGACAAAATAATTTAAAAAAATGTAAAAGCCGCTTACCTCTGCTGCGTCTCTACTCCACTCCACTCCACCGGAACCATGAGGTTTCCCATAGCTAATCAAAACTCTGCAATACAGCGTTGTGATTGGCTCCCCTAAGCCAATCACAACACTGCAATGCAGCATTGTGATTGGTCTGAGTGCCGTGGATTGGTGCTCAGATGGGGACTGGGAGGCTCGGCATGTTCCTAGTCAGGCTGTGTAATGCAGCCTGGAGGGGAATATGCAAAAGTGCTCTTGACTGTTTGGCCAGGGCAGCCGGCAAAGCATTCATGCCCACTTGGAGTGTGCAAACCATTAGTCCCCCTGTGCCTCCAGCTCTGCCATGCCCTAATCCAGCCCCGAAACTGTGAAAAATAAAATATTAACTACGTTAACATTTTATTTTTCCTGCTGAAAGAGCAGTGAGGCAATGCTCCTCCACCTTAGTGGAGGAGCCGCACCCTGGATATATTCGATTTGTGTATTACATAATGTAAACTTGCTACATTTCTGAATTCGTAAACGTTTTTGCCTATCGGGTCTCTCTCAGAAACCTACTTTTCTTGAGTAGAATTTACTTTTTTTACATTGTACTACAGTTCACATAAGCTGCTTCCTCCATCATCCACAACTTAAATGTATGACTGTTTCTTTCCTCATAGCTGCCTCTACCAACTCGGAATAGATTCATGGGATGTGACATGAGTAGGTTGGATGGAGTGAACTTCCACAATCCTCCCATTAAGTCGGAATAGATTCATGGATGTAAAATCACAATCTCAGAGAGGCTGTGTATGCTCAAGGGAAAGACTGCATGAGGGCCACCTAAAGCTATGCTCATTTCAAAATGGTCTCCGATCCTTAGATATCTCCTGTTGCTTAGAAACTTGATAGGTTAAAGACCTGCTTCCCTTGAGACTTGTTACTCTACCATCAACGCACCATAACATGGATACTAGTAGTTATGGTGAGATATTTTCATATTTTGAAGAACTTTCCATATAATTGCACATTAGGAAATAAGGTGTCTCTGAAAGCTCCATGCAGGGATTTCTCTCCATTTTCCAAGTCCTCGGATGTTCAGGATAGGCGGGTTATGATCTGATATGAAACAATGGCCAATATCTATGGAGCAGTCTGGAAGTAAAGAAGATGAAACCAAGAGGTAGTCTAGCCTGGCTTAGGAGCAATGTGGAGCGGAGAAATAGGTGTATCCTGGGAGTGTAGATTTTAAAGTAGCCCACACATCGCTAAGCCCATGGGTTTGCATTAAGTTTAAAACTGCTTGATATACTTTAGGCTTCCTACCAACATATTTCCATTGGTCACTAGCTTTCCAATGGCAGGGTAAGTTAATATTAAAATCGCCGCAAAGGATGATAGGGAGGGGCCATAGGGAGAGCTCGCCTGAGATCCAATTAAAAAGCTCTTGGTCATCCGTATTGCCCCCATAAATGGAGCACACAGCGAAGGAAGAAGTAGATGATAAACTACATTCAGCTATTACCCATCTGCCTAAGGTATCAGACTTCGCTCGGATAGATTTTAATGGATATCTATTTTCTACCATAACCCCAACACCTTTCATCTTAGCGCCTTGTGTTGTCCCCCGATCACTCTATATTCCAATGTGTTCAATAAATGTATTTTGTGTTCCCTCAATGTGTGTCTCCTGAAGGCTAACACACAGGCCCAGAGCAACTTCCTGTTTCTTCAGGGCATCCTTCAACCCACAGATGTTAGTGGAGATGATTCTAAGTGTGCTAAACTTATTCATTTAAAGATTTTTTTCTTTTCACCTCACAATAGGGCCGTTTTAAACAGAATTTGAGCAAAATTTCCCAAGAAGATCTCTAATATATATTCCATTTCGTTAAACCTGTAAGATAAGTCTAAGAATTCCCTTACCCTGATGACCCCATTTTGAGTGCTAATTTTATTTTTTCCCCCCCTCTTTCCCTTTTTACATCTCCCAACTGATTTAAACCCTTCAGTATTAAGTATAAGTATGCTGTGACAATCAAGAATACAGTAGTGACAAGTGCCCTTAACCCCTCCGTCTCAGTGCAATTTCCCACCCACCCCACCCATCCCCCCTACTTTCGAGCAATTAGGGAGACCCTGAATGATGGTAGTCAGAATGTGTCCCAGCCACTGAGTCTCGCTGTTAGAACCAACATAAAGACATTACGACTGTGCCAAATCATAACAGAAGGAAGAAAAACATTTAAAAAGCGTTGTGCAGCATTGCTGAAAACAGCTCCAAAGCGAGCCTTGAACCTTCCCCTTATATGATTGAGAGAAGAAAAAATACCATACAAGGCTGATCAACTCTTGCCTAAAGACATTTCCATAAACTGGGGAAAAGGTGCACTGCATCCTTTCCACTAGCTCTTTTTAGCTTTGACTTCCTCTAGAAATTCCCCAGCTTTGATTTCAGACATAAAGATTTGGGAGGCCCCATTTAAGATGACTTTAATTCTGGCAGGGTTAATTAAATACACTTGAGCTCCCAACTCCTAGAAGGGGGAGATTAATTGGAGCAAGCGCCACCTCCGTTCCACAGTAGAATGGCAAAAGTTAGGTTTTGCGAAGAACATGACTCCATTGGCACCCTTCTGAGAGTTCAGGCGAGCTTGGTCATAGACCAGTTGCCTCAGAAGAAAGTTCCCAAAGAACACCAGGAACGCTCTTGGTTTTCCTCCGGAGAAGCTGCTGCGGTCCCGTCTCTGTTTTAAGTTAAACAGGAAGCGGTGCACCCATTGAACTTTGCGATCCCAATTCCAAGTAGATTGATCAAGAAAAGACTTCTGGAGAAGTTTGACTATATAACGCCTGAGATCGTCACCCTCAACTTTTTCTGGGATACCAAGTAAGTGCAGGTTGTTCCTACGCTGTTGGTTTTCTTGCTCTTCCATCTTAGCGAATAAGTCTGTCAGACATGCAGCATTAGAAGAGCTTTTTTCTTTAACAGTAAGAACTTCAGTTTCCAGGCTCTCCGTGCGACCTTCCACCGTAGTGACACGATCACTTACATCAATGCAAATTTTGTTCAGCTTTCTCATACCCCCCTGTAGTTTTTTAGCAGCCCCTTTGGCCAAGTAGTTTTCTGAGTGGACCTCCTCACGGAATTCCTTAATTGAGGCCAAAATAGAGGCTAAAGAAGGCTCCGTTGTAATTAAGATTGAGAAGTCCATCTCTAGTTCTACATTCATATGAATCCCGAGATTTCCCCTCCAGTCTGAGAAGTTTTTATTGACACACAATAAAATCTGAACACACTGCTGCAAGGGCCACTAAGAGCTGCACATCTCCAGAGCCACAATTTTGAAGAAATTGAGTTAAGTTGGTCTGATTGACTCTAGGGGTCTACAACCTCAATACTATACAGTCCTGAAGATGATCTCACTAATGCAAAACTAGAGACCGAAACGTCGACTTGTACACTTTTTTCTTTGATATTGATTTGTGGTTTATTTTAAGAAAAGTGTTGCAATTGTTACAGTGAAGGTTTTCAAGTGCATAATAATTACCTTCTTGCTTCATTGTATGTATTGTATACAAGTACCCTGAAAAATTCTAATATAAAATTTAGTACTTTCATATATACACCTGTTTTGTCTGTTCTATACACCTCTTTGAGATTTACTCCATATGATTGTTCGCTCTTAAATGGAGTTGTACCCGTTTACAAGAAATTGCCTAAAAGAAATGACGAGTTGAAAGAAATCAATTAGCTCGCACATCTTCCATCTTGCTCCCAAATGTTAGCTTAAAATAAACTAATCATTCAACTGAATAAATCCCTTGAAGGCACATTTAAACATCCCCCCGGTTGTTACTGAGGCATCTGGTGCAGGTTTTGACTTCTCCCAGAATGCCGTCTGAGTGGCGTCCTAGTCAAGGGGGTAGGATATCTCTGAGTTGGAATAATCCCACTTTATCTGGCTGCGCCTTCAGGTTTTGCTTCATGTTTTCTTTCTGCGCTGCACAGTTCCAGTATCTTTAGGAGATCCAGAGCTATTGTCTTCGCTAAAGACAGAGCTACCCCCCTCTGTGGTCAAGCCAAAGCAATCCGAAACTGAATAAATATTTTCACCAGGTGGTCCCGGGGTCCACGGGGCTAAAGGGCCCGTATTAGCTTCCAAATTACACATGTAATTGTAAGTACCAACCAAGGGCAGTTTAAGCACACCCTCTGACAGACTTGGGGCAGCTAGAGCTGGTGTGAGACCAGTCACATCAAAGGTAGTTAGGTCTCCTAATCCCCCTAGATCCTCATTGCTTTCTATAATGAATTGAAAGTTAATGTCTGCGCTGTCCGTTTTGCCACTGGGGGGTGCTGTTTCCATAGTTTGAGTTGTATAGCATTTTGCCCCTGAGCTATCTGTCCACTGCAGGAGGTTAAGATCCCTTGGTCCTGCCAGGGGGGGGGGGGGGTGGATATATAAGATCAGGCAAGCTGTCACTGTTATTAAGTGCCTTAACTCCAGAGAAAAGCTTTGCTACAGAGAGCTGTTGTCTGGTGCTCTCTTTCAGAGCACCCCCCTCTCCCTGCAGGCTTCTTAGGAACCTCCTGTTTCTCTTTAGAGGGGTTATCAGTCATTCCGGCATCCCCACAGGCAGGGCTAGTTTGGGCCGCTCTTGCCTTACCGCCTCTACTGGATTTGGTGCCCCTGATGGTCATCATCCAATTCGCGCTGAGCTTTCCCTTTTTCCTTCACCGTATCGACAGGTCGAGGGAGAGTGTAGGAACCGCCAAAACCACTACACGTCCAGAAGATCGGCAGTGTGTCAGCCTCCCGAGCGTGCCAGAAAGACCAAACGCCCTGCGTTCACAAGCAAAGCCCGGCCTGGCCTCGACGAACTGGAGCTGGATAGCGAAGCCAATCCCAGATGATATGGGTCGGCTCTCTCCACGCATCCTGCGACAGTCTGCACAGCCAAAACCAATCGGAACAGGGAGAGCAGCTGAGTGACATGGGCTCATGCTGACTCCATCTTGCTCATGCTACACTTGAGTTTTACAAGATCTTTTCTCCCCAAAAAAAGGACAACTTTACCTTATTGGTAGCCTCTATTTTCAATGGGGAGCTCTCTCCTCCCTCCTGGTCCCTTGCCAAAATTATAATTTTTCCAAAAAAGTTTAATTCCCTGCTCGAAATAAGCTTGTACAGACCAATCACTCTTATAAACTGTGATTCAAAGATCTTTTCTAAAATCTTGGGAATAAGAATCTCCTTGAGGATTGAACCCCTGGTGTCCATTTGGCAGCACAGGTTTATCCCTAGGAAGGGCACCACCGAACACATACGAAGGGTCATAACCTTGTTCGATGCAGCTCAGACAGTAGGAGACCCGATGGCGTTAACTTTATTGGATGCAGAAAAAGCATTCGATCGGGTCTCCTGGCAGTTTTTATGGGACATAATGAAGAAGATATGCTATGGGCCAAATCTAATTCAAGCAATTTAATCTCTTTATATTAAACTTACAGCCAGTGTATTAATAAATGGTAAATTAACAGAACAATTTCCAATCTCACTGGGTACCCGGCGAAGGTGTCCTTGCTCTCCATTGCTCTTTGCTCTTTACATCGACCCATTGATTAAAAAAATAGAAAATATTCATGCAATCATGCCAGTGAGTAGATTTGGGTGGGACACTAAAATGATGGCTGATGCTGATGATCTGTCTATTACTACCCCAGATCCCGAAAGCGCTATTTCGGAATCTGGTGGAGGAGGAGGCTCAAGAGTTTTGAAAAAACTCGGGGTATGCCCTCAACAAAAATAAAACCCAGATTATTTTAAAAGATAAAACCAAATGGGTAGATAGTCGAGTAGTTCCTAAAGCCAAATACTTGCGATTGACCGTTGCTGTAAACACTGATTTGATCATGGCTGAAAATCTAATCCCACTTGCAGTTGATACCAAGAGAGCGCTCAATCGGATTAACAACTGGCATCTGACTATAGTGGGACAAGGCAATGTCATCAAGATTACTTATTTCCCAAAGCTACTTTACTTTTTCAGGGCCATCCCCTTAGAGTTCAATAGGACCATGCTTTTAAGATTTGAACAACTCTTCTCACAATTTATATGGGCATATTCTCAGCCTAGATAAGCCTTCAAGACACTTTCCATACCCAGGGAGAGGGGTGGAAGGGCACTCCCCAAGATGAGACTATATTATTGGGCCTCAATTTTGTAGAACAGTCTGGATTTACTATGAGAACACTCCTCTATTCCAAACACAGGGCTTCCGACTCCCTTTTTATTACTGCTTGGGGAGGAGGTACGCGGATGCCTTTGGCATCAAGTGACCTAAGGCTATTACAAACCTGTCAGGTTTAAGACCTTGGGTGGTGTTTTCAAGGTGTTTTCCAACATTCGTAAGATGTACGGACTAGGTCATCTGAATTATTATTCTCCCTTTTTTTTTAATCCCAACTTGCCGGATATTTTCCGAAGCTGTTATCTACAGGATTGGCACAATGCGGGAATCAAAAAATTTGGTGATTTGATCACCACTGATGGAATTAAGTAATTTATCCATCTAAAAACCCAATTCAAACTACGGGACCAAGTTACCTTTAAGGACATTGCTATAAGAGATTTCTTGACCCAAAAGGCCGGGGGTACCATAGGATTTGGGCAGCTAGATCTTTTCGACAAGCAAAAAGCCTCTCCATTACCTCGGATAGGAACAATTTCCTCAGCACTGAACAGCCGAATGCCTGATGATCTTCTTAAGCTAGCCGGCAAGTGGCATTGCAAATTGGAGATCCCCCATAAAATCTTTTACTGCGCTCTAAGATCTGCCCAAGAGGATTTGTTATCAACTAAATTACAGGCGCAATTTTTTTAAACTGCTTTCTTCTTGTATATCACACCGAGCCAGGTTGCAAAATGGGTGACTGGGAAAGGGACAATGTGTCCTAGATGCTCGGAGTACGGGGCAGACTCAATGCACATGTTTGCCACATGCCCAAAGCTTATTCCTCTCCTCGCTAAAATACAGGATTTTCATGGGAAAGTTCTTTCTACTGATGTCGAATTAACCCCAACGACTATTCTATTGGGGATTCAAGACAAGGTTAGTCGGAAAAGGGGTGGAGCATTTAATTTTGTTGCTGTGACAGTTTTTCGTATCTGTTTAGCTTCTGTTTGGATCAATATAAATCCCCCACTGTTTTCCACTGGTTGGCCCCATTGGTCTCGACATGCCATCTATGCAAAGAAAGGCATACGGGGAAAATAAAAGGTCTAATTATATGGGATACTCTTACATTGTGGCTAAACCAGCTATAGAAGCAGGGCTCCTTGAAAGGTACGTTCTTTACCGTTTGTCAAATTTGTTTTGGTTTTTCTTTTTCTCTCTTTTTTTACACTTTTTTTCTCTTGTTGGAAATTCTTAGTTATATGTACTTTATTTGCAGAAACTGGTTTTGTAAATTGTTTTGTAAATTGTGACCGCTGGTTTTCATCCGGTTTTGTTTTGTGTTTGACTTCAAGTGCCTAACTCTATGTATATTGCTTGGGGATGTGGTGGAGGGGGTGGGGAGGCAGGTGTCGACTTAATTTTTGCTTTGTATTTTTTTCATTTGGCAAATACAAAATACAAAATAAAAAAAGGAAATAAGGTGTAATTGTATGTCCATTGTTTGCTACAACGTGCTTTTTTGATGCATCACTTTATATTGATGTTCTTCAGTTGGTGAACTGTAAATTGATACATTTTAAATGCAAGACATAATAGCTATAATTTGAATACTGTCATATTTTAAGTTGCTTTCATGCTTGTGTTCTAGAGGGCGACCTTTGGGTCCAACGGTGGATAACAAGGCAGGCATTTGGGGTGAAAGTCCACCAAAGTTTGTCACCAAGCCCAGTAAAGTGATTGTCAAAGAAGGACAAATGGGAAAGTTCTCCTGTAAAATAACCGGCCGGCCACCCCCTCAAGTAAACTGGTTTATGGTAAGTAAATCTCACAGATGAATTACAAAGTCATAGCAATCCAGAGTGACATTGAATAGATGGTTGAGAATCCCTTCCATGAGCTCGTCAATGCTACACGTGTTCCACATCTCATGTCTGCTGAAGTCTGTGTGTGAGAGGGTCAGATACAAATTCTGATTACCTTGCTTTAGACTGCCTGTAAACACTGATCAAACCACCCTTGTGTCCATATTCCTCCTCCTTTAATTGCATACTGTGTTTTTTAAGAAAGTAATCTTGTCCCCATTGATTCAGTATAGCTTCCTGTCTGTAGAAATATCATATGTGTGCACATATAAGTAGAAGGGTCTCCAGCCACCGTGGATCATAGGGTCAAGGCAACCACACGTATTTCATTATTGTAGATCTGGCTATAGGCCGGCTTAGGTTTTGGAATTCCTTCATTTTACCAATTATTCAAAAGCGTCAAGTAAGAAGTACAGAGAGTAGACTTTAGGTCAGCCCCTTCATCTATTGTCGTTCATGTTTGTTTATGATTAAATGGGCTGCTTATCAAGGTCCTGGGATTTTGAGGATATTTAAATTGTTCCATTTGTGTTACCGTCAGGCTTTGGTGCTGGGACCATGAACTAATCTTTTTAGTGCATATGGGAAATGTAGCTTTTTAATTAAGACCCGATGTGTGTTCTTTGATGGACTTCTTTTGCTGGTTGCTGATTTATGACTTTTTGGGTAAATGTTCTTGCTCTTTTGATGCCTAAACCTGTTATGAATACATAGTGCTATTTTTATTTTTATTTTGCTGTCAAGATCATGGTGGGGCTGGTTTATAGTGCATTTTTTCAGTGACAGGAGGGATGGTCTGACAGGTCAGTGATGGGCTGTTTTTTATGTTTGTGGCCCTGCTTTATGGTCTGGTGGGCCAGTTATTACTACTGAATTATCACATTGTTTGCAGCAAGGTCAAATGCATGCAGTGTCCCATAGCTTGCAAACCACACACAGCGTGTCTTACAAGTTTAAAACTGCCCAAATTTGCAAATATTAGCAACTGTTTTAACTTTGTGATTTACAAATGAGCGCCAAGTGTTAACGTTGTTGTATTTAGGGCTTTTTTGTTCTCAAACTAAAGATGTGCAGGCATATAGACTATCTTGCAGATGCAATGAAAATACTGACCATTTCTCAAAAGTATCCACTACGCAGTGCTTTGCTCTGTACAAATTATCTTCATCAATCGTCCTCACTACCAGCTTCCACGCTGTCATAGCAGAAAATGTTGCTTAATTATGGGGGGTGGAGGCAAAATATAAAGTCTCTGAATGATTACCAAACACTTCCCTAACTAGTCAGACTTACTGGCTTTACCAATGCCTATTTTATACAACTTTTAAATTAAAGTATTGAATAACTTTGGAGGAGTCTTTATTGGTGTTTAGTGGACTTTTCACTTTTTAAATTAAGTGGAGCGTATCTGAACTAAAGTGGAAAATACATGAAAGTATGAAGAATAAAAAGGTGTATAGGCTTTGTCTAGAAGAACAGACTTGTCTCACCTTCATCTTTCTGAGATCGAAGGATGGATGGAAGACACTTCCATCAGTGAGAAATGACCACCAAAAATTATACTCTCCAATGCTGATCCAAACTTGCAGGGTTTCATTTGCTTCTGTTGAAAGAAGCACGCCGTATTATCTGCAATGACAGGTAAATATTTAGATCCTTTTTGTCCCCCATAGCTTTTTCCCTACTGAAATTAATGTAATTAATGTAGGTGCTATTTAATGCACCTGATAAATAACGATAGCACAGGGTACATTATTTATTGGGTGTGCTAAATAACACCTATTACGAGTTTGTGGGTAATGGCATGCACATTTTTGCGTTTAACGTGCAAAACGTTTCATTAAACAGTTAATACCGTATGCTTTTTCAACGTTAAATTTCTGTAAATTTGACCTGACAAAGTTTAACAAGGGTTGAGTTATTTAACACATAATTATTGTATGTGTTAAAATAGCTTCAAATGTATAATTCCGACCCACTCGTAATCAGGGCTAATGTATTTGGTGTGCAACAGTACAGGGCAAAATATTTTTTTTAATGATGGCTAGCACTGGAAAAAGTTGGTGGTGTGAACTCCGGTAATTAGTGAAGAAAGTGCTAAATCCAGAGTAGGATTCACTGGCAACATTTTCTCCGCCATACTAGATAACTTGATGGAGGAAATGCTACAGTCCGTTCCTACTCCAAAAAGTGTAGGATTTTCCATACCACATAAAGCCAAAAGTCTCCTGAATTTTTTTCTACTAAAACTAGTGCCACAAGGCTTCAAAATGAGGACCTTTTGAGCACAATCCAGCAAGAGAGTACTGGCAATCTTAATTTTGCTGCTTTAGTTGTCTTACAAGTTTCATTAAAACTTCTGAACAAGCATCAATTCTAGAATTCTCCTAGAATCTGAGTGGGTCTCATTCATTCTGTCAACTGCACAAGAACTCTGACAAGATGACTTACCCTTTCCGTGTCCGACTTCCCATCATGCGTATTTAAAGTATAGTCTTCCTTTTCTGTGGTAGTCACTTTAAATACCTTTTTTCAGCTAGGTTGCACAGTGCAAGTGTTGCCTTGAGTCAGAAGGTGATGGAGAAAAAAGTCCACCTCAGATTCTATATAAAAAATAAACTATATGTGGCAACAGTTGCCTTTCTCAGCCAATGTAAACTCTGTTACTGGTTTTAGGAATGGTTTTATTCTACAAAGATAGCACTTCTCACCCTGATTGATGTATTGTAGGGCATTGTAGCAACATGTTTTCATCATGCATGGATGTAGAGTGACTAGAGATATGCCAGCAGAATGACAGCTGATGTGATCTTCTCCAAACACTACACCTCAGCCTTCATAAACTCTGAACAGGAGTCTTTATCTCTTATGCATGTAGGTGGGACTCTTACTTACAAACCTACAGTAAGAAGCTGAAGGAAGGATTTATGAACTGCAGCGCCCCTGCAGGGACACAGTGAAACTGCTCCAATCTCTCTCTTGGCTTTAGTTTACTAACTAGAGGAAGAGTTGGAAAGTCAGGGAAGGGTAGAAGGAGGAGGGGCTTTGGTTACAGTTGATTATGTCTAGCATCTTCACATACTTTGAGATTCTCCGTTCACTGTGTAGTGAAAAACGGAGTCACTCTCTCAAACTACCACTCTGTCTCTCCCGCTCTAGCTCCTCCTTTCGGGATTCCCCCACCAATTATAAAGTTTGCTCTGTTTAGGTTTTTAGTGTCACTTACTTAAGAGAGGGTCTACATTGCTTAACAATCTACCATTTTAAAGGTTTGCTCCCTTCCCGATTCAAAACCTCCGCCAACTCGCTATAGTCCTGACATAGGTTGGAAGTAAAAGACTATGGGCCCGATGTAGGTAATCCCAGATTACCGATTCTTAAATATCGAATCATATCGATTCGGTATTTAAGAACTGGCAATCGGGATGTGGGTATTTTTACCGAATTCAATACCGAATCGGTAAGTTTCGGTAATTACCGAATCGGTAGTTGCCATTGATTCCTATGGGCCTTGAAGCCCATAGGAATCATTGGCAAATACCGATTCGGTATTTTTCAGAATCTGTAAAATATCGAATTGCTAAGGGGGACAGGGTGTCACTTTGACACCCTGTTGCACCCCTGTTTCGGGCTTGTGTGCCATGTGACACACATACATGCCCTTATGGCACAGGTGTACATGCACAGATGTGCATGTACACAGAAATTCTTAATTTACCACCCAATAGTATTGGGTGGTAAATTAAGAATTCCTAAGGGCCTGTGGCACTGCAAACTGTGCCACCTACATATAGATTTACAGAATCGGTATATTTACCGATTCGGAAAAATACTGAAGCGGTAAATTTACCGAATCTGTAAATATACCGATTCTGTAAATTCCGAGCCACCTACATGTCAAAAGCCAAATACCGGTCGGTCGCGTTACTGACCGGTATTGGGCGACCTACATCGGGCCCTATATATTGAATCCTCAATAATCCTTTGCTTCTGAACCGGTCTGCCTTTTAGTAAGCCAACACTGACATCTAGCGGCTGAGTCGTATAACACAGTCCCTCGTTGACTATTACATTATCACGGATGAATTTATACAAAGCGCCAATCAGTACCTGCTTTGCATGGCTCACCTTCAGATGCCCCTTAATTTCAAGGACGTTAACATATGTCATGTTTTCCTCAAGTCAGCAACGGGTACTGAAACATCAAGTCGGTTTGTTGACAAACATCAAGTCGGAACAAAGCTAGCTTGTCGTGGCTTTCTTTTCATCTGTAACTCTATTTCTGATGTGTTAGATTAATTCTGATATGTCGATTTTCTGTTATTTGGGTCTCCCACACTGTCACTGCCTTACAGCATAATCTGTACTCATTAGAGGCCCATTGAGGCAGAGTTGGCTTTTAAAACAAAATCTTGGTTGCCTGATAAAATAAAGGCTTGCCAGTGCCAGCAATTTCGCGAATACTACCAGCTGTTCCTCTCAAATGAACCCTCTGTGAACACACCAGCGAAACAGGCAACACTCGTTGTCTATACCATTGACCTCACAGGAAATAAGGAAGTGTCATCAGAAAGTAAAATAAAGAAAGAGGATCCGAAAGGCTGACCAATATAAACGTATAAAAAAACTAAAACTCCGATCGAACTGTAAAGGAAGTAGTGCCTTATCTGCTTCCATGGATTTAGCTATTTGTTTAATAATTTGGTGAGTTAATGGTGTGGTAGTTATTTTCTCGCATTTGGTTCCTCTGTGACTCCCCCAGATTACCCTACTGTGCGCGCCTAACAATGTCATTCATTCATTCATTCATATGATTGATACGATTGAGTGCCTGCCTTGCGGGTAAAAACGAAGCAAGTCTTTTGTTGCACTCATTCAGTGGATTATACACCTCCAGGCGGTTTTGTTGCGGCACTGCTTGAATAAGGAGCTGTTTCTATAAACTGCATTTTGTAACTTTTGCTTCAGGGCGATGTCCAGTTGCAGCAGAGTGATCGTTTCAACATGGTTGAGAAGTCTGGTTTGCACGTTCTGGAAATTCAAGATGTTCGTCTGGCTGATGCTGGAACGTACACGTGCGTGGTAAAGAACACCTCAGGAAAAGCCTCCTTGTCTACAGAGCTTATCGTTCAAGGTAAATAACAAGTGCTGACGTCACCAATAGGCCAGCTATGCCGTCATATGCATATGTCCAGCCCTTATTCCCAGATGCAGCCTTTATGCATTAGTACTGCCTCCCATGCCCACCTGCAGCCTCACAATGTCATGCAGCCCTAAGGTGCTACCATAATAGACCACGGACTAGCCATCTAATATGGACACTACCACCTATTCATAGGCGTTGTCATATGGCTTTGTACTTAAACCAGAAACACTGGTCCCACAGTTGAAAGCAATGCAATCAATACAGATTAACCAAATTATTATTTTAATCTTCTAACAACCGGTATAGCCCAACGCAGAAGGGCTAAACAACTATTATTTCAGCCACTAAGTGTAGAATTTTCTAAATTAAAAAGGGAGAAACAAGGAGCCAACCTTTGGGATTTTGGAGAAGAAAGGGTATACCAGCCATTAGTGTCCCTGAGCCACTTCATTGTCTTCAATGTAAATTCAAACACAATGAAATTAAGGATTTCTTCCACCTGCCTAGTGGTTATTCATAGGAAGAACCAAGAAGGGAAGTAGGTTCCCATGGACAGGTTATACAAATCTTCAACAATATTTATGAATGTACTGACATGGTGCCCGAGAATGTTAACTGAGCCATGAAATGCAATTCTAAAGTGTGTTCAATCAAAGCATACATATACAAATTTCAAGAAAATGGCAATTTACAGAGTATTTTCTCAAATTCCTTGTGAACTTAATTTTTACTGTCATATTATCTCACGAGGCAATCACATGCATGTAACTTTGGGATGTATGACGTTACAAGGCATACTTTTACCTCGCATACCATTACAACGTGGTTTTTACAACGCATACCATTACAACGCATAGCGCTTTGGGGCGCTGGATAGTGAATAGTTTAATTTACTATTCCAACTCCAGTCCCCGTGGACACTAGGGAAGGTGTTGGATAGTAAATTAAACTTATTCCCTATCCTAGAGCGCCCCCCAGCGCAATGCGTTGTAATGGTTTGCGTTGTAATGACTGCGTTGTAATGGTAGTGCGTGGTAAAAGATTCGTTGTAAAGGTTGTATACCATAAATTTGTCATTGAATCACTTTTCTTCTTCAAGAATGTACAAACTTGGTACCAGGATGTTTTAGATCAGATCTCTCACTGTGAAAGGTTTGGGGTATGTGAGTAGGTTAATGCTATTTATTTCGAATTCTGAATTCATTATTTACTTTGATTTCTGTTTATCTTCTTTTAGGTTCAGATACGACAGACAGGTATGTGTACCCTCTATGTGCTGATTCTTTTAATCTTATAAGCCATGGATTTTATCTTGAGATTAGTGGGTATTGGGAAAAAAAGTGTAGTCTCTTTGTCATGAGTTTTTAGTTTATAAATGAAGCATTACAAGATGTACAAGTGTACAATGGGTGCAACAATGAAGCAATTTTTTACCGTCATAAATATCCATCATTTAAATCTGCTCTATTTTTGTTTCCTTGACCATGCTTATCAACCACTGATGTACCCCTCCCACCGCACCAGGCATTTGTCCTTTATTTGAGTCTCTGTGAAATTAAACATAGAATGGGTTGACTATGTCAGAACCCCCTAGGATATCGCGATGTTATGATTTGCAAAGAATTCCAAAATAGGCACTTTTGTAAAGATCGCACAATTTTTACACAAGTGTCTACAAAAATTGAAGTTTGAAAAAATAGACTAATCCTTTCTTTATTGATGCTGATCTGCTGCTTAGCTGATAAAAAGTGGACGAGCAACAGGCCAACAGGCAGAAGAGGTGTAAACTATGCTGCCTGCCTTGTAAATGCACTGAAGCTGTTCCTGTGGCCCGCATCACATATTGTGCCTCCTGATGTCTCTGCTGGCCCTTGGCTCTCACTGCTGCTTCCCACTCTCCACTGCACTATCACTTCCCTCTTCCCCCTGGTCGCCCTCTCTGTGTTGATCTCTGTCTCGTCACCCCCAACTCTTCCCATCAACCACCTGCTGCCCTGTGACTCCTCCCTTACCTCCACCCCTAGCCTCCGGTGCCCCCTGCTCACATGGCCTATCTGGTCCTTCCACGAACAAGACTCTTCTGCTCCCTGTCCCCGCTCTCGTGCCCCCCAATCTGCCCTGTGCACCACAGGTAGTGCATGATGTCCGATGCCAGTGAGGGCAGAGGTTGCATATTGCAGTCTGCGCACTGTGGCACCAGACATCCTCCTATTCCAGGCGCGGTATTCAGAGACATTTTAATGCCTGGGCAAAGTGAGCAATTGTACAGGTTCCTCCCCATTCTCAGGCCTCCTATCATAGGGATTTGAAGGGTCGATATTCCGGCCACAATATCTTTGCTCATGAAACCATCTTTTTTTTTGTAAAATTTTTATTTTGATTTACAGAGGAAAACAAACAAAGGGCTGCGGAGGCGCCGCACATTACTCAAGACCGGGTCAAAATCAGATGTCATATAGCAGTAGAGTCCCAATACAATATAGGCATTTCCAGTCCGAAAGCGAAGCATCATACATTCCAAAACAGCAGTGCAAAAGACTTTGAAAAGCCATTCAGTAGGGCCAGTACAGCAAGGATAGCCAATATATCAAGAGGCCGGTCCCCGATCCTGCATATCCAGACAAGCAGGCTATGCACCCTAGTAATCGTACCTCCACAGCCCAGAGAACCAGAACATTAAACTCCCACCTCCCTCCCCCCCCAGGGTGGTGACGCCATACACTCCAACATACACTCCGCAACCATACTATACTTGGAAAAGGTGTAGCGACCGCAAGGACGCAGGACACACAGCTGAAGGCAACCCCTTAGAGAGGAAATTAACCAAGGGGCTCCACTGAAACCGGAAATTCTTGAATTGGCCAAGGAAGATGTCCGCCACTCTTTCCATACTGAGCAACCTCCAGAGTCGCGCGTGCCACAAAGAGATCGCCGGGGCTTCTTTCCTTTTCCAGGCCGCGGCCAGCGTGAGCTTAGCTGCACCGAGACACAGCCACAAGATCTTTTTATCCGCCCTGGTCTGATATTCAAGTCCAGGATCACGCAATCCTAACAGGACACAAGCCATAGAGTCCTCAATGGGATAAGCAAGTATCTCCCTGATGTGCGAGAGAATTTCCTCCCAGTATGGTCGGATCACCGGGCAATCCCACCAGATGTGGCGGAAGTCCCCCAGTAGTCTGCAGCCCCTCCAGCACTTATCGGAAGTGGCCGGGTAAATGTGGTGGAGCCTGGTCGGGCACATATACCATTGCATGACCGTCTTGAGGTGAGCCTCCCTCAAATGCACAGAGTGATTAAATGTAGTCAGGTCCCGCCAGAGCGCCGACCACTCCGTATACGAGATATCCCTCCCCAGCATCTCTTCCCATTGCCCCATATAACGAGGCCGAGGCGCCATTGTCGATTTAAGCAATAGCTGGTATAGAAAGGAGATGGCCCCCTTCATGGCAGACGTCCGTAATATAAAGGCCTCAAATGGTGTCGGCGGTCTCGTAGCCGCTTCCAACACCCCAGGTGACGTGGCCCAGTGAAGCAGCTGAACATGACGGAATTGCTCAGTCCGGGGGACCCCATAGTCCCTCATACAGTTAGCAAAAGTGAGGGTGTCCTGGCCATGAAACAGATGGGTCAAGGCTCGGCAGCCCCCCTCTCTCCACACCTCAAAAGACCCCTCATGAAGCGCCGGCGGGAAGGCCGGGTTAAAGTGCAAGGGCGTGAAGGGCGAGGGGAATGTAGTCCAGTGGTCGTCCGCGGCTAGTGTCCCAAACCTTCAATGTCGTGCTCGTAGGGGTGCTAATATATGCGTTGAGGGGGCGGTCCTTTTTCGATATCCAGGCTAAGTCCCATATCGACCTGCCAGCCACACTCCGGTCCATATGCACCCAGTGTTTTTCGGATGTTTGCTGCGACCACTCCACCAACACTCTCAGCTGTGCAGCTTTGTAATATAGCTGCAGGTCAGGGAGCCCAACTCCACCCTCGGACTTCGGTCGGCGTAAGACCCCAAAGGAAAAACGGGCCTGACCCCCTTGCCACACGAATCGCAATATTTGAGTCTTGAGCCGCCGGAAAAAGTCGCCGTCCAGGGGGATAGGCAGTGCTTGGAATAAATACAAATATTTGGGGAGGAGAACCATCTTAACGGCATGGATTCTACCCAGCCAGGACAAAAATTTAGGTTTCCACCTATCCAGTTCCGCCCGGGATTTCGCCAACAAGGACGGAAAGTTGGCCGGGAATAGTCCGCCCACAGTTGGAGTCAGATGGACCCCCAGGTAGACAATTGAACCAGTGGCCCAAGCCAGCGGAGTCAGCGGTCGCACCCGATCCATCTCGGCCTGCGAGAGGGTAAGATTCAGGATATACGACTTGCCGTAGTTGACCTTGAAGCCTGCCACCTCCTCGAATTCCAATAAGACCTCCCTAATGCATGGCAGCGAGTGTTCCGGGTCTGTTATTGAGAATAAAACATCGTCCGCGAAGAGCGCGATCTTATGCTGCTCCCCCGTGAATGGCAGGCCTCGGATCCCTTCATGCTCACGTACCGCTACAGCCAGTGGTTCGATGCTCAGCGCGAACAAGAGGGGAGACAGGGGGCACCCCTGTCTAGTGCCTCGCGTGTGTGGAAAGAACGCTGACATATGGCCATTCACCGCTACCCGTGATCGGGGACTGCAGAAATTAGCCCTCACCATGGTGATGAACGTCTCCAAGAAGCCGAAGGCCGTCATCGTATTGAACAAGAAACCCCAGTCAACCCTATCGAAGGCCTTCTCGGTGTCCAGTCCCACCAGTACCGCCGGTATACGGAATCTGTCTGCCTTTTCAATCAGATGCACCACCCTAAGCGTATTGTCGTGAGTCTGGCGCCCTTTGATGAAGCCAGATTGATTCGGGTGTATGATTGCCGGCATTAGGTCCTGCAGCCTATGCGCCAGGATCGCCAAGTATAGTTTGGCGTCTATATTAAGAAGCGCTATCGGGCGGAAGGAGGCGCATTGGGCGGGATCCTTCCCTGGCTTTGGCAAAACTGTAATCACCGCCTCCGCCAGGGAGCCAGCAGAAGAGCCGGACATGGCCATGCCGTTAAAAAGGGTCACCAAGAAATCACACAGTTCGGAAGCGTATGATTTATAGAAAATGGCGGTGTAGCCGTCCGGACCAGGAGCCTTGTGAAGCTTCAAGTTCTTAATGGCATCGAGCACCTCCTCCCTGGTAATCGGGGCCCCCAGCAGCTCGTTCCATTCCCTTGATACCTGGGGGAGGGGCAAGCGCCCCAGATACTCCTTCTGGGCAGCCGCGTCCAGCCCGTCCCCCGCGTAGAGGTCCGAGTAAAAGCGGCCAAAAATGGCCGCCTTCGCTTCGTCCCGGTGTTGTAATACTCCCGCCGCGTCGTGAACCCCCCCCGATGTATTCACGTTCCCTCCTGTCGCGTAGTTGACGGGCCAGGTGCCTTCCCACCTTGTTTCCACAAGAGTAGGACTGTCGGCCCAACCTCAGCAGGGTGAATTCAGCTCTGTTATAATGCGCTCTCAGTTTCCCCCGTACCGCCGTCAGCGGCCGAAGGGTCACCCTCGAGGGGTTGAGTTTATGCGCCTGCTCGAGAGAGGACAGCTCAGCCTCCAGGTCTTCCCGCTCCTTGCGCCGCAACCGGTTGAGTTGCGCATTGAGGCCCAAGCACGTGCCCCTGACGGACGCCTTAAAGGCATCCCAGGTGTTGGAGATTGAGGTATCGGACGCCGGATTGAGTTCAAAGAACTCCCTTATAGCCGACCGCAGTGCCTTATTAGAGGTATCGTCCCGGATTACTGAAGCCGGGAAGTACCATTTCCGTTGACCGTCGCCGGTCGAGGACCATCGCAAGGTAAGCACCAGCAAGCTGTGGTCAGAAACTGAAAGCGGTAGAATGGTAGAGTCAAGGACATCACCTCTAAGAGCCTGGCCAAGAAATATATGGTCCAATCGTGAGTAGGAGTGGTGCACATGAGAGAAAAATGTGTAATCCCTTGATGTTGGATGGAAAAAACGCCACCCAACAACCAGGCCCAGCTCCGTAACCATCTGCTGTGACAAGGTAGAGAACACTCCCGTATCAGCCCTGTGAGCGCCTGAGCAATCTACCGCCCCATCCCACACCAAGTTAAAGTCACCCATGAGGAACAAGTGCCCTTCAACAAAGTCACCCACTTTGTGCAGCAAACTATGCAAGAACTTGTTTTGACCAGCATTGGGGAGGTACACCACAACGAAAGTACACATCCTCCCCTGTACAAACCCCTTCACCATCAGCCAGCGGCCATCTTTGTCCGTGCGTATTGCAACTGGTTGAAAGTGCAGCGCAGCGCGGAAGAGGAGGGCCACCCCTCGATGCTTCGTCGAGGCAGAGGATCTATATATTAGGGGATAAGCCTTATGCTTAAGGCGCAGCTCATCTTTGCGTGCCAGGTGAGTCTCTTGAAGCCCCACTACATCCAATTGGTGATCAGTTATATATTTCCACACCTTCTGCCTTTTCTGCGGGGAATTCAGCCCCTTAACG
Organism: Lissotriton vulgaris; assembly: GCF_964263255.1. Taxonomy (NCBI): domain Eukaryota; kingdom Metazoa; phylum Chordata; class Amphibia; order Caudata; family Salamandridae; genus Lissotriton; species Lissotriton vulgaris. Next base: position 1,320,450,108 of record NC_141687.1, on the reverse strand, counting down.
TTCCAAGTCCCTAAGCTAACAGGCATACTAAAGCAAGAAACAGGAACCATCTATAGACTCCTTGGTAGACCCCCCTCCCCCGCCAGGAGGTCCCCCGGCCACAGGCAGTACAGAGAACGGACCCCAGCCGCCCCCCCGCAGCCCCAACACCGAGCCAACTGCAAAACTGTCACGCACCTCCCCCACCAACAGTACATCCCAGCCACCGTCACACATTCACGCAATACATTCCACAACACGTCCCCGTCACCACCACTGCCCCCCCCTCAACACCCCAAACCGTCCCCCCCAAGGCCCTCCCCCCCCCCGGAAAAACCCAAACACAACATTGTACCAACCCCACCACACAAGAAGGAAGGACCAATCCCCCCCTCAAGGAAGACAGTTCAGAAGGTCCAAGAAAATCCTCCAGGAGCCGGAGAGGAGACACCAGCCGGTGCTCCCCAAAGACCTCATACCGGGGTGTCTTCCCACAAAGTACAAATGAACCCACAGTACCTGCATGGATGCGTCCCTCTGGTGCCAGTCAGATCACCCTCCACAACTCAAGCCGCCCTGGAACCAAGCTGAGAGGCAGACAGTGTGACAGAGGCAACCGAGGCCACCGCGTCGTCTCTTTCTTGCAAGCTGGTGGTTCTGTCAGGCATCCTCCTCCCCTCCTCCCCACCCACTCTCTGCCAGGAGGGGGACCTTCGCCGTCCCCTCGTAGAAGGGCTCCCATTGCCAGACGAGGCTTCCGGTTCATCGATGCCCAGGAGATCCTTTGCCACCTGAAGGGATCTGATCTGTTCAAGCCTATTGTGCCACCGAAATATGATGCGGAATGGGTGACCCCAGGAATAGGCGATGTTGCGCTCCCTCAAAAAAGCAGTCACAGGTCGGAACTCGCGACGCTTCAGCAGAGTGGTAGCTGCCAGGTCCTGGTACAGTTGCGGATGATGACCACGAAACAGGATAGACGGAGCCTCCCGTGCCTTCTTCAGAATGCGCTCCTTCAACTGAAAATCGTGGACTAGAATGTCCGGCGGAGGCCCCCCCCACGCCTAGGAAGACCAACCCTATGGGCCCTGTCCATCTTGATGTCGTCAACGTCTTTGTCGCCCAATAGCTGTTGGAACAGCGCCAGGACATAGCCCCTCAGGTCGCCAGACTCCCCGTCCCATGGCACCGACTTGATGCGGATGTTCCGCCTGGAGCGGTTCTCCAGGTCCTCCGCATGGGCCTGCAGGTCCAGATTTTGTTCCGTGAGGCGCAGCACATCTTGTTGCAACTGATGCACATCATTTGCCATATTAAGATCATGGTCCTCTAGGGTGGCCACCCTCTCGCCGACTCCATCGAGGTCCCTCCTCACCTCCTTAAGGTCTGATGCGAGCTGGGACCGCAGTTCGGAAATGTCTTCCTTTATTGATGCAAAAAGCTCAGCCATAAATGCTTTGGTGGCCGGAGCCTCATCATCCTTCGAGGCGGACGAGGAACTCGCCCCCGGGGACGGCGGGAGCTGGGAACCCCTGGTTAGGCCATCCTTGCCATTCTTCCCTCTCCTCGGATTGCCCGCCATCTTGGGACCCCAAGGCTCCGGGGTATCTCCCTGCTGGCGGTCGTGTGAGTTTCCCCAACCCGTTCGAGGTCCTCAAAGCCAGGCAATGTCTGCCCAGTGGTGCACCCGGTCCGGGCCTCCACGTGCGTCCCCCTCAATGCCCGGCCACTCCGTGTCTGTCTCCAAGGCGCTGGGGCCGTCGCAGCGGGCCTGCACCTCACTCTGCCGTCACTCCCAGGCCTTCGGTAGCCCCGTCCAGTTCACCGCTCGTCAGTGCGTAAGGGCCCAAGCAATGAGAGAGAACCTCGCGAGTCCGGGCCTCCGCCGGACCTCCCGTCCGTTGGCGCCAAGTGCGTAGCCCCTCACAGCGCCTCTGGCCTGAACCACACTCGAGTCTAGGCCGCAGCGGCGGATCCAAATGCCCGTGCCCTCTCTGCTTCAGCAGGGTCGTCGCGGCGGCTCCACCACGGCAGCAGATTCAGCCGGTCCCTGGCGCCCTGCACGCGAAGACCACCCGTGGCCGCAGTCCGCCACGGGCCCGCTAAGAGGATTGCCCCGCTGGATGGGTTACACCGCTCCCGCCGGCTCTTCCCGCCTCCACAGCCCAGCCAGAGCGAGGTTCCACCCCCGCGCTAGGTCCGCCGCTCTCTGGGGGCCCCCTCCGCTCACCGAATCGGGAGTCCGTGCCCTTTCCGACCCCTTCAGTGCGCTCACCTCCGCCTACTCAGCCACTCCTCTGCTCCTCCGGGCCGTGCTCAGCTCCGCCGACCCGTGCTCTGCCCTGGCACGCCCTCGGCAACCAGGGCTCCGCTCTGCTCAACACCTCAAGGGAGGGGGGGAAACGGAGGGGAAACCGCTCCTCGACAGCTCCGCCGTCCATCCCGGGCTCCACGCCTGTCAGCGGAGCCAGCCTCCACCTCGCCTCGCCTTCCGCCGGCCTGCACTTCCGGTTCGGCGTCCTCGCCTACTCCAGTCCGGTGTCCACCAGGCCTTCTCCCGCCACCGTCTCAGCAGCGCGTCTCTCCGTCCAGACCGCTCCGAGGAGCGAGCGCAACCGCCAGGAGTCTGCCCCCAGGCACCGGTTCCTCTGAGCAATCGGAACCGCCGGGTAAGGCACGGTTCCGGGGGTGCAATTCGAAGCTTTACTGGAGTCGGCGCCGGAGGGACCGCAAGGTGCGTCTCACTCCGTCGCCATCTTGGCCACGCCCCCTGAAACCATCTTTTTGTCTAATTTGACAACTGACAGAAACTTAGGGCCAACTTAAGGAACAAGCATTTGCAATGCAATAGGTCTCGCGTTTATTAGAGTTTGAGCTATTGGCATTGTAGATTAATGCCTTTTATTAATGTGCTTGTTTTTGAAACAAATAAATAAAAGGCATTGCCATTTACAATGCTAATAGGATAAACTCTCGCAAATGCGAGACCCATTGCATTGTAAATGTGACAACCTGCTTTCATCAGACTGCTCAGATGCGCGCACGCACAAACACGTTAAAGTGCACTCGGATAACCCAATTAGACGCCAGAGTCAAATTAAAAGATAACATGCATTAAAAACACCTCCATTTCATCCAGGAAAAGGTTTTAACTGAAAAAGGCTGAGAGTACGCTTTTTGGGAGGTGACACGCGCACACACAAACACATTGAAGTGCATTCGGATAACCAAACTAGGCACAAGCGAAGGAAAAGATGTCAGGCACTAAAACCATCTCAATTTCATCCCGATGGCGTTTAAACTAAAAGAGGCTGAGAGTATGGTCAAACAATGACCTAGGCACACATAAATAGTAGGTTTACACAGTAAGTAAAAATATACAAGCACTACAGTATATTAAACATCAAAGGAAGGGAATATCTTCGAAGATGTTGCGAAATGTTCAGTCTTTTAATTTCTCTTAAAAGTCAATGATCAGAAGAAAAACCAGCCGACGCGTGTTTCGTCGCATGTGGAAAATAGTTCCATGATTTCCTCAGGGCTGTAAATAGACGAATGTCTGGAATGTCGCTCAGTCAGTGATAATTCCAACTTGGCTGGGCTTGGAAAAATCAGGGTAACTCGGGTATTCTAACATATCGACAACACCATATAGTGGAGAAAATTTCATGCGTAGGATGCACATACAATATTGGTGACGGCAAGTGATGATATACTTGATGTGCACATAATTCAATAAAAGTAGCGTTGAAATGGGCCTTAGTGCAAGAGTGAGACTAACTCTGGGCCTTGCGTTGGTGTTGGGTAGGATGTGCAAGACAAAAACCATTGTGCTCATAAAGAATCTGACTGTTCTGTTTGTACCTGTATAAAGACGAAGAATGTCTGGACTGTCTAAGAAAAGAAATGGAAAACACAGATGCAAGGTAGTGAGGACAAATTATCCAGTGGGTGGGCATAAAGTAGTCAGTGACCGTAGAAATGAAGGTCTATTGAGGGGTGAGTGCACGGAGAGGCTGTGCATAGGAAAGAGGGAATGTAGGGAAAGAGAAAAAGAAGATAAAGGGAAGTGATATCAAGATTTGAGAAAGGAGAAAACAACCCTGGAGCTTACTGCTCAGCCGGTGATAATTCCAACCCGACTGGGCTTGGGAAAATCAGGGTAACTCGGGTAGTTAGAACGTATTCGGCGATATAAGGGAGAAAACAGAGTGTCTATGAGAATGTATGTCTGTCATCAGATAGGACATACAATTCGATCATTCAATTACACCCTGACCAAAACGCGAGTGAAGAAGGGTGCAACTGAGTTGAGGAAATGCTCACCGAACGTGCGGTGAGAAGGAACATACTGCACATATTGAATCGGTTCTCGATCCGTGACTAAAGAATTATGTCACATCAGAAAAGGTCACTGTGGACAAACTGCGAGAGGACAAAAAACAATAATTGCTGTCAGGGAAATAGGTCAGAATTGGAACATAGCAAGAGATAAACTGCTGGTATAATTGAAAAATTTACCGGAGAAAATTAAAGTCAGTATAGCGGGGTGCAGTGAGGGGGTTTAAACGTTGGAACGGATTATTCCAGGGATGCGGTTGATCTGAAAAGCAGATCAATAGTATATTAGTCCTTGTGTCAGGTTCTATGTCAATGATTAAGGTAACAACAGTTAAAAAGACCAGGACGCTGAGAGTCTTACCTTGAGGCGAGTATACCAAGGAACCCTCACGACGGATCACTGTGTTCCGGGTTGTAGACACGTGATCATAGGTCCGGAAGTGAATTATAAACTATCAACAGGCTACCCTTCGTAACACAGTAGAAATACAAGGCATCACGGAGGCCCCGGGGGAGCTGCTGCCATTAGCAGGACATTTGCATGCAAAGCCAAAGAGACAGAGTTCTAGCGATGTAGGGGCCTGGTGAATAAAGACTGGGGGGCGGGGACTGGGAGGGCAGGGAGCAAGTGGGACGGAAGGGGAAAAAAGCAAACAGTTGTGGAATAATGAAATTCCGGCAGATGGCCCTCAAATCTAATGATCTCCCGGGCTCGGCAACTAGCAGCTCAATCGCAGTCAGATAAAGTGCAGGTCAGGCTCTGCACACCCGAGGTGGCAGCGCCCGGGGAGGGGAATTAAGGAGGTGCAGATGTTGAAAGTATGTCCAATGGGAGCGGGCTAAATTTTATAATTACATTTACATCAGAGAGGGCCTATCTGTCGGGTCAGCAGGTAGCAGCCAGGCCTTTGCCCCCTCCCCTCCTCCTCTCGCAGAAGCTGGGAGGAGCAAAGCTCTCAGCTCCCTGGCTGTTTGGGGGCAGAGAGTTTGGTTTGCATTATGCGATTGTAGGTATTTAAGTGCCACTGTATCCCTTGGGCAAGCAAGCACCTGAAATCCCCTGGGGCTCTGGGTAATACCAAACTTCTCCATGTCACAAAGACTCGAAATTTCCGTTCTTGGAGGTTCTTCTGTTTGGGTACCACTGCTTTCTGGGAAATGTAGTTTTGGTGCGGTTGAAATAGTCTTTACGGACTAAGGCATTCGATGACAATAAAATGGCATTCCGAGACTATACAAGTGGGGACGCCGTGACATGGAGTAATTTTGCAACACTACACGTTTGTCAGTGTTAAATTGAAGAAAAAAAAGGTGACGCAGATGAAATTAGAAACGTTTTTTGATGTGGAAGGAGCTCTTCGGTCACAAGTTTGCAGCAAGTTTGAGGATATACGACCCAAGTGGTGCAAGTTCATTTTCCTACCTTTCTTTAAGTCCATAGATTTCGCCTTGCTATCAAGAGCGCAATGCTGTGGTCCAGGATTTTCTTTTAAGAGTTCTTTGCATTCTAGAAGTTGTGGTCCTGGTTCCTTTTAATTGATCAATAGACCGAGACAGCAGATCATTGATGTGAAAAAGAAGGGGCCAGAACTGGATCTGATAATTCTTCAAATTGATGATGTAAATATTGTGGGATGAATATGTCTTTGAAATGTGACAATTGTTCGCAATACCAAGAATACCAAATAAATAAATACATTAAAAACTACAGACATGACAATAAACGCGAGTCACAGGCCGTGGGCAGTGAATAATTAGGGGAGGAGAAATGCCTGAGGCAGAGCGCACGCTGGGGAAAAGCTTCAGATGCCTGTGGGAGGGAGGCTGGTGGCTTTGATGTGCACGTGCTTTTCACAGGCACTGCATGGAATCGCCCGATGGTTAAGCTCTGGTTAAGCCCCAATATCTCTTGCAAGCTCAATGCGCAAGCGCATTGGCAGGCTCGACCTAAAAAGGGTTGTGTTAAAAAAAAATAGATTGATTTATTTAAAATCAATCACAGACATGGTGGTCTGGTGACCCCAGCATGCCACCATCTTTGTTAATGGCAACAAATCGTAGTGGGTCACATATTGCCACCTACCTCATTAATATGCATGAGGTAAGTCTATTTGCAACTTACTCCAAATCGCGAAATGAAACTCAGAGTTTTCATACATAAGGAATAGCCATTTCCCTAATTGCGATTCGCAAAAAATCGCAATTAAGTCATCTCTATTCCTATTTGGTACATCTAGCCTGTAGTCAGTAGCACAGAATCCTCATACTACCGAAAACTGTAAACTGATTAATGAGCAGGCAGAACTATGGAGGTGGTCTCTCTACAGACTTGAGTCAATCTTCAAGGCATATCTTGCAAAGAAAAGCCTATGCAAACTGAGCCGAGCCCCAGAGGCTACCACCTGGAGACTGATGCTTAGATCATGCCTTTTAGAGGAGCTCTTTCAAGAGCCTTAGAGCAGTGGTGTCAGTTCTTGGGGACTTGTAATAGACATTCTCTGTGAGGATACCCTCACAGTTGTCATGGGAGCTAGAGACCAGTGTAAGAAGCACATGCCCATCTGCCAGGAGCCCGCTCAGTGCAGAGCCCCATGTGGAAACTTAGCTGATGGAAAATTAGAGCATAAATTACCAAAGATTAACTGTACAGTAGACAGGAATTTAGCTCCTGGTGTCTTCTAGGGTATTCACAGTTCTGCAAATAGGGTGACTATGGCCCAAATGCTGTAGCAAAGCTAGAGGAGGGTGGCCCAGACTGCATATTCTTTGGTTTTCTGTCACTTAGCAAATTCAGGCTGTGTTTTGGGCCTTCCACTAGTGGAACAGGAGATTCTATGTAGCACTTAGAAAGGCGTTGTTTGACCAAACCAAACCTGTGATAGCCATCAAACCTGTACAATGACTAGAAACATTGAACGAATGAGATACTATTGGACTGCCTGAGGCAGAGGACACCAAGGCCAACAATGTTTTTTCACCAGGATGGAGGAGGAGGTGTTTTAGGAGTTTTATAGCGTGCAGTTTGTTCTTGCAGTGCATGATGTACCCAGGCTCTTCCCAAGTGAAGACCGGGCCAAAACGGGCCCATCTCATCCCATACCAGGCCAAGTATCTTTCATCTCTGCCCTGGACTTCATCGTAATGGGTAAGCACAAGGCAATGTCCGCCTATATTGAATTAAAGAAATCCCAATGTAACTCTTCCATTATGACTTTCGTAACTTAGGCTGTGGGGTCTGTAGTGTCCTGCAGGAAAAGTTATAATGTTCAGCCAGTTTGCACCCCACACTTTACACCCATCCATTACAGGCGTCACCGGTCAGGTAACCCTGCAAATAAAAGGGACTGGGCGCACGTCCCCTGTGCCAGTGCCAGTACAATATACTTTGTCTGTGTGATCCTTTGCACGGCATGAGGGCCTAGGCCCAAAACACAACAATGGCGACTAGGGGGTCGTTCCCCATGTGTGCTGACGACTACTACGAGAGAAGTGTGGCTCAATGGTTAGAGCGGCAGACCCTGATGCAGAGGTCTAGCCCTGGACCAGGGTTCAATTCCCCGCCTCAGCGGGTCTTGGGCTCAAAATTCCACGGACCTGATAATTCTCGCCTCGGTGCCTATTCTAATCATGGAGTCCCACTCTGCAACTCTGGGCAATAGCTTGCTTAATCTCCACAACGGCCCCCACAAATCTAAGGATGCCTGGCCTTCACCCTGGGGGTGCCCAGGAGTGGAGGCCTCACAGGGAAAGCCAGGACGGGTTCCACAGTGGTATTCGTACAAGCGCCTTGAGACCCTTGCGGGTGAGTAGTGCGCTATACAAGTATCAATTTACATTTACAATTTACATTTACGTGGTTCATCATGGGCGAGGAGTAGCCCATGTCCAGGGCACCCCCTGCCTCTGCTGCCAGCTGTGAAGAGCTGAGAAAGAAGAGGGAGCATCACAGCCAGCGCCACTCTCGAGGTGTCTCGGTCCTGCGACCTCCACCGCCTGCAACATCCAGCACCACAACAGAGGAGTACCTCTGCGACCTAGCCAGACAGTCGAGGTACAACTGCGGCGCCTCTCCGGCCTGCTGTGAGCCACTGTGCCGAGAACTAGTATTGTGGCCTGGTGAGTGGAGATACACTTTCCATAGTAAGCACCACAAACACACCACTGTGCCATACTGCTCCGACCTGCTGAGGGAGCTTCTAGCTGCCCGCAGCCATCTCGGTAACCGGCGTAGGGTGCCGCATTTGAATCGACCAGACAGCGGAGAGGCCTGCCTGGCGTGTGCAAGACCCTGCGGAACTGACTACTGATGACTCCCGCAAGAGCACCAGTACTTTGAGCATGAGGACATACTACCGTGCGGTGGATGGCGGGCGCCCTGGTGAGGGACCGATGACACCCCCATGGCGTGGGGAAGAGTGCCGCAGCCGTCTGAAATTACCTCTGAAACCCCTCCTACCGAGAGCCAGCATGCCGACTGGCCGAGAGAGAGAGAGAGGCTGTACTCCCAGCCCTGCACCATCCATTATTGCCCCGGCAAAGAAGAAGCGAGCCAGCGGCCAAATCTAGCAACGGTCGAGAAGAGAGGCGGTAGAGAGAGAAATATGACACAGACTGCATGTCCTCCAATGTTAAAGGAGAACCACTAACCGGGGAATATTGTGTGAGGCAGCTTTGACCAGCGCGATCGCCAGCTTCAGCCAAGCCTGCCCGCCTGGAAGAAAACTTGCACTGCAGTACCACCTAGTGGCCATCTCTGGTTACTGCGCCTGTCAAAATGAAGCATTTATCAATGAAAAGGCCCACAGCCTCAGAAGAGCTGTCGTGGCCTGCAGCCTGCAGCATGGTACCTGCAGGCTGCAGCATGGTACTGCAGCGTCCCCAAGTGAAGACAGCCTGCAGGGTGAAGCAAAGTATTGCAGGTCCCATTGTTAGTTAACTGGCAACAACATTTACCAGAGTGACTCGATGCGGCGCCCTGACAGGGGTTGGTTTTGTGAAAGGGGCGGCCCTGCAACAGCGCTGTTGCAGGCCGCCCCTTTCACATAACCAACCCCTGTCAGGCTCCATTGTTAGGTAACTGGCATCAACATTCTCCTGCACAGAGCTTGCGCTGTGCTTGTGAAATCTCTTGTATTGAAAAAAAAGGTTAAAGGGACTTAGACTCCACCTAATACTTACTTCTACTTCTCATTAGTTGGCTCCTGTGCCAGTCTTTTTTCCTGTCTTCCTATTGCTCAGCAGCTCCTCCTGGCTTCCAGAGCCTTCATCCATGTCCTGGAGCATGGACCAAGAACAGTTTTCTGTGTCCAGTGTCATTCCCCTGGCCAAAAACACTCCTTTCTTTTGCTTCTGGCATGCACTCTTAAGAGAGTGCATGCATCTGCAGTCTTCCTCCTCCACCCTCTCCCCCTGCCCCTCCGCATGGTTTCACCAAAATACCCCTCCTTTCACCACCTTCCATTGCTTCCCCATCCGCTCATCCCTCATGCTGTTTGACCCTGTGCTCTTTTTTTTTTACATGCTTGTCAACCTCACCCCGACCACCTACTTCCACCTGTGGTTTCACCCAACCCCTCCCACCCTCCAAGGTCTTTCTCTACCCTCCTCCCTTGTATGCTTGAAAGTTTAAAAAAAACAAGCATTGGCAAATCCAATATGTCTCGCTTAAGCAAGAGCTATTGGTTTTGCCAATGTGTTTTAGCCATGTTGTACACCTGCATGGTTGCTGTTCAGCATGGCTAAAAGTTAGTGGAATAGAGTAGAGTGATGTGGGGTGTCATAGAGTAGAATGGTAAAGAGTGGAGTAGAGTGGAGTAGCAGAGAGTGTCGTGTACTGGGGTGGCATAGAGTGGAGTTGCGTGGAGTGGCATTAGATAGGATAGGGTGACTGGTGTAGAGTGGGAGTGCATTGGCATAGTGTTGCAGGGTACACTGGTGTAGAGTGCAGCGGCGTAGAATTCATTGTCAGCATTGCAGAATGCAGTGGTGTAATTAGTTTCTTTCACAGAATACAGTGGCGTAGATTGCAGTGGTGTAGAGTGGCATAGAGTGAAGTGGCATAGTGGTGCAGAGTAGAATATAGTGCAGTGGCAAAGAGTGGAGTGCTGCAGAGTGTAGTGGAGTGATGCTGAATGGCATGGAGTGCTTTGGTATAGAATGCAGTGGTGCAGTGTAGAGTGGTATAGAATTTAGTGGCATAGAGTGCAGTGTTGCAGAGTAGAATGGCATAGAGTGCAGTTGTGTAAAGTGCACTGGCTTTGAGTACAGTGGCATAGAGGTCAGTAACATAGAGTAGAGTGATGTGGAGTGGCATAGAATAGAGTAGACTTGTGTAGAGTGCATTGGCATAGAATGTTGCAGATTATAGTAGCATTGAGTGCAGTAACATAGAGTTCAGTGGCATACAGTACAGGGATGTAGAATGCAGTGGTGTGGAGTGGCACAGAGTAGAGTGGTGTAGAAAGCAGTGATGTAGACTGAAGTGATGCTTTGTGCAATGGTGTAAGTGCAGTGATGCAGAATAGCAGTGCGTGCATTAGCATATAGTGTGGAGTACAGTGGCGTAGAGTTCAGTGGCAGGGAGTGCAGTGGTGCAGAGTAGAGTACAGTTGGGTAGAGTACACTGGCATAGAGTAGAGTGCAGTGTCATAGAGTGGAGTGGCGTAGAGTGCAGTGCCATAGAGCACAGTTGTGTAGAGTAGATTGTTTCAGTGTAGAGTGAAGTGGCATAGAGTGGAGTCATGCAGGTTAGAGTGTAGTGGTGTAGAGAGTAATAGCGTAGAGTGCAGTGGCAAAGAGGGCAGCTGTGCAGAGTAGATTAGAGTGGCTTAGATTGGATTGGCATTGAGTGTAGGGGCTAATATTTGAGTTTTACAGATGGAAGTGCATTGGCGCCATCATCGACTGTATTGGCATAGAGTGAGGTGTTGCAGAGTGCCATAGAGTGGAGTTGTGCAGAGTAGATTGGAGTGGTCTAGACTGGAGTGATGTAGAGCGCAGTGACATAGTCATACAGAGTAGGAAGGCATAGTGGGTAGTGGCATAAAGGTGAGTGTTGCAGAATAGAATCCAGTGATGCAGAATGCAGTTTTGTGGAGTGCTGTAAAGTGGAGTTGTGCACATTAGAGTGCAGTGGCTTGGAGTGGGGCAGAGAAGAGTGGAGTGGCATTGCATGGGGTATGCATGGTTTGGTAGCAAACTACCATTACAGATAATACATTTTCAGTTGAATTGACCATTACATTTACACAGACATTCAGTTTTACTAATAAAATTATACAGCGCACGAACGATAAAGTGTGCAAAAGGATCACCTAATTTAATTATTACTTTTAAACATTTTAAAATATTTCCTTCCAACACACTTCAGAATTAACAAAAAGGTGCTTCATTGTGTTCCTAATTTTGATATATCCTGACATACTTGCACAGTTCATATAAATGTTGTGTTCTAGGAAAATAACTTTGTTACCCCAGTATCCAGCAAGATTGTCACAAAAATCCTCTCACTTTGAGTCAGAGAAAGAAATGTAAACACCAAGCTGCCCCCGAAGACAGTCTGACATTTGACCTCTGACCTCTGTCTTTGATGCCCATCAAGTGTGACAAGATAAGAATATGATTTTCAGGCCTGTGTTCAGAAAGGAGCAGTTTTGGAAGAATTTGCTCCTTGGGAGGGACAAACCCACCCTGGACGTACTAAAACAAATATAGCCAGCAAATAGAAAGACAGAAAATGTAAGTAACAAACCACAAAGCCAATAGTAACAAATGGGAGGAATGGATTCCCAGGGAAACTGTCTGAATGTCCCCATGATGTCCTTAGATAACCAGACAGCTGCACTAAGTGGTAAGCTTTGACTAAAAAAGAGCTATAATGCGGTCAACACTGACCGCATCTTTGCACTTTTTTTCTTCAACCCTCCCCTTTCCACACATCATCCAAGGGTATAAAGACAAAAACTCAGTTAATGAGATTGCAATGGCTGAACAAAGAGTAACTTAAAGGACATGAGAAGAGAGAGGAAAACTCTGTAGACAATACGGCCGATTGATCATGTTTCGTGCCCTATTTTTTGTTGCCCTGTTTTCTGTTTATCCATAGTGTTTGTGTTTTCCTTTCCCTTTAACAGAATTTTGTGATGCAATGTGTGTGCTGAGAATGTATCTGCTGTAATTTCAAAAGATTTGTATCTACTGCCCTCTCCTCTAACAAGAAAATCGGCATTTGTGCCAGCTTCCTTGGCTTCTCAGACCCAGGGCGCACAAGAGACAATGTTCACCTTTCATCCTCTGCCTTTCTCATCACCCTGTAAAGTCAGGGTCACACACTCTTTGCCTGAGGTCCCTCTAAATACAGCCTCTACACATCACTTGGCAATCTTGATTGACAAATCTGGTTTTCAGGTGAGACATGGTCTAAGCCCCGCTGGAGTTAAAATGCATACCGCCCAGTCCCAACCTCTACTCTTCAGTGATTTACCCTCTGATTTTAATATAAGTAAAATTGCTTCCTCCACTCCCTATCCAATGATATTTGCATATGCTCCTTGATCCATACCATTTATTAAAATTATTTGAATGCATCCTCCTAGCTCCATCCTTACATAGTATTCCACTGACTGTGAAATGTGACTACATTAGTGCCTTTCTCGGAACAACTGAACCCTTGTGTACCCCTCCTTTTTGTTTAAGGGTGTATTATTAGAGGCATGTGGTATTGTTAACATTACACACAGCTTCTGTCTGGTGTGATGTAAGGCAGTGTCACTGGAATTATGCATTTGTGCAGTTGTTGTTTTTTCCGCATAATTATGTATTTGCTGCATTTGCAGCCTAATCCATCATCTGCTGCATAATCTGCAGATTTTATCAGAAATGAATTTGTTTCTAGGTCAATTGGTTCAAAAGTTGCTAAAAAAGTGCAACACGATTTTCTCTGGGGAGATTAGCAAATCACAGGTTCATAAACCAGCCTTTTATCCTTCCGAAGTCGGTAATTGGTTTGTCATAAACCTAGGTAATGTTCATCAGCTCCTGATGATGGTCACAATACTCTATGATGGGATTGAAACATCCTAGACAAACTGTACCGTGACTCCTAACATTGATATATAATAACATTTGTGGGAATTGATACTTTCTGCAATGTGTCATGCTTTGCTTGTCTTCATTATAGTCAAATGTAAAATGTTGTGTTGTAATTGTTGTTTTCTGTTGTGTTTCCCACTCACTAATGCACTATATGTTTTAATAAAAACATTTGCTATTCACTTTGGGCAATTAGCATAGATTTCATTGTATCTCTATGTACTATGGTTTAAGATATTTTTGTAGTAATAGACCCCTGTTTCTTAAAACACTATGGACAACAGCATTCCTTAAAGGTCACATGGTTTAGAGGAAGTGACCACACAGGATGCAGAGTGGCATCTGAAATAGGCAGCAAACAATTGGCCCAGTAGCATTGCCTAGGAAGCTGTATTACCCTCTCAAGAAAAATTATAAGAAAAAATAAAAGGGAATGAAAAGGAAACTAAAACACTACAGCTTGTAATATAGTATGGTAACAAACCACTATTGTCTTTAACACGTGTTTTTCAAAGTAACTAAGCCACACTGACTGCCTTTAACATTACTTTCCATTTTTTAATAGTTCTTTATTGTTTTATAGAAACATACATCATGTCATTCATGCCAATAGCAGGATATCCCATGCTATGTAAAGTGTGCTTAGAAAGTCTGCAACAGCAAGGAATTATGCACTTTGCAAATTACTTATCATAACTTTTCTTAACCACATGGCTGCTAGGCGTTTTCCCGTCCTGCGCTAAAAAAACAAAAAGTCCATAAATCATGACGAGCTGGCCTTGTCATCCGCGCACGGCAGGTAAGCGCCATGACGAGCCCAGCTCGTCATTAGCTTCGAAGGGGTTAATAAACATATAAGGCCTATTACATCTGGCATAACTTTTCCCAGTGCACCAATAAGCCTACAGCTGTTTTTGTTGGCTAGTTACCAAAAAACAATTCTGGCCTACCATATTGAACGTAAGCTTTCCCATAAGGCAGGCATCCGGCATACAGTCATAAATTTACATTTGTGTACAAAATACCTTCCTAGAGGCTTAAGTACAGTGTAACAGAAATCCATCCATGAAAGCCTGTGGGTTTAACACATTCTTTTCACAATAACTAAGATAGACCTACTGGCTTTGTCAAATTGTTTCATAATAAAGAGGTCAAACCTATGGACTCTGGATTAACTTTTCCCAATTAACCCATAAGGTCCGTAGCCTTTAGCATTGGCTTAACACCATCACATAATCAAATGCCCATAACTGGCAACCATCATTCATCCAGTGATCAAAATACAAAGATGTCAATCAAAAAATAGTGTTTGGGAAGCAATATACAAACTCCCTAAATAGAGAGTGAGTGTAATCATCCCACTGGGTGAGCAACACCAAAATCCTTGCCTACTACATTAATCTGTGAAATTACATGCAACAAAACACCTGTCTATTACCTGTAACACTATCTGAAAGCCCACTGTTAAATACCTACTGGCTTTTCATAAATGCTTATCGCAATAAAAAAGCTAAGGCTATGGACTTCATCATAACTTTTCTCCAGCAGATCAGACTTATGGCATCGGACAAAACTTTTCCGGATGCACCTATCGAGCTTATAGCTTTTCACCATAACCAACTCAGGCCAGCTGGTTTGAACAGAAGCTTTCTTACCAGGCAATCTTAGGCACAGTCCTAAAATTATAAAGGTATACAAAATAATCGTTTCTATGCTAAATGCTTTCTATCCCAAGAGGGCCTAAAATGATTCTCACAGAGCAAATCTTCTACATCCACGGTTTGTCAAAACGGATGACCAAAACCTTCCTACCACAGTAATTTGCAAGTTTAAGGCCTACCAGCTTGAAACAGGCCTACATGCCTACCAGAGTCAGTGGCGTAACGAAACACGAGGTAGCCCCCCTGCAAAGTGGATGGAGGGGCCCTCTTCCGGACTTACTTGGGAGCTCCCAGGCCAGGGTATTGTGCTGAGGGGGCCCCCCTGGAGCTAGGCCCCCCGCACTGCGTGGGATGCAGGGCCTTTGTTACACCATTGACCACAGGGTTGTATGATGTTTCAACGCATGCTTTTACAACGCATGCCATTACGACGCAACGTTTACAACGCAAGTCGTTACAACGACTTGCGTTGGGGGGCGCTGGATAGTGAATAGTTTAATTTACTATTCCAACTCCAGTCCCCGTGGATAGTAGGGAAGGTGTTGGATAGTAATTAAACTATTCCCTATCCTAGAGCGCCCTCCAGCGCAATTCGTTGTAATGACTTGCATTGTAAAAGTTGCGTCGTAACGGTAGTGCGTTGTAAAAGTTGCGTTGTAAAGGATGTTTCCCGACCACAGTAATCTGTGAGTTTCCATGGAACAAAATCCGTCTTTGCAGGTTTTTTATACAGAGTAATAACAATCCACCCTGAAAAAGAATGATTTTAAACACAGAAGCTGTTAGCCATAAATATGTAATGCCTCCTGCCTTTATTGTAACATTTCATAATACACAGATCTGGCTTGTAGCCGTGATCATTGGCTTTCCGTGATCACAAACTAGACCCTGCTTTATGGAGTATAATCTTGGCACAATCTAAAAAGCGCAATTAAAGCACTCTTTTTAGTGGAAGCACGCCACTTCTGCCCAATCAAATCCTGTACTTAGAATAGTCTACACTTGGGTGGCATCTAAACCCCTCTCTCAATAATCCTCTGAAACTTCTTTTTGATGATCACTTGGGGTTTCGCGACAAATGTCCTGCTAACCTAGACCTAAAAATGAAAGAAAGTAGCGGAGTGCAACTTTATTTTCCTGAACATTTCAGGGTCACACCCCGCCTTGTTCTTGTTGCCCAGGCCTCGCATGTTTCGAATCTTTCATATCTGTGTACCCATTGGTTAAATATCCCTGGTAGGTGAGAAAAGATAATTTTGTAATGGGACATTTTGCAGTAGCTCATGCAAGTTTACAGTAGAAATACTCTTTAAATTCTTTCATGTCGAGTCACTGCCTGTTTAACAGGGCTGTTGTATATAAAATCAATCCGGGTGAGACTTTGTTAATACATTGAACTTTCTGCCTTCAGCATTTCAGTACAGCCAGCTACAACATTTACGACAACAAGTTCAGAAGCCCGGAA
Organism: Lissotriton vulgaris; assembly: GCF_964263255.1. NCBI lineage: Eukaryota > Metazoa > Chordata > Amphibia > Caudata > Salamandridae > Lissotriton > Lissotriton vulgaris. The sequence continues at coordinate 1,320,433,572 of NC_141687.1, read as the reverse complement.
GATAACCACGAATGGCATTCCCAGAGAGCAGAAAACAAGCAGCACAGAAATCACTTTCAAAGGAAGGGAGCAGCTACAGCTGAAGAATGAAGCGCCGCACATTGCTTCAAAAGAATTCCCACTCAGTCCCTCCAAAGAGACCCTGGACAGCAAGCAGACGCAGACGCAGGTCGCAGACACCAGAACAGACACAACTCGTGCGACCAAAGGAGACCCACAGAAATCAAGCACGCAGGAGATATCTGCCAGCACTATAACTCTGCAGTCGATTAAAGTCCAACCTACAGCGAAGACTGAATCGAAAATGTCCTCTGAACCAATCACAGAAGGGATTAAAAAAGAGGTGCCGGAGCCCCCTGTGCAGGTGAAAAGACCGGCATCCGTCACTCAGGTGAGGACTCTGGATTTTGAAAACCGGAAGGTGACAGTGGAGCACAACAGAGAGGTGCGAGGAACTCCCCCCATATTTGACATCCAGCCAGTAACACAAGAAGCCACCGAAGGCGAAGATGTCATTTTCAGGTGCAAAGGTAAATATACATTTTAATTAATACAATTTCTAAGATTTTTCTTCTTTGTGACAAAGTATTTATTTAATGTAGTAAAAAAATGAATATTTTGTTTCCTATTTTGAAGTTGTTGATGCACAGCAATTATTCTGCTTTAGCAACAGCACGACCAGCTGCAACGGTGTATTTAATTGGTTAGGCCAAGAATAAAGATAGCTAAGTGGGATTTTATTTTGGCCCAATCACAAGCATTGATCCTAAGCGTTCAAATCTCCCCGTTTCTCGCTGCACAAATATATCAAGTGTGGCTTGTCTGTGTCTGCAATTCAATCAAAAACACAATAGCTCTGTCTGGTTCATTTTGAATTAATTGTTGCCCATTTTTTGTCTTTATATGTTCCCTTCCTTTTTATGCATTACCCCTGTGCACATTCTGAGTCATTTTAGCATCATTATATATACAAGGAATTGTGTTTTTTAGTGTTTGCTTGTATGATTTGTACTTTCAAATCGAATAAAAGTTTGACTTGACTTGAATTAAGTGACGCAATTAGGGTGAATATGAATTAAGTAAATCACTTGGATATTACTCTTTAAATAACACAAACCCAATCAATAATGTAACTAATTCACTTATTGACAATAAGGGATGAAAAGACCATTGCAAAGTAAACAGTCAAAAGCATGTGCTACCAACATCAGTAAGTGAAAGCCTAGTGATGAGCATAGGCACAAACCATGAAGGAACAGAAAGCACAGAAGAGGAAAAAAGTCGTTGTCAATATTCTTAGAAGCTTGAGGAGGGGGGGGGTTATCGAGAATTCAATAAGTTACCTGCTACATACTCTCATTTACGGTGGTTGTTCAACAGTCCTGCCCACTGGTAGTTGATATTTTGACTTACAGGTGTCAATTACGGGATCATCATCAGGACATGGAAAATGTATGTGGTGTCATCGCTGGGCAAGCAAAGATGAGAACAAATGAAGTAGTGTGGCTTAAATATCTCTAGTGTGTGTACGGATCATGTCCCTGGTCACCAGTTATTATTTTGAAATAGAATGGGGAAGAGGATGTAGCCTCACGGCTAGAGCGTGGACCTCAAAGCAGGGGAACTGGGTTAGAGTCTCAGCAACGACGCTCAACATCCTGTGATTCTGAGCAAATCTCTTAATCTCCCCATGCCTAACAAAAAAAATAATTATGTCTCCATCTGTAACAAAAACTGATGCTCCTTTAACGTGCTCTGATACCAAATATCTTCAGGTCTAGTTAGCGCTATATAAAACTCTAAAAAAAGAATAAAATTTTTAAAAAAGGCAATTCATATGATCGCCATTTTAAGGCAAGGACCCCATCCCTTTTAGAGACGCCAATGTCCTGTTGAAGTATAACATCACTGCCCAATAGGCACTCTAAAGTGAAGCCCTTTTCTGATAAGGACAACATTTCGCGTCTGCCATTCAGCCATGCTAGCCCCAAAGCATCGGACCATGAACCACTTTGAAACCTGCATTGTCAATATTTGTGAATTTCAGATATAATGTGCCACAGACGTTAATTGCAAAGCAGATATATTTTCTCAGGGATGTTGGTTGGCAAATTGTGGAGAATTTTGGTAAGGCAAAAAAACCTGTGAAATATATTTTTCATTCAAATGAGCATAATAAGTCAAAGCTATTAACAATGGTGGCCATATTGGTCGGTTGATAGAAAAGCTAATCAAGAACTTTCTCAAACCAGCCTCAATGTTTTAGAAACTATAACCAAGATGGGGAATTTCGAAAATATCCTTGTCCTTCTGTTCTTTTCTGCGTCCTCTTCTTTGCCTCTTTCTTCATTTGTTTTCCTAATCTTCAGCTGCTTTCTTCTCCTTTCTCCCTCTTTCCATTACTTCTTTCTATCCCACTGCCCTTGTTTTCCTCTTCCTTTTTGCCTGGACTCATTCAGGGACCCAGGTGCCACCAGAGGTTACTGGACCTCAATCAGCATTGCTGAGGTCGTTTTCTACTGCTGTTCTAAGGCCTGACCCTACTTTGGCATTACAAACTGGGCACCAATATACCCTTTCCACTCCTTACTTTCAGCATGGAGAATGCGAGCAGTCAAAGGATTCTCCAAGAGGTACTGAGGGGGAGAAGAGAAATAGAACTCGCATTTCTTCATAGAAAATAGGATTTACTTTTATTACACGCCAAATACTATACAAAGGAAAGTTAATCTGTCACAGGGTGCTACTTCGGGTGGTATGGGATTATAATCCCAAATAATGTAAATCTGCAAGATTATGACACAGTTGTAAAATCACTATGGTATGTGCGAGCAACTTTCCTGATTCTCTAGTCTGTGAGTGAGCTCAATCATGTCCAGTTACAAAAGGTTCCATCAGGACTGCAAAGCCTGATGAAAAGCTATACTCATTCATTTTAGAAGTAGAGGCACAGTAGTGTTCAAGTTCACTAAATTGGTAACTGCAGTGTCCTGCACTTGTGAATCTTGAGCATGAGGCCTGGAGAGAAAAGCAGCGTATGCAGTTATAACTGCGGTTTACAGAAATGCCATGGCCAGACACCCATAGGTGCAGCAAAGCAGCAGAAATAACCTTTGTTGCCCTACTGCCCAAACAACAAGAACCCTGCCTCCACCACCATTGGTGGTTATAGGTCCTTCTGACATGGTGTCAGCTCATGATAGTCCGCATGAGTCTGTCTGCTCCTTCTGGTGGGTAGCAATGTTGTGGGCACACCGCTGGTCACTCTCTCAGGCTATGAGCGGCGCAGACATATGAAGGTTGATCTGGAAACCTCTGGACACGTAGGGACATAGATACTCTCTTCAATCATCCTTCCCTTGTCCACATTCACTGCACACCAGCTGGGCTTCTTCACCTCAGGCAGTCGTCTTCCTGCAGGGTCATACACTCCTTTCCCTCTCTCAGTAGGCCAGGCAGGCTCATAGGACACAGGCGTACCCTCAGCTCTTTCATCAACATGACACAGACTTCAGGTGATGTCCCTTCACCTCTGGGGAGACTAGCACTCATGGATACCAGCCCCAGAACTAAATAGGTCGTTTAGCACTCTGCAGAGCGCTCCCTTTATTGCCCATGATGAAGCTGAAATTGGAACCAAGTGGAACTGTAGTCATTCTACAGATGGGGACATTGATCCTATTGTCTGGTTTCTGTAACCAGTTTAGAGCAATCTCTTTCAAAAGTACCTTCTACTTCTGCAGAGCAGACACATTTTTTGTTGAAGGTGATGGCTCTCAAAGAACATAGTGATAAGGTTATCTTCAAACTGGTGCACCCAAAGCATAGGCTTAAAGAATGTAAAGGCTGTACACATGACTGTTAACCGCCTTTGGGAGTAGCACTCCAGAAAGAAAGAAAGTGACAGATCCTACCTAGGACAGAACAACCTATATCCACCATCAGACAAATGGCAGTGCTCAGGAAGTGTTGTTCAGCAGGTCTTGCTAACAAAGATCACTGTTGCATATCCTAAAGCACCATTGGTTCCATCATTCTGCACTTCAGTGTCTGATGCTACACCCCTGAAATCTGGAATGCAAGCAATATATTATTGCTGTCGGGGAAGGCTGAATCTCCATCTTGCCCGATGATGAAGCATGTCATCACTAGGTGGTGAGTGAGGGCTTTCTGCAACATCCCAGTGTGGTTGTTTTTGTGCTTCCTATAAGGGTCTAGCTTTTCCTTAAGACACTCTTATGTAGTTAACAAGCCATGGACATTTATTTTACTGATAATCACAAGGGCTGCATCACTAGGAGGTGGCCTGACTGTGGACTCGATATTGATATTAGTTTATTACTTGCCATAAATCATTGACTTAACCATTTATCTCTGTTCTGTGTACTTAACGCTCGCTTGGTCCTGACATTTAAATCATATGCCCACGACCAGCAGTAGAATATCCAGCTACAACAAACCTGGCCACATTGAGCGCTTCTCATATGTGGCATGTCTCTTGCCCGAAGGTTGCTAGACTCAATGGGGCAGATTTACAAGCCCCTTGCGGCCAGTGCATCACTTTTCTGATTGTTTACGTGCAGGAAAGGAACCCTTCCTGCACATAAACGATCCTCCCTGTGACACAGGCACCCTGGCACCATGCTGAAAGGGTGCCTGTGTCGGTGCATGGCAGCAGTTTGTGCGCCAGCGCAGGTGGAAGCAGAGAGATGCGACATTGTTGTAAATATGTTGCATCCCTGTGCTTCAAAACTAAGGCAGCGTGGCACAGCATAATGACTTGCTGCCCCTCGCTGAGTTAGTGTATTGTAAATCTGCCCCAAAATATTTTACTTTCACTTAGTGGACTTTCTTGTCAAGTACTGTCTTAGTGGCGTAGCCCAGTGGCACAGGCCCTACTGCAAGAAGCTAACATGTCCACCTCCCAGGTTGGGTAGTAAAAGGCAGCAACAGTTGAAGTTAAGTGAGCCTCCCATTGCATCTTTGATCTAAGATGCCGCTGCACCTACGTCACCAATGATATTAACGGTCCTTCAAGTACTCTATTTAGAAAGGTGCATTGGGTGAAAATAAAGCCCATGCATGGCCAAATGCTTGCTCCCAAAGAATATTGGCTTGCGTCAAGGTGATTTAATCCCGACACTGCGAAAGTTAATAATGCACATCTGTCCAGCAGCTTAAAACTAATAGTTGTTCAAGAAAAAATCTGGTCTAATGAAACTTCTTCTGCTTAGTTTCAGGCAAACCAAAGCCATCTGTGCAATGGTTCAAAGATGGACGCCCAGTGACGAGAAGCCCAGGAGTGCAAGAACTTGAAGAGGACGAGGTTAATTCTTTGTGTTTACTGAAGACCCACGTGGAAGATTCTGGGTCCTACAGCTGCACAGTATCAAACAGCAGAGGTCGCATCACCAGCAACTGGATGCTGACAGTTCACCGTAAGTCACTATAGAGAGTTGATGACTGCTTGAAAAATATGATACAGGATTCTCTTGAAATGTGATTGCTGAAATTTCCAGAAAATGAAGGCAGAAAATTGTCAAAATGATCATGTATTCTATCGTATTCCTCCCTGTTGTGGTATCTGGTAACACTTTGTAGTTTCTATCTTTACATTGATGGTTTCCAGTACTGGAAGATGGAAAAATTATATTTGCACAAAATGTGAGTAATTTGTTTTTGTATGATTATGTGAAATGACAACAAAATTGCACGAAATTATGTGAAACGCAAATCCGTCATTTTGCTCTATATTTTGGCCTGAAATGTGTCCTGTCAATTTATGACAAAGGAGCATTTAATAAAAGCATGACTAACAACTGCCACTCGAGTTCTGTTGTTCCCTTGAATTCATTGTACATTTTTACTTTGAATTGTAATTTGCAGTACTTTTTTAACTCAAATTTTGTTTATTATGCAAAGTGGTGTAATGGTGTAATTTCTGAAATTTTGTGTGGCACTCTTTACACGTAATTCCAGAAATTACACAAATTAAGCCAAAGTTATTCAAAGTCGCCCAAGACTAGAAAACATTTAATCCAGGAGTCCAAAAGTTGGGAGGGAGGAGAGACAGAAAAGGAACTGAGCCATTAGACGTGAGCCATGGAGGCCAGAGTGATGATGAAGGCAGTGTCGTGGATGGCAGAAGAGTCCATCAATGAAAGTCAGCCTATGGCTGACCTGAACGTATGATTTAACTTTTTGCAAAACTTGACCTCAAATAATCTGAAAAGAAAAAGGTTCGTGGAGCTATTTTGGCTTACTTTACTATTTACAAATAGAAAATACCTTTTTTAGAAAGCATGGAATTTAAACCACAAGCTGCAGAGATGTGTATTATTCAGAAGGTCTCAGGGAGTAACACAGTTAAAATCACTTAGGCAGGTATTGCACTTGCTGGAGAGATCTGCGTGTAATCTATGGTCAGAGGCTTGAATTTAAATACTTAGGTATGTTATTTATGGTGTGCGATAAATAACACCTGTCACACGTTTGTGAGGAATAACATGCAGATTTTGGTATTTAACGCACAAAAACCTTCATGGTATGGGAAATAAAGTACAATTTTCCCTATTAAATTTAAGCAGGTTAAACCATTGAATGACAGCTGAGGTAGTTAAATACAGCCCAACATGTAATTCCGGTCCATGCATAAACAGGGGTTGACAAACGTTTGGAATTTACCTGCCCACTAGTAATCAAGGCCTTAAAAAATATAATTTGTCTGCTGCTGATTGAGTGTAACATTTAGTTCACAGAACATTTTTCTATGTTAAACAGTGTAGTACGTTAATATTTTTGTCGCACGGAACTCATCCCTTGTTACTCTAATGCATACAGTTCAACCATACACAAAGAAATGATGGCTAGAGCGCTAAAACTTTTCAGACCCTCACCCCCAGCCACAGATCTGAGTTGAATCCATCATTGTTCTTTAGCTCACTTCGCCACCCCAGTTCAAACCCAGCCATATGCAAATTAGTCTTGACCCTGTTCCTCGTGGAAACAGTCCAGCCGAACTGCCAAGCTAGGTCTTCCCTGGACCGGAAACAAGCATCCTGGGCCCGGTTTCGGGGTAACACCCCTCAGCAGTCAGGCTAGCTTGAATCAAGTGGCAAAATGAATAAGGGACCCGTGTCTGGGCATACCCTGCCAATTTAGGGTGAACAAAGCAAACACAAGGGGATTATGGACGGAGCGCTGAAACTTTGCAGACACTCACCCCCCAGTGACAGATCTGGGTTGAATCCATCATCATTCTTTAGCTCTATTCGCCACCCCAGTTCAGACCCATCCATATGCAAATCAGTCTTGACCCTGTTCCTCATGGGAACAGTCCAGCATGAACTGCCAAGCCAGGTTGGATCGGTTTCGGGGGAACACCCCTCATCAGCCAGGCTAGCTTGAATAAGTTGGCAATGTATCCCCAGACGTGGGTCCCTAGCTCACTTTGCCAATTGATTCAGGCTAGCCTGACTGATGAGGGTTGTTAACCTGAAACCAATCCCAGGATGTTTGTTACCAGTCTGAGGAAGACCTGGCTTATCAGTTGAATTGTATTTCTTTCTTGCTAAACTCTGAAATTTCAATTACTTCCTGTAGTCGTCATTCATGATGTGGTTTAAAGTTGCGTCTTTTTCAGATCTTTTATTCAGCAAAGAAAGCCCTACAATTAAATAAGCAAACCCTTCAGAATACCTCCTCCTGCTGTTGTGATCCAATTTCCAATGGTATGAATGACTTAACCAAAGTTCTCTAAAGTACTAGGTGTTTCTAATTCTTCTCGTTCAGTTTTTAGGTCTGAACTGTTCTTTGCAAATTCCTCAATTTACTTACTCTCATCATGTATGCATGAACAGTAATGGGTTAATTTAAGCATCTTGCTGACTCCACCTTTTTCTGCGAGTAAAATGCTAAATGATTCTGCAGAACCATTAAACGTAGGGCAGCAAACTCAGTATTTATCACCAGTAAAGCTCCAGATGTACTGGTTGCCATTTTCTTGACAACACTTCACAGTTTATATACAAAAAGAAAAATGGCAGTAGACCTAAGAGATTGCTGCACCTAAACCATTACCTCCCAAATTATGTTTGTGTGGTATAAAATGTGTATCCCACTGTGTGCGCTCCCTTAAAGCACCCTCTGCCAAAAAGTGCCAACCTACACTAGGAAAAATTGGTATACAAAAGCACCAGAGGTGAACCACATTTCCAACAATCACAAATATTAATAAATATTTTTTCATAGAAGTTCAAACGTTATTAGAAAATCTTCTCTTTATTTTATTTTCCATAAACGTTGTTTCAATATATGCAGCGAAGCCAGCCAATGTGTTTCAAGCATATGCAAATTGGCTCAACCAATCTTTATTTCCTTTTGTGAGACAGAAAATTAAAATGAGAGAATATGAAAAAAGTAGTTTAGCCTTCCTAATAAATGGCATTTATGACAGTCCTATTCTTGTAATAATCCCAGTCAGGACTACCTGCTTGGCATGTTTTATGTGGTTGGTTGTATGTATATTCTGTTTGCTCAACTGGAAAATACATACATTCTCAGTTACTCATATCTTATAACACCTCAGTACTTGTTTAGTGTCCAATTTCTGGACATTATATGTGTACAATATATAACCGGATCATCTTTCAAAACATCTTGAATTGTATGCGACAGACATGAGCTTTAATTATGCCCATCACGATGGGGAGTTAGGTTTATGAAGGACATTATTGAAGGTCCTGCCTTTATCTGACTTCTTAGCAGGACCTTGGGCTTGGCACGACTTAAGGGGTCGTCCAGTAGGAACATTATGTTTGCTTTTTTTGTGCACTCGATATTAGACCGCGCAAATCTTTCTATGAGTGTACTGGGCAGAAATGGGATTGCATCTGGTTGGGTAGGTTACCACGTACCTCAAGAAGACGCATACTGTGACCAGGACATATGTCAGCCTGTTCCAAACAGGCATTTCAATGAAGTCCATTGGCATTATGTTGAAAGGACCACCTGATCTCACTATGTGACTAAGTGTGATGTGTTTTTTCTGGTATTCATCTGCTGACATTTCACACATTTAGGATACACCTCCTCTGTCTGCATTCTTAATCTGGGGTTAAACCAGTTCTGCCATAAAAGGAGAGTCATGGTGTCCCTCTCTGTGTGTGTGTACCCATGAAAGCATCTTGTCATTGGTAATAACACACTATCAGGTAATACTGGTCTCCCATCAGCTGCCACCCAAATGTCATTTGCATTTTTCTCACAACCTGCTCTAATTCAACTTTGTTGTTTTGCTTCTGAAACTTTTTCCTGTACCATTTTTAACTCATCACAAGTATCTGTTACTTTTATCAATGTCGAAAGTGAAGTGTTCTCTTCAAACTCACATGTGAAAGCGCTATTAAATGTACAAACCAACAAGGCACAATACCATGCTACTGAATCAGCATACCTATTTCCCATGACAATGTACTTATTCCCATTTTGATGAGCTACACATTTAACAAAAATTTCAACAGGCAGTTAGAGAGCTTCTAATAAGTCTTTTATCTGTACCCCATTTCTAATCGGGGTTCATGCAGAGGTCATGAAACTGCTCTGTAACCAAAATTGCCCAAATACATGGACAACGGCAAAGTTGAACTGACTATTTGTAAATACAGTCACTCTCATTTGAGCAGTTAAACTGCATGCTCTGGTAAGGGCACTCAATTCATCAACGTGTTCTGAGGCAACCCCTTGAAGTCATGAAGTTTCAATAACATCATTTATTGTACATACAGCAGAAAATGCTCTCAGGATACCCTCATTGTTTCTCAAGCATGAGCCATTTACAGAAATTACATTATTGCACTCAGCGGTTCATTCTGAATATTGGGTCTAGGCTGTGTGCATAATTCCATGACATCTAGGCAATCCTCTTCAAATTCATCACAACCATCCTCATTTACTGGAAGAAGTAGCAGGATTCAAAATTTGATATCTTTTAACCACCACATTTTCAGAAGACAAGATTTACTGCTCATACTTTGTGAGCCTATTATGTGTCATGTACTGCGGATTTGTTTTAGTAAATAGAAGCTACACAGAGTGAGGGATGATTACTGTTACTGGATATCCCATCCCTATGCTCTCACTCTTTTCCTGAGTGCTCTCTGCTGCAACAGCTTTAAGACAGCCAGGCACACGTGCAGCAATTGGGTCAAGGGTGGTTTCAGAGCATCACTGTGTATCTGTGTTAGCACTGAGAGAGCACAGCCCTTCCTCTCAATTCTTTACTTTTATCTGGCATTCCTAGTGCTGGAGCATGACAAAGTTTTTCTTTCAGCTCTAGTAAGGTTTTCAAGCATTTGTTGTCCTTTAGAAGCAGATTAGACACATCCGTATGTGTTGTCCTCAGTAAAGGCTTTGCCACTAAGGACCAGTTTGGTTTCCACTGTCTACAGTAGCCAAACATTCCCCAAAACATCCTGGCTTTTTTCTGTGTTTGAGGTGGATTCATCTTAAGAATTGCTTCCAATCTCTCTGGTGACACCTTTCTAGTTCCCTTCTCAAATATTGAACTTCTTTTTGACAATACTGCAGTTTACCTGGAGACACCTATGTCCGTTCTCATTCGGGTGATTCAATATTGCAATGGTATCTTGTTTACAGGCTTCTCATGTGTGCCCACAAGCAGGTCATCGGCATACTGCCCGAGAACTGATCTGTAGGGCATCTGCAATTGCTTTAGATTCTTTTTCAGACTCTGATTAAAAAATGTATGGACTTTCTGTATGCCTTTGTGGGATTCGGCACCATGCCAAAACTTTCTTCTGGAACACAAATAAAATAAAACTGTCTATCTTGTGCATTGGCACTGAGAAGAAAGCCTGGCAAAGATCAATAATGGTACACCATTCTAAAGTACAAGTTATTTGTAATAATATTGTGGCTGGATTCGGTACCACAGGACAACATGGGGCAACTAATTCATTAATCTTCCTACGGCCTTGAACAACACAGTATTTTCCATTGGGTTTCTGCAAACCCATAATCGAAGAGTTAGATGACTCCCAATCCATTCCCTCAGAATTCCTTTCTGTATCATGTCCTGGAAACATTGCATTTGCTTTTATGATAATCTGAATGTGTTCTATTCATTGAATCATTCCAATGTCATTTCCAGTGAGATCCCATACTTCAGGGTTCACAGTTTTTCTGAACCGGCAATTTTTCAATTGACAAAAAAGGCAACAAGCCTACAGCTGACTTATGTTGAACCATTTTAAATTGTACAATAGTATAAGGAGATTGCAATTCGACACCTCCTGTTGTACAATAGATATAGTTTAATTTGCAGAATACATTTATCCCGAACAAGTTACAGGACAAATTCGTGATTTTCCTCAAATGAGCCTATTTTTACAGGTAATTTCTCTGAAACTGTTCAAAATGGCTACAACTCGAATCTTTATTCCTGAGGAGGGTAGGTCTGGAACTTCCACAGTTGGATTTGGTAGCACCAGTTTCTATAAGAAATGATTCTTGTGGCCTGTCACCTCGCCTACTACAAATGGACCTATCTGGGCTATCTCTAAGACTGCACCAAGCATGCAATCTTCATCTACCATCAGGCACTGTCATTGAACGGTATTTGTGCCATCTATATAAAAATTGGAAGTTGCTGTACAGCATTCTGATTTGCATTTGCAAATTGTTGGAATGCATTTTAATGTATCTCTTGGAAGGAATTAGCATTTGCTCTTGGCTTCTGGTTCAAATTAAGTTTCGGGTTTCCCATATTCTGTGGAAACATTTGAGCCTGTGGGACCTGTGTCATTGGGACTTGTTTTTGCATGGGCACCTGAATTTTTTGTTCTGTACTCCCCTTTGTATTGGCACATTTTCATTCGCATTATCAGGATTAAATCTACACTCTCTCTTCCAATTCCTGACCTTATGACAGATGTGACAAGGAGTCTTTTTCTTTAATGCTGCAACTTCCCTTCCTGAACCTCGGTCAATAGCTACACTTCTACCTCTACCTCTACCTCTACCTTGTGAGCCACAAAACTCTCCTGGAAACTAGTTTGTGACACAACATTTTGCATACCCCCTTGAGTCCCCATAAGAGTAGAATTCCTGCCTGAGCCAATTTTGTTTGGGCCAACATAAATTTCTCTTTAACCCCTTCACTGCGGCGGCTATTCCGCCGCAGTGCTAAGAGGGGAGGGCGGCCGAGCGGCGGGCGCATGCTGGTGACTGAACCGCTCCGTCACCAGCGTCAGTTGCGCTGTGCTCATGGCGGAGCAGTATGTCACGGCCCCGCCCGCTCAAAAGAACGCGCCGCGCAGGCGCGGCGGCAGGGCCATGACGGAACTGCTCTGTCATCAGCACAGCGCCACCGCAGCTGATGACGGAGCAGTTCCGTCATCAGCAGGGGAGGGGTTAATCTCTTTCTGCATCATTTCTAATTTGTCACTTGCATATCCCAGGATCTCATCAAGTGACTTATTCTGAAAGCACATTACACTTTGGGGTATATGGGAACTGATCTCTTGTCTTACTCCTAAAACAGACTAAGATACAAAAATCCCCACGCCCTTCTCTTCAGGGTATTCTCTTCTTCTGTGGTGCTGAAACACCTGTAACAATCGCTCATAATCCTCATAAAACTGACTCTTTTGCTTCTTGTGTTATTCGATTACTTGAATGGGAGCTGTCCAGCCTGAACTGCCAAGCCAGGTCTTCCCTTGACCACAAACAAGCATGCTGGGACCGGTTTGCCTATTGCAAATCAGCACATTTCAGAAGCATGTCGTTAGATCATCAAATTTTACTTTTATCATTTCATATTCATCTGCTATGTGAACTAATTTGTGTTTTAAATTCACTCATAAAATCTTATTTCGGCAGTACGCCATAAAAGATACATAACATATAAAAACAGTGGTTCATGGATGAAAAAGTCATACAATCCAAGAAAAAAGGAACAAACAATCTAAAAAATAACAAGGGATAGTGTAAAAAGCAGAAGTTGTTACAGATAAAAAAGTCCAAAGTGTTTTAAATTAGTGACCTCTATTACTTCTGAAGTCAAGAAAAAAAGCACATCCTAAAACCGTGAAATGTTAATTTAACATGGAAACAAATGAAAGAAATGGGTGTGTCTCAGGCGGGGGCCATCACATCATTAGTGTATTGGCAATATGTGCATTATTCCTAAATGTTACACATAAAAAGGGTAGTCACTGTTTGCCAGCAAACTGTGTGACAGAGGTACTTGAGGGTTTCTCAGAACGCAGAAGTATTGCAAGGCAATGCCTGGGCAAGACTTGTGTAGTTTGATGCAAAGCAATATTTTGTTTAGCTTTGCACAAGAGATGTGCTATTTGTTTTTGCATCACAAATTACCTCATTGATGTGCAACATTTTGTAACTAAAATGCTACTTTGACTTTTTCCAATTTGCAAAAGCAACTGAGATTTTTACACAGCGCTGGGTCACTCTGATTTTAGTAAATTTGTCCCTACAGTACAAATGCATCTTTATGTCTCAATAAACTTCATTATTACAATTGTAATATTTACAATTTTACTCATAAAAAGAAATGTTGTTAGTTCTCCTAATTGCAGATTTATTATTGATAATAATTTTACTCTGCTCGTTCCAGATTTTGGGGATTACAGAATAACTTTGTATATGCATACGTTTACAGTTGCTTATTACAAAGTCTGCAGAAGCAATTTTCATATTGAGTCATGCCAATTAGCCACTGGATCTAAAGAAACATTGATAAAGCCAATAAGTCTCCCCCATAAATGAGCGATTGGCTTTACCAATATGTTTTAGCAATGTTGTACACCGAGTTGCTGCTGCTCGAAAAGGCTAAAGGTTAGTCGGGTAAAGTTGAGTGCTATGGAGTGGCATAGAGTGGCAAACAGTAGAGTTTAGTGGCATGGAGAGGAGTGAAGTGGAGTGGCATGGAGTAGCGTACAGTGTTGTGGACTGTCTTGGAGGTAGTATAGTGGCGTAGAGTACAAGGGCAAAGAGGCGAGTGGCGCAGAGTGGAGTACAATGTCCGAGTTGAATAGTGTGTCATGGTGTGGAGTAGCATAGAGGGTGTGCGTAGAGGGAAGTAGAATCTTGTAGAGTTGCGTAGAGCTGAGTAGATTGTCATTGAGTGGAGTGGCATAGAGTGGAGTAGAATAGAGTAGTTTATCATAGAACAGAGTGGAGTAAAGTGGCATGGAGAGAGTTGTGTATAGTGTTGTAGAGTGGAGTAGTGTTGCAGAATGGCATAGAGTAGGGTAGAGTGCTGTAGACTGAATTGGCATAGAGCGGAGTAGAGTCAGTGGAGTAGAGATCAATCAAATCAATCAATCAATCAGAGTACTTGTAAAGCGTGCTACTTACCCGTGAGGGTCCAAGGCGCTGAGGGGAGGGGGTGTGGGGGGGTGCTGCTACTGCCCGAAGAGCCAGGTCTTGAGGAGTCTTCTGACGGCATGTAGGTCTTGGGTCTGTCGTATGTGGGTAGGGAGGGTGTTCCAGGTCTTGGCAGCGAGGTAGGAGAAGGATCTGCCGCCGGAGGTCGTTCGTTGGATGCGGAGACAGCGGCGAGAGCGAGGCTGGCGGAGCGGAGCTGGCGGGTTGGGGTGTGGAAGCTGAGTCTGCTGTTCAGGTAGGCTGGTCCGGCGTTGTGGAGTGCTTTGTCTGTGTGGGTGAGGAGCTTTAAGGCGATCCTCTTGTCAATGGGAGCCAGTGTAGGTCTCTCAGGTGGGGGGTGATGTGGCTGCGGCGGGGGACGTTGACGATCAGTCGGGCGGAGGCGTTTTGGATGCATTGTAGTCGTCGTAGGTGTTTGGCTGGGTTTCCTGCGTAGAGTGCGTTGCCGTTGTCCAGTCTGCTGCTGACGAGGGCCTGTGTCACTGTTCTTCTTGTTTCGGTCGGGGTCTACTTGTAGATCCTGCGGAGCAGGAGGAGGGTGTTGTAGCAGGAGGAGGAGACGACGTTCACCTGCTTAGACATGGAGAGGGAGGAGTCGAGGATGAATCCTAGATTGCGTGCATGGTCTGTGGGTGTTGGTGCTGTTCCCAGTGTGGTCGGCCACAAGGAGTCGTCCCAGGCTGAGGGGGTGGGTCCGAGGATGAAGACCTCCGTCTTGTCCGAGTTCAGCTTCTGACGGCTGCTCCTAATCCAATCGGCGACGGCCTTCATTCCCTCGTGGAGGTTGGTTTTGGCAGTGTGTGGGTCCTTGGTGAGGGAGAGGATGAGCTGGGTGATCATCAGCGTAGGAGATGATGTTGAGGTCGTGATGGCGGGCCACTTGTGTGAGGGGGGCCATGTAGACGTTGAACAGCGTTGGGCTGAGGGATGAGCCCTGGGAGACGCCGTAGATGATGTTGGTGGCTTCAGATCGGAAGGGTGGGAGGCGGATGCTCTGGGTTCTGCCGGAGAGGAAGGACGTGGTCCATTCAAGAGCCTTCTCTTGGATTCCGGCTTCTAGGAGGCGTGTCTTTAGAGTGCGATGGCAGACCGTGTCGATGAGATTAATGGAGCAGAGGGTGGACAGGAGTGGCCTACAGTGAAGTGGCTTGACGTACAGTTGTGCAGAGTAGATTGGCAAAGAGTGCAGTGGCCTAGAGTGCATTGGTTTTGAGTATAATGGTGTAGAATTCATTGGCATAGGGTTTCGTAGGTTACAGTGGCATAGAGTAGAGTGGTGCAGAGTAGAGTGCAATGGCATGGAGTAGAGTGGAATAGAGAGGAGTCATATTGGATAGAGTGGAGTAGTGCAGGGTAGAGTGCAGTGCCATAGACTGCAGTGGTACAGAGTGCAGTTGAGAGGTGTAGAGTGGAGAAGTTCAGAGTACAGTGCAGTGGCATAGAGTGCAGTCATGCAGAGTAAAATGTCAGAGTGCATGCTCGTAGAGTGGTGCAGAGAGCAGTGATGTAGAGTACAGTGGTGCAGAGTAGAATAGAGTGACATAGAGTGCAATGGTGTAAAGTGATGTAGCATGCAGCGACAGAGTGTAGTGGCTTAGAGTACAATGTTGTAGAGTACAGTGGCATAAAGTGCAGTGGTACAAAGCAGTTGAGGTAGGTGCAGTGGCATAGGGTGTATTGCTTTTGAGTAAAGTGGTGTAGAGTGCATTGACGTGTAGGGTAAGTGGTTTAGAGTACTGTGGCATAGCATAGACTGTAGAGGCTTGGAGTGTGACAGAGAATGCAATGCAGCAGAGTAGTGTCGTAGAGTGCAGTGGTGTAGACCGGCGACGACTGCCATGGTGTAGAGTGCAGTGGCACATAATAGAGTACAGTGGTGCAGCGTAGATTTGCAAGAGTGCAGTGGCGAATATTGGCTTTGAGTAAAGTGGTGTAGAGGCCATTGGTGTAGAGTGCTGCGGCATAGAGTGCAGCGATGCAGAATAGAGTGGCATTTAGAGTGGCATGGAGTTGAGTGGCACAGAGTGGAATAGAGTGACATTGACTGCAGTGGCATAGAGTAGATTGTTTCATAGTAGAGAGAAGTTGTTGGAGTTTAGTGGTACAGTGTAGAGTGTCATTGAGTGCAGTGGTGCAGAGTAGAGTGGATTGGCATAGAGTGGAGTGATGCTTCATAGAGTGACGAGACAGCAGTGGTGCAGACTAGAGTGACAGTGAAGTGGCATAGAGTGGAATGGGGCAGAGTGGAGTGGTGCAAGTTAGAATACAGTGGCATAAAGTGGAGTGATGCAGAGCAGAGTGATGTAAAGATCATTGTCATTTAGTAGAGGGGTGCAGTGGGGTAGAGTGCAATGGCTTTGAGTGGCATAGAGTAGAGCGTCATGAAGTGCAGCATTGCAGAGTGGTGCAGAGTAGAGTGATGCTGCGAGCAGTGACAGAGTACAGTGGTGCAGAGTAGGATAGAGTGGCACTGAATGCAATAACGTAGAGCTCACTGGTGTAGAACAATGTGGTGTGCAATGGCGTAGAGTGCAGAGGTGTAGAGTGGTGTAGAGTTGAGAACTGCAGAGCAGAGTGCAGTGGCATAGAGTGCAGTCATGTAGAGTAGAGTGACAGAGTGCAGGGTTGTAGAGTAGTGCAGAGTAGAGTGATGCAAAGAGCAGTGATGTAGAGTAGGATAGAGTGCCGTAAAGTGCAATGACGGAGAGCGCAATGGTGTACAGTGACATTGTGTGCAGTGGCGTTGAGAGTAGTGGCTTAGAGTAGAATGTTGTAGAGTATAGTGACGTAAAGTGCAGTGGTGCAAAGTACTTGATATAGATACAGTGGTGTAGGGTGCATTGGTTTTGAGTAAAGGGGTGAAGCAATTGGCGTAAAGCGCTATTGTTTAGAGCACAGTGGAGTAGCGTAAAGTGGCACAGCATTGAGTTTTGCAAAATGGCGTAGAGTGCAATGGCAGAGAGTAGATTGTTTGATTAGAGTGGGGTGGTGCAGGGTAGCGTATAGGTGCAGTGTATGGCATACAGTAGTGGTGTAGAATGCAGTCACGTAATGTTGAGTGGTGCTGCATTGATTGTAATGGTGTAGAGTAGAGTGGCCTAAAGTGCAGTGGCATAGAGTAGCTTGTTTCAAAGTAGAGTTAAGTGGTGTGAAGTGGTACAGAATAGTGGTGTAGAGTGAACTGGCATAGAGTGGAATGTTGCCAAGTGCACTGGCATAAAGTAGAGTGGTGCAGAGTGGAGTAGAGATGCGTAGAGTGAAGTGATGTAGAATGCAGTGTCAGAGTGCAATGGTGCACAGTGGATTAGAGTGGCGTAAAGTGCCATGGGATAGAGAGCATATTGGTTTTGAGTAAAGTGGTGTAGATTGCAGTGGTGCAGAGTGGCATGTTGTGGAGTGGTTCAGAGTGGAATAGAATGGCATAGACTACAGTGTCATAGAATAGATTGCTTCAGAGTAAAGTGAAGTGGCATAGAGTGCAGTGGTATACAGCAGAACTTTGTAGAGTGCAGAGTGGATTTGCGTAGAGTGGAGCGATGCAGAGTTTAGTGGCGGAGAGTGGAGTGATGTAGAATTAAGTGGCGTAGCATTTAGGGGCATAGAGTAGCTTAAAGTAGAGTGGCAGAGAGTGTAGTATTGTAGAGTATACTGTTGTAGACAACAGTGGTTTAGAGTGCAGTGGCATAGAGTACAGTGTAGAATAGAGTTCCATAGACTGCTGCGACTCGGAGTAGAATACAGTGGCATGGAGTACACTGACAGAGTACAGTGGCATACAGTGCAGTGGCATAGGGTATAGTGACGTAGAGAAAAGTGGTACTGAGTAGATTGGTGTAGAGTATATTGGTTTTGAGTAAAGTGGTGTAGAGTGCATTGGCATAGAGTGAAGTGGTGTAGGTTGGAATGGCGCTGAGTGCAGTGGTGCAGAGTGCAGTGGTGAAAAGGTAAATTTTTCAAAGTAAAAAGCAGCGGTTCAGAGTAAATTAGTGGCGCAGAGGGGATTAGCATACAGTGCACTGGTGTACAGTGGAGTGGTACAGAGCAGAATGCATTATCCTATAGTGCAGTGTTTCAGAGTAGGATGGCATAGAGTGGAGTGGTGTAGAGAGCAGTGACAAAAATTACAGTGACACAGAGTGGAGTGGTCTAGTATAGAGTGGTGCATAGTAGAGTGCATTGGCATGTGGTGGAGTGGAGCAGAGCAGAGTGGGTAACCTCACGTGGAGTATGTATGGTATGGTAGCACACTGCCATTACAGAAAGCACGACTTCAATGGAATTGACCCTTACATTTGCACTCGCATACAGGTTTACTGATAAAAGTAAACATTGCGCAAATTAGTTTGTTGAAATGTCATCACCTAGCGTATTGATTTCGTCCGCAAATTTCATTCACAGACACTTACATTTTTGGGTGTCGTACAGCCTTCCTCAAGCAGACCTCCAGTAGCCAGCATGATTGTCACATAAATCCAAGCTCCCTGGAAGGCACAATCCTACATTTGTCCTCTGTCTTTGGATGCATAGTGACAAGATAAGAATATGATTTAAAGGTCTGTTTTCAGAAAGCAAGTTCATAGAAGAATACAGTAAACAACATTTGGGCAATGGGAGGGACAAACCCGAGCTGGACAGCCTAAAGCAAATAAAGATTGCAAATAGAAAGACAGAACATGTTCTTCACAAACCTCAAAGCCAATGGTAATCAATGGGTGGAATGCATTCCAAAGTAAACTTTCTGAATGTCTCCAAGATGTCGTTAGCGAACGAAACTGCTGTTCTGTCTGGTAGGCTGCAACCTAAAAAGGGAACTATTGATGTGAAACAGCAGTTCGATTCTACTCAATTAAGGAACCACAGGTAAGCCACAGTAGGTAACAAATGTGAGGTGGGTCAGAAAGTGTCTCACGTAAGCAACGTCAATGGAACTACTGGTTGGTACTTACCAGTTGGTACTCACCATTTGGCTCACTCTGTTATCATCTGCACTTTCTCGACAGAATAATTGTGACCTAACTCTAAACTAATAAAAAAAACAATAAATAGAAGAGTGAGGTGTGTAAACGAAGGTGACATCTATCTATCAAGTAAGCCTGGTAATGTGAAAGAAGTAAACTAAACTCCCCATAGGTTAAATTTGATGTGTCGACATCTATCACACTTATTCTCCAATTTTGAAATAGTGTTCAAACACAGTTAAAAAGATGGCATGTTTAGACCATTTTAACATGAACGGCCAACATGTTTCATTGCCCTAAATGTTTGCTGAAATTTCATTAAGGCACGTGGGACACATCTCCACCTCGAGAACGCACTGGACATGTAATGGTTGATAAACAAAACATAGGAGAAGAGAGGATAGTGCCAGAGATAAAGAAAAAGACCATTTTAAAAAAGAAATGAGTTAACAACCTCATGTTTTGACAGCATAGGACTGTTTTTTCCGAATGAAATACTACAATAAATGAACTGAATACAAACGTGAAGGAAGCTTACATGAAACTTTTTTGATTATTTTTGGACTGCATGAATTCATTATGCTTGATAACATTGTATACTTAGACGCTCCTTCTATTTGTGTTTGAATTTTTGTCAATGTCAAGCAGTTGGTCTGGCACTAGAGTGGATTGTAGTTTTTGAGATGGCATTGTAAGGGCATGATCTGATTTTCTGTATTTTGTTCAAATAAAAAGATGTTAAAATGTTTGCATAAGCCCTGGTTGTGTGCTATGGCATGAAAGGTGCATTTTGGGGAGTGCATTGACGTTTGGTATGACCTTGGAGAGTTTTCAAGGGCTATTTGCGTGATTTTGCCTTTTAAGAGTGGCCATTTTTTCATATTCAGATACCTCTTTTGCTTCAAGTTCACCCCTTGTTTTCATGTTATTTGAAGCATGACTAAGGTAGTGTTGTTTGATACCCCTTTTTTTAATGGGCTGACAACAGAAACACCAACAACTGATAAGAATGAAATTTAGAATACAACTATGTTAAGAATCTACTACTCTGAGCTTTGAGCAGATGAGGGTCAATTAATTGTTCAGAAATTGTGGCATATATTTATGGAACAAAAGTGATATTTTCCACAACGCTCATTGACCAGGCCTGTAGATGTAAAGTAAAAATATGACTCAGAATTAATTGTAAAAGTTATAGACCCGATCACAAAGTTACTTAGTGTTGCATTCTCCATGTCTCACATCACCGGCATTCTACAAAGAGGGAACTAACTCTGCAATGTCTACTTAACTTTGATTTCTAGGTCGTAAAGTCGAAGATGTTGCCCCTTATTTTTCTAGTACGATGGAGGGTTGTATTGTGACCGAAGGGCAAAACTTTACACTGCAATGTTCAATTGAGGGCACCCCCGTGCCTGAAGTCTCCTGGATATTAAATGGTAAGCCAACCCCACTCAAGGGAATCTTCTATTACCTTTTTTATTCATCCATGTAATCTGCCTCCCTATCGTTCTACAGCTCCACCAAGCCTTTGTCATTCTGTTGCAGACCGTAGAATTGTCCCTGTAATTCTAAACCTACCAACCCCTCTGTTAGTGTGCCTCCAACATCTCTTATGTAGCATGTCTACCTATCCCGTGCTGCATTGCTGTGGGGCCACTGCACTAGCATGGCCGTTGTCCCACTGATGTAGGACCTTCTGATGCCTTTATCTATCTGCCTTAGTGCTCTCTCTATCAGCATACCTCCTAATCACTCTATTAGATCGCCCGCTGACTCCTCTAATACTAGGCCCAATGATGAAACTGTCATCATGCCTTCCGACCCATCCCTCAACAAGTCTGTCAAGCACTCTAATGACCGTTCTATTGCTTTGCCTGCTGAGCACACTAGTAGCACGTTTCTGGACACATCCGTGCTCGAGCCTGCTGATCTTTTCAATTGTATGCTCACCATTTTCTCTGTTAAAATGCCTACCATTCCCTCTATTAGAATGCCACATGACCTCTCTTGTAGCGTTTTTTTAGATCTCTTTGGTATTGTGTCTACCAACTCTTCTCTGACAATTTCCACAAATTTGATTTGGTTTAAGATGTTTGATATGAAATGAGTCTTAGAGGGGATGGAGGCCTGTGACAGACGGCAGAACTACACCCAATGCTTAATTTTGAGCTGGTGGAAGCCACTGGCACATATTTTCAAGGACCAGTACGTACTTTCACGCACTTTTATGCATCAGATATTTAATGGTCAAGAGAGGGAAAAACTCACAAGGCCTTATCTATGAGGTTTAGACGCAGGGCAATACCGCATGGGATCTTGCTGCACTGCCCTGCTTCAAAGGAACGCACCATATCAATTAATCAATCAATTCATTCTTAGAACGCATTACTCACCTGTAAGGGTCTCAAGGTGCTGGGGGGGTGGGTGGTGGGGGGGCGGGGGTGTTGCTACTGCTCGAACAGCCAGGTCTTGAGAAGTCTCCTGAAGGCCAGCAGGTCCTGGGTCTGTCACAGGCGAATGGGGAGGGTGTTCCAGGTCTTTGCGACAAGGTGGGAGCATGATCTGCCACCGGCGGTCGCTCGTCAGATGCGGGGGACGGTGGCGAGGGCGAGGCAAGCAGAGCGAAGCTGGCGGTTCAGGGTGTAGAAGGTGAGTCGTTCGTTGAGGTACGCTGGTCCTGTGTTGTGGAGTGCTTTGTGAGCGTAGGTGAGGAGTTTGAAGGGGATCCTCTTGTTGACGGTGAGCCAGTGCAGGTCTTTCAGGTGGGCTGTGATGTGGCTGCGGCGGGGGATGTCAAGGATGAGGCGTGCCGAGGCGTTCTGTATGCGTTGTAGTCGTTTCTGGAGTTTGGCTGAGGTTCCTGCGTAGGGAACGTAGCCATAGTCAAACCTGCTGCTGACGAGGGCCTGGGTGACCATCCTTCTGGTTCCGGTGGGAATCCATCTTTAGATCTTGCGGAGCATGCAGAGGCTGTTGAAGCAGGAGGGGGGGACAGTGTTTACTTGCTGGGTCATTGACAACGCTGAGTCCAGGATGACCCCCCAGGTTGCGTGCCTGGTCAGTGGGCATCGGTGCAGCTCGCAGTACGGCCAGCCACCTTATCTATAAGACACTGTGCATTCCTGCCCTTTTCCAATGTGCTTGCACACAATGGGCTGTATGTGCCAACGCAGACACCCTTGCATCATGGTGCATGGGCTCCTGCATTGCGAGACTGATTTGATTTTGTGCAGGAAGGGATACCTTCATGCAAAAAATCAATCACTTCTTGCGATTTCCTCTTTCTATGTGTATTCTGCAGCACACAAAAAAAGGAAAAAAACTAGGAGAAATGAAAACATTTCTCCTTGTTGCGCCTCCCTAAAACCACCGCAAGGATGGTGTTAGATTCTGAAGCATTCCCAGGTTTACGATTTCTTGTAAATTTGGGAATGAATCAGATTACATGGGTGTTGCGTCAGCGCACCCAGAGCAACACCTATAGAACGGTACTTTCACGCTGTTTTCTGCACGAAAGGGGCATATATTTACAAGGCCATAAAAAGCATAAAAAAGTGACTTTTTGGCAGCGCAAAAGTGATGCAAGGGGCCTATTAAATGAGGCCTACAAATCTGAAAGACGGATGAAGAGAAAGACAGAAAAATCGTCAATAAGGGAGAAAGCAGGAACCTAAACAAGTGAGATAAAGGGGCAGGGAGTGTCTAGTACTTTATTAAAGAGGCGTAAGGTTGATTTAAAACTGCCAACATTGCTATTAGGTCCGCCGATGTTTAATTTCACTGGTCATGGGTCCTGAGCAGAGGCTTGTGCACCAGCATTCGTTAGTTTGCAAATTAAGCCATGCCTCCACTGTTGGGTTAACAATACATTCACATCACCATATTAATTTTAAAAGCATCTCTTGTCTTTTGACAGGTGCCGTTGTCAAAAAAAAAAAAAGTGGACATCCATGGAGTATATCAGGAGGCATGCAGTAGTCACCTGGGCTACTGTCTGCTCTATCTTGGGCCACCTGCCACAATTCTCAAAGGGGAAGTCGTCCCACTGGGATGGTGCTTCTTTGCCATTTGCAATCCAAGCTTGGGTGTTGGAAACTGATCAATGGTTTACAATTGTAGTTGCAGTCACACTACATACCATTCTGACTTTCAAATAGGAAGAGGATGATGCTTTATGCTCTCTCATATTTGCAATTTGTAATAGGTTACAGAAATCTTTTTACGAGGTAAAGAGTTTTCGGATTTGCAAAAGGGCTTTCACGTATTGAAAAAATGTATTTTGCGATCACAAATCGTGGGCTTTTATGAATCACAGGTATTTGCAACTGTGAAATATATTTGTGTCAGGCCATAAATTGCTGTAATACATTTTTAGCGAATCTTTTCCCGTATTTTGAGACTATTTAAGGTTGTATACGTTAGTCCCATTTACCGACCAGTTCAAAACTGCCGCCACCCTTCCTTCTTTCTCATTCAGTCTTTTTTACGGTTTGAAAAATGAGTCATATTTCATGTTTACATTGACAGTCAAATACACCAGTAAAGCTCATTCATGTGTTGTAGACTAAAAAGATAGATCAAGTCTTCGTTCATCATTACGTAGCAGCTAAACGTCAATTGTTATAAATGGCCTTAGTCCATTTTAAACCTCTTTATCCTGTTACTAGTACTGATATCCTTACTTTCATGATGCGTCTGCTCACTGAGCAAGATGGTACAGCCTGTGAAACAACTGCAACTGCCATCTCCAGCTATGTGTGCGTTTGAAGTTTTACTCTCAGCAAATCCAACTTTGCCTTTCATCCTTCTGAGGTCGGTAAACTCAGTACAGTTAAAATGTGTGATTACACGTCTAATTTGCAGAGAATAATATGGTGTGCTCTATAGAAAGTTATTATTTTTTACTGTTTAAATTATTTCAATTTTTTATAAAACCCCCTATGCTGCTACAACTGCTTCGAAGAGCTTTAGTTGCCATGAGAAAGCAGGGTTACAGGAAGGATGAAAGATGCTCTGGTCTCAGACTGCTGAGCCGATACATGTGTGTAGTTAGTGGAGCGTGGTGTGACCTTCAAAAAGTACAAGGGCCAAGCTTTGTCTGAAAGAAAAGGAGGGTCCTTCGGCTGCACATTAGACTTATGGATAAGTCGTTGAGCCAATTTTAGGAGCTGGATTTGCTCCTGGTGTGAAGGAGATACATTGTAGATGATGCGTGAGGATTGCTTCATGGTTGCACTGCAGGCTGTGCTGGCTGCTGGGTGTTTAACCCTTTTCTAAAGCAAATTATGTTTTCTTTGCCTTAATGTCCGGGAGTTCAAGAAAGCATTTAAAATGAGTACAGACCCCAATTGTTACTCACAGCTTGAACTCAACCAGGATTTACAACTTTTAACCCCTCCCATGCTCGTGACGGAACCGTTCCGTCACGAGCCTCGGGTGGGCTGTGCTGGTGACGGAACGGTTCCATCACGGCCAGCTCGCCGCGCCTGCGTGGCACGGATTCCGCGCATGCGCTGACGTTCTGAAGAGCGGGCGGGGCCGTGACGGAACCGCTCCGTCACAAGCACAGCTCACCCGCGGGCCGTTGCGGAGCGGTTCCGTCACGAACACGGGACCGCCGCGCGGCCCCACCTCCCCCTTAGCGCTGCGGCGGAATAGCCGCCGCAGCGAAGGGGTTAAAAAAGCCAGGTCATGGTCACGTTCACCTCATCAAGTTTTTCTCTACTACTGATAATGAAGAAAGTTGCTCTGATGGTTGCAGTGGTGCTGTCTTGTTTGACCAACTGTAATAGCATCTACAAAGGACTCCCCGTCACAACTCTCACCATACTCATAAGAGCCCAACACCATGTAGCCAGTCCTACTAAACCTCCATTGGTATGAACAGATTATACATGCTTTGACGTCTTTCCCTGGCTACAGGTCAAAGGTCCTTTGCATAATCTGCAAGTTCCCATACAGCCGTTCACCTGCGAGAATATCTCGCAGAACTATGTCGATCACACAAACAAAATGGACGCGACAAAGACCCCATGTCTGTGGTCCACCTCCCCTCAGTTTGTACTTCTAGGTAGATAGTCTGGTGAGGCCTCCACATGCAGAAAACTCAATTGTCTTGAACTCCTTAAATCCATCTCTTTATGATGATTGGTGGTGGCTCTAACATGGGTTCACTTAAAGGTTCTCCAGGGGTTGCGCTTGCTGCCCTTGCTTTCTCTCTTGTTACTGTTCCTGCTGTCCCAGGCTCTGAGGTGACAAAATCAGCACCAGTTAATAGAAACTGGGACACTTTGCTGTACAAAACATGTTTTCAGCTTCCTCCTAGTTCAACAACAACTGCCTGAGCTCACTGGCGGCCATGAACAGTTGCAGCTTGCAACTGTTGCTATTTGGCTGAATCAGCTGACATGCCACGTAGCAGTCCAACTTCGAGGCTACCCCGGCCGCAGACGCCGCTGTTTCCTTCTGGTGCTGTTCAGGCTACTGTTTTTGGGTGCAGCATCAAGCACCGCTTGCCATGTTCAGCGGAAGGGACCAGAGTCGATGGAGTATTGTAGCATCAGCAGAATCATCAATAATACGGGTAAGGAGATGCATTTGGTCTGTATCACTGACCAGTATGTGTCGCAGTGTGACCAGGTCCACTACTGAGAGCAGAGAGTCAGCTGGAAGACATGGTGGGGGTGAATGGGGAGCTTTCTGCTGCTGGCTGATGGCCAAGTGGGTAAGCATGACCCATGTGACCTGATGGAGAGGGTGTCGACTTTTCAAAACTACCTCTACAAGCCTCCTATGCAATTGTATTGTTTCAAAGAGCTGAAATAACTCTATATAGCTGTAATAACTCTATATGGCTGTAATAACAGAAATGGAAATTTTTGCTGACTTTAGTATTAAGAGTTGTGTTTTGCCCATAATATATTCTTCAGAAGGATTCGACTACTGAGCTTGCAATGTTTTGGATACACAAAGTATGTTGAAATGAGTTTAATCTGTATCCTACAGAGATTTCCTTGCCAAATGCACTCTGCATGGAGGTCTAGTTCTGTTTGCAATGTTTTCAATGCAGAAGTAATTCTACAGGTGGTATGTTTATGTAGCTTGTGTTAAATGCATGATGCATTCTGCCGGCAGGCCT
This sequence comes from Lissotriton vulgaris, assembly GCF_964263255.1. Classification (NCBI taxonomy): domain Eukaryota; kingdom Metazoa; phylum Chordata; class Amphibia; order Caudata; family Salamandridae; genus Lissotriton; species Lissotriton vulgaris. The sequence continues at coordinate 1,320,407,043 of NC_141687.1, read as the reverse complement.
GGTTTTCTAGCTGGTAATGCATCTCATGCATGATACATTCTGCAGAGAGGTCTGATTGTTTAAGCATAAGACCTTCTGCAGGGAAGGAAGGCTCTAGATTGTAGCATGTTGCAGGCAAGATGCTTTAAGATTGGTTCATGCGCCCTCTAGTGCTCCACGCACAGGGTTCATGCTGAAGGAGATTAGGCTATCCTTAAAATGCTGCTTCTTGTGAGTATTTCCATTGTTAAAATTCCATATCAAAGGCGGTCTAGCTGTGCAATAGGATGCAGTATGCAGGGATACCTCTTCCTGCAGCTTCCAGCACTTTGTCTGAAAGATCTAAAGCCAAAGGCATTGGAAGTCGTCTTTCCAAAGCAAAAACAACAGTTGATGGGCAGAATGCAGAACAATTTCATACATTCACCCCAGTACAGAGATCTGGGCCTAAATCCATCGTTTTTTGCACTCCACACCACCCCAGTTCAGACATGGCCATATGCAAATCAGCCTTGACCCTGTGCCTCATGGGAACAGTCCAGCCCGAACTGCCAAGCCATGTCTTCCCTGTACCGGAATCAAGCATCCTAGGACCGGTTTCTGGCTATCAACCGTCATCAGCCAGGATAGCTTAACTCCAGTGGTGGGGAGAGCATGGGACTCGCGTCTGAGCATACTCGTCCCACTCGGGGTGACAAATGCAAAAACAACAGTTGATGGACAGAATGCAGAATAATGTCATACATTCACCCCAGTACAGAGATCTGGGCCAAAATCCATCATATTTTTGCACTCCACATCACCCCAGTTCAGACATGGCCATATGCAAATCAGCCTTGACCCTGTGCCTCATGGGAACAGTCCAGCCCGAACTGCCAAGCCATGTCTTCCCTGGACCGGAATCAAGCATCCTAGGACCGGTACCTGGTTCTGGCTATCAGCCGTCATCAGCCAGGATAGCTTGACTCCAGTGGTGTGGAGAGCACGATGCTCACGTCTTAGCATACCCGTCCCACTCGGGGTGACAAATGCAAAAACAACAGTTGATGGACAGAATGCAGAACAATGTCATACATTCACCCCAGTACAGAGATCTGGGCCTAAAGCAATCTTTTTTTGCACTCCACGCCACCCCAGTTCAGACATGGCCATATGCAAATCAGCCATGACCCTGTGCCTCATGGGAACAGTCCAGTCCGAACTGCCAGTCAATGTCTTCCCTGGACCGGAATCAAGCATCCTAGGACCGGTTTCTGGCTATCAGCCTTCATCAGCCAGGATAGCTTGACTCCAGTGGTGTGGAGAGCACGGGACTCAAGTCTGAGCATACCCGTCCTACTCGGGTGACAAATGCAAAAACAACAGTTGATGGACAGAATGCAGAACAATGTCATACATTCACCCTAGTATAGAGATCTGGGCCTAAATCCATCGTTACATTCTGCAGAGAGGTCTAATTGTTTAACTTGTAATGTGTTATGTAAGCATAACACCTTCTGCAGGGAAGGCAGGCTCTAGCTTGTAGCATATTGCAAGCAAGATGCATTAAGATTGGTTCATGCGCCCTCTAGTGTTCCACGCACAGGGTTCATGCTGAAGGAGATTAGACTGTCCTTAACATGCTGCTTCTTGTGAGAATTTCCATTGTTAAAATTCCATATCAAAGGCGGTCTAGCTGTGCAATAGGATGCAGTATGCAGGGGTGCCTCTTCCTGCAGCTTCCAGTACATTGTCTGAAAGATCTAAAGCCAAAGGCATTGGAAGTCATCTTTCCAAAGCAGCTCCGGCTACAAGGAGGGGAGACATGGGTGCATGGGAGTCTAGATTACAATGTAGGGGGTCTGGAGTGGGGTGTGCCAAAAAAGTATATCTTCTCCTGCAAGACCATTTCCAATGTGTTTCAGTGTCAGTATGGCTCCCATTTCTGCCAGTAAATGTAGTAACCAAATCGTACTAACTGCTACAAAATGCTGTGCTTATCTCAGATAGGCACAGCAGAGGAGCAGCATGGTCTAGCATACCTTCTGTTGTGCCGTCTACTGACACAGGTGGAATAGCCTGAGGGGTAAATCAGAAAGCATATGACTTTTTCGCCTAATGTTCCGGAGCCCAACTTACTGTGAATCCTGAGCAACAGGGCCTAGTACCCCTTCAACACTTGCCTGGATGGTCTATAGGGCTGGGACTTAGTTAGGCATATGTCTTGCAGACCCTAGACATATTACTCTATCTGCTTCAGCCCTGCTCTTCGATCTGTTAATGGGCACCTGCCCATTCAGATCTATCCGAATGCCCCTATAGTCTAAAGCCATTCCTAGGCACAGTGAAAATGCCTGTAGACTTTGGTTTTAGTACGGATTTAGGAAGAAAGCAGGGCGCTAGACCCAGGAGCAATAGTTGATATATTTGGAAGGTAGCCCCAATACCTCACTCCACATAGGGGAAGAAGGTCTGAGGCAATGCTTCAGTTAGGGGGAGGGAGAGGGGGGGGGGGTGCTGTCTGGAGTACCACTCAAAAGCTGATGCAATGAAATTTTATTGGGCAAATACCAAGGCAGGTAATCTTCAATCCACTACTAGACACTTGCTGGCCCTTTATCTCACACTTGCAGGTTTCTGCTTTCTGTTTGTGATCATTTTGCCGTCTTTTTCTTCCCTCGTCTTTCAGGTCTGGGTGTTTTTCCCTGTCTTGCACTCAGTAAATATCTGTTAGAGGAAAAACAGGTGCTGTTTTCCCCCACTGGCAACCCAAGGCTCAAATTAAGAACTGGTCTGATGGGTACAAGGATTATGTATTTCACACAACGTTTTCAACTACATTTTGCAGAAACTCTTTGCACAAGTGTGTCATAGACTGTACCCAGTTAGGATGTTACCCAGTTGTGGGGGACATTGAACCAGGGTAAAAGGATTGACATGGAGCAAGACTTGACACCACCACAGTGAGGGCTGGGAAAATTGCTAATTTTGCTCTTAGAAATCGAAATTTATATCTGTGTACATCATAACGTTATATTACTATATATGTACATCTCTAAAGAAATGCTGCCTTTTTCGCTGAAAAAATATCTTGCAAAAGGTCAATATAATTGGCACATAAAGAAGACGTTAGTTTTAATTTTGCTGACAATGATCTACAAAAAAGTCATTTTTTTCCACTGGACCCAACAGTGGGGGTTGAGGCCTTTTATTCCTGATGTTCCAGTGGCCAACCTACAATGAATCCTGAACAACAGGGCCTAGTACCTCTTCAACACTTGACTCTGAGTGGTAGCGTGGGTCAAGTAGTCCAAGGCATCTAGGGCAGGGGAGATTGACACAGGATGGTGAACACAGGCTCACAACTCCAAATATCTTCAGCAGTAGCAATAAATGATTGTCCAATCAAATACTTGATTTAATGAAGAAAGGAAGATGTATACATGAACTTAAAAGTAAAATCCAGCATTCAAAAACAATACACACAGTCACTGAGGTAAGGGCTCTCGTAATTTTTAGGCAGATTTCTGATTCCCATGCCCCTCGCACTAGCGGTTATTCTGCATTCACTGTTGGTGACATTCAGGTTAAAGCCCCGCTAATGGTCCAAGTCTCTAGAGTCCCTCTCCAACTCCTTATTAAAGTCAAAGTGTTCCACAGCTGAAGCGCTTAGTGACAATCAAGTCCCCAGGTCCATCTGGCCATAAATGCATCATACCCGCACCAGCTAAGCAACTGAAGTCTCCAAGCACCCCCACTTCACAGTCGCTGAAACTTCAGTGGCTGTCTCTAGTAAGTTCCTCACACATGGCCTGAGAGGGCAGTGGTCAGGTATCCTTGAGTCCCTCACATGTGGTCCTGAGGAGGGAGTGGCCGTGGGGTCCTCAATGCTATTCTGATGCTGGTAAGTTTCTTAAGAGCCTCTCCACAGGTGGGGTTTGCAGGATGGGGGTGTGGTGCTCCTAGTGCTGTTCCTCAGTTGCTGCTTGGGGACACTCTGGGTACCACAGTGGGTTCCATCACATGAGACAGGTCTACCCCCAGCCTACTGGATCACTGTTCTCACTCTGTACACAGACAATGGCCCGATCAACATTGCATCGATCTTCCCGCTGGCCCCATCTGGCACACTGGGTTGCAACTTCAAACCTGCACACAGTCAATGACCCGATCGGTGCAGCATCATTCATAGCTCTATAGTATATAAAGACTATAGTCAAGAAATTATTAAAGCCTGAGCAGACTCCACAATCTTGGTGAACTATAGAACAATTTATCTTCTTCCTTTTCCAGTAAAGATACTGGAACAACATGTCATTAAATTCCTGTCCTATCATCTGGAGGATCACTCATGGATAAAGGAGGCTCAGTTTGGCTTTAGACCTGGCCATGGCACTGAGACCGCACTACTCTGAGCTACTGATGAAATGTACAGGATTGTAAACAACGGTCATTCAGTGGTGCTTGTACTTCTTGACCCATCAGCAGCCTTTGACACGGTGAATCACCACACTCTATTTTCTAGATTTTCTTCAGTAGGTGTTGGTGGGCTTGTGTCAAAATAGCTAAAATCATATCCACAAGACTGCTGCCAGGTGGTAGCCATGCCACCTTTCTGCTCAAAATTCAGAACAACTCAAAATGGCGTCCCATAGGGATCTTCACTCAGCCCAATTTTGTTTAATGTCTATATTAAGCCAATAATCTGGCTCATTAAAACCACCTATAAGATCAAGGTTATTAACTATCCAGACAATACTCCACTGAGTCTCTGACTTAACAATCAGTAACTTTCAGACCGAATGAGGTGTGGCTTAGGCGCCGATGTAAGCAGGAGAGGTCTACGGGGCTCCTCCGTGACCACCCCTCTCACCAATTAATCCTGACCACGGTACCGGGCCCCCATCACCGCAAGGTGAGGCGGAACGCCCGGGGTTTACAGCGGGAGGAGTGCTGAACGCCAGCAGGGGTGTCGGCGGTGAGAAACAAGCCTTTTTCTCCTCCGTGCTGCGAACTGCCGCTACGCGCCTCAAAATGGCGGCGGTGTGCGGCAGCGGAGAAGCCTGACAGGGCGCTGATCACGGACGTCGGGGGTGCATGATAGGAGCCCTGATCTTTCCCCTGGATGCCGGAGCAGAGGTGGCGGCACACCCTGCCCACCGACAGTAAAAAGGACATGGAAGTGGGCGAATGTCTGTGATTTACTGGCCGGCCACATCTCCCTGACCCTAAGATGGCGGCGCCCGCGCTGTAGCTTGGCGCCATTCCACCAGTTGTCGGTGCGAAACTGGGAAAGGGAGTTGGACCCGAGTATCAGGCACACGGCCTGGTGAAGTCCTGGGGACTGTCTGCAGCGCTTCCTGGGCAGGTTCCTGAGGAGCTGGAGGAGCGCTGAGGAATACCCCGGTAATGACATATTGGGACAGCCGCTCTTGATTGCAGCACCCCCTTAATGGTGAAGCCCTACATGGTGGCCTGCCATGACTGATGTGACGCCTGGTGAAGGGGACAGTCTTGGAGACTGGGAGAGCACTCACTGTTGCAGCGTGAAGGCAGCTGTGCCTACCTTGGGCCCCGGATGAGAGGTGAAGACCGGGAAGGCGGCAAGTACACAGACAGTACTCCAGGTCAGAAACAAGGGCAGCTGTTGACTGGAACACCCCCCCCCCCCAAGGGTTTTTGGCAGCAGAGCACTGTGAGACCTAAGGATCTAGCGTGGCCCGGAGAACATTAGTGAGCGCTCTGTGGGCCCGTCTGCGCCTACGCCACACTGCGGATCTGCGAGACGACCCTGTGGTGGGGACTGCTGGTACGGCCCACCAAGGAGCATGGGCCAGTTGCTTTCGAGGCTGAGGCATGCGCTGGGTCGTTGTGCGGAGTATTTACTGACCACGAGGAGCTTATGGCGCCCTGCCTGCTAGCACACTTTGGCTCCGGGATCGTCTGAGCGGAGGCATGGTGAGAAGTGCGCCCTGTTGACAGGAGGGTCCGCTAGCCTGGTGGCTCACTGGAATAATCTGAGCGGCCCTGTCCAGACACGGAGAGAGTCATCGGATCCTTGCCCGAGGGGGTGAACGTACAGGCTCAGCTGTTTTTACTCCCTCTTGTTGCCTGCAAATATCAAGATGGGCAGGGGGGCCAAGAGAAAGGGGTTCGAGGTATTGCCGGTAGAGAAAACGGACCGGCACAGGGATGAAGAAGATGCTTCCGCTGTGTGCAGTACACCCACACGCCCTGGGGACCCTTCCTAAGGAGAAATCATGCAGGCCATCATAGCCCCGAGGGAGGCGTTGGAGAAGAGGATGGATGTCATTGGCTTGGATCGGTCCCTGTTAAAGGATGACCACCGGAAACTTAAAGAGCGGGTGGTGACCGGCGAGACCACCATGAAAGACAATCCTGATGTGGTTACCGCCTTGCAAAAATCACTGAGAGAGGTGGTGCATAGAGTCAAGGTGCTGGAGATGAGGGTAGAGGACAGTGAGGGGCGCTCGAGGTGCAACAACCTCCACATAGTAGGAGTCCCGGAGCGAGAGGAGGGAGCAGATGCGGTACAGTTCTTGGAGGCGTGGATAAAAGCGGAGGTGGCGCCGGAGGGCCTCTCCCCATTTTATGCGCTGGAGCGGGCACACAGGGTCCCAGCTCGCCCTCCCAAACCTGGAGCTCCACCCCGCCCAATGGTGGTGCGACTGCTACACTACCGAGACCGCAATCATATTTTGCAGAGGGCCCGGGAGCAACCAAATTTGTGGATTGGGAACAGCAAAGTAATGTCTGCTCACTAGGAAAACATAGACAAGAAATAGCTGATATGGTAATGGATAGGAAAATAGATGTATTGTTTTTGACAGAGACGTGGATGGACAGCACTTCCGACCCAGACTTAGTTATTGCGGTCCCTAACTGTTTTAAGGTTTACAGACAGGACAGGCAGCGTAAAAAAGGGGGCGGGTTAGCCATTATCGCTCGTGATATTTATGATGTCAGAACTTCCCTGATCTTCTTGTGAAGCCATGCAATTTGCCATTAAATTATCCCCTTCAGATAATTTTCGAGGAATACTCCTATACAGACCACCTGGAGCACAGTCTGGATTCCTCACTGATTTTAGCGCCATCCTTGAACCTGTGGCAATTGAAGATTCTCTAACGGTATTGGGTGATTTTAATTTTCACTTAGAGAAATTAGAAGAGAGGGACACCTCCTCCCTCCTATCTGGCTTGAACACACTAGGGCTTCCCCAATTGGTCAACTTCCCCACGCATGACGGCGGTTATACTCTGGACGGCATCTTCTCCAAATTTGAGGGTTTTTCACATAACTGATAACCTCCCACTCACTTGGTCGGACCATCATGCAATTCTGGGCACAATTACTATCACTGATGCCCCCAGTGCCAATACATCCTCTTCCAGTCGCGAACCTTTCAAGGCCTGGAAAGATATTGATAGTTCTATACTAAAAACTCTTCTCACGAACTCCCAGCCTACACTATCCGCTGACCCCACCATAGCCACCAAGCAATTTCAGGACTGGTTGGGTTCTGCCACCAATTCACTTGTACCCCTTAAACATGTAACCAGAAATAGATCGACCCCCTCTGCTCCATGGTTTACCGAAGATCTTAGGAACCAGAAACAACTTTGTAGGAACAAGGAGAGGAACTGGCGGAAGTCGTATACTGAAGAAAGTAAAACCTGTTATAAAGCGATGCTCGCTAAATACAAAGTCATGATCACCGAGGCCAAGAGGAAGTATTTTAGCCAACGGATAGAGCAAGTTAAGAACTCTACTAAACTGCTGTACGATACCACCAAGCAGCTAGTAGAAAACTCTCCCGACTTAAACCCTCCTCCCTCTCAATCCTTTTGCGACGCATTGGGAACTTTCTTTTTTACCAAGGTTAATGATATTTACCTCGCCTTCGCCGCTAACACTAATAACCCCCCAATGACCATCACTTCCACACCTCCTGGGCCTTTATTTACACAGTTCAAAGACATTACAGAGGACCAAATTGTGAACATCATCTCAACGATCAAAACCGGTTCAGCTTTAGACCCATGTCCTTTTAAAATTCTCCCCCCAGTTATGGATATTTTGATACTTGGTAAAACCCAGATCTGTAACGGTATGTTTAGATCAGGGATTTAGCCAGAAACACTAAAAAAAAACCTCCTCAAACCTCTTTTGAAAAAACCACATCTTGATAAGGAAGACCTGAAAAGTTATCGACCAATAGCCAGTCTGCCATTCCTGGCAAAAGTTGCAGAAAAAGCGATGAATTGGCAGCTATCTGATTTCATCGAGGAACATCACTTACTGGATACCACTCAATTTGGTTTCCGTAAGTTCCATGGCACCGAAACCGCCTTGATCAAAGCTGCGGATGACATTAGAGTCATCCGAGATCAAGGAGGAACAGCAGTATTGGTGCTATTAGATTTATCTGCAGCTTTCGACACGGTCGACCATTTGATCTTGGTCGATCGTGTCGAAAAAATGGGAATTCTACATGCAGCCAAGGATCTACTGGCTTTCTTTCTGTCAGGTAGAACTCAGGCTGTCACTCTGGGATCATTCCAATCAACTATTGTGTCACTGCCATGTGGGGTTCCACAAGGCTCATCACTGAGTCCGACACTAATATCTATGTGTCAGACCTAGCCAACATCATTCGAGCACACGGGATGAGCCTAACCTCATATGCAGAGGACACTCAGTTAGTCCTAAAGTCAGTTATGTGAGGCGAACCTGCACACCGTTATTTTTCAGATTTATCTCAGTAATCTAAAATATTCAAGTTTAGCGTGCACGCCAGTGGTAAGGGGGCGTGCCCTGCTCCCTAAGGCGTAACAACAATGTAAATATGAGCCCAAGGAAAACCCTGGGCTGCTGATGGCACAGCTGTGAGGACAATAGCCTTTATGAATCTAAACCCATATGTGTAATTCTTTATGATTTTTATTCGGTGTTGTTAAAAGTATTCATCATAACAACGGAAACAGTTATTAATTCACACTGTTTTCATAATGGAATTCATTAATCATGTTTTTGACTTGAAAAAACACGGTTCAAAAAAACGGTTCAAAAAATCACATTTACATTTTAACATTACATCTTTCAATGAAACTAACAACCAAGAGTCATATCTTCATATCCACAATCCCAATGCATTTCGGTTTGACTCTCAACCCTTCCTCAGGGGATATATAAGTAAAGCAAAAATCATTAATTGCAGATGTTGTCTTTCGAAGATGTAGATTTTCCAGGGCCTACAATAACAGCAACACACTATATTGAATATCTACAGAAAAATAACATGTTTGTATGCAAGTGATTAAACATTGATTACAAAAACTTAAGAGTGCCGCCGGGAAAACAAGCTGTGTTTGTCAGAGTGAAACATCACCATAACAACAAATAGGAAAGAACAGAATGGACTGGGCAGAACCAAGAAAGAAAAAGAAAAAGAAACGCTATACCTAAGAAAACCAGTGTGTATGCACATAACTGCAAGAGACTGCTGTTTGTGAGAAAAACCCGAAAACGTGTAGGCATCTACGACTCAATCAAGCGTGCAATTAAGGTGCCTAAAATCCCGTGCTCATGAGGAAAACCCAGAAGAATCTAAAATATTACAGATCTATGCTTACTCTGTAAACTGAAGAGGGCTGCTCGTCACGGTCTGCTTATAAGCGAGCAGGCAGTATCTGCATATGAAAGTAAATCTTTGAACAAGAAGAGCAACGTGGAATCAGTATCCTAGATAACGAGACTGAGTCAGGGAAGTAACTAATCAAGTACACCGCTTACCCTCATTGTCCGGTGCTCACACTGAGATTCAACCTACGCCGTCCTATACGATGTGCTGAAACGAAATAATGAAGGAAGGTTGTAGACATGGGCAATTCAATATTCCTCGATTCTAAATGTGGCGGAACAGCATTCCTGCGGCATACCTGTTCGAAATCACGCCGGCTCGGATGCATAGAGAACTGTTTCCGTGTACACCCATTCGGTGACCAGGTTCGAAAATCGCGAGCTTTTAGAACGAGCATGTGACTAAAACTAAACGACGGACTCGAAACGGCAAGAGTGTGCTGGTCCTCTCGGCTCAACAACAACAGCAGACATGGAAAGGGGCTGATCGTTCACTGTTTATGGGACCTACAGAAGATACCCTAAACTAGTAGTATAGGCAAATAGAAGTAAATGAATAAAGCCCTAGTGATCAAGATGGGTTGGAAGACATGAAGTGTGAACATAGGATAAAAATAAAAAATAAAAAAAATAAATGAATAAAAAAATAAGAAATGAGAAAATAGTCTCAAAGTGTATATATGAAAAATGTAGGGAAATAGGACGATTGAAAATTGAAACGTGGAGGTTAGGGAAAGGGAAGAAAAATGTGACAAAAAGATGTATGTAAAGAGTTCCGGCGTACTACTGTACAATCTATGCAATACAATCGTATTAATCTAGAAAACACACCAATTCATAATGTTCATTGAGACCTGCTGGAATTACGGTACCTAAAGTTTTTATCCAGAAGGTTTTCCTTCTGGCTAAAAGAGTATTATAATCTATTCCAGATCTGTGTTTGATACATTCTAAAATAGTATATCTAAGTTAGTCCTAGCCATTAATGACAACGGTCAAAAGATGGCCGAGTGGTTCAAAGAGGGTATGTTGGAAATTGGAGACTGGATGGCCTCCAATTGTCTAAAACTTAATTCTGACAAGACGGAGGTGGTCATATTTGGACAACTCACTCCTGGCTGGTCCCCCGTTTGGTGGCCTACGTCTTTTGGAACCCTGCCCACACCTGTTTCCAAGGTAAGGAATCTGGGAGTTGTTTTCGACGATCATCTCAACTTCACTGGCCATGCTAATCAAGTGTTATCCTCAGCCTTCCATAAATTGCGCCTAATAAGGAAAATTCTTCCCTTTCTCCCTGAAACTGCCGGAAAAACCTTGGTAAGCTCCCTAGTGCTGTCTACTCTGGACTACTGCAATGGTCTTTTCTCCAACGCTCAGACCAGGGTACTCAATAAAATGCAGACAATACAAAACGCTGCAGCAAGACTTCTTGCCAGAATACCCAAGCATAAGTCTGCGGCTGATACTATCAGAAAACGTCACTGGCTCCCAATCAGAAGCCGGATCAAGTTTAAAACGCTCTGCATCGTGTATAAGTCACTGCATAATCAAGGACCCCAGTTTCTCAAAGATCAGCTGATCTCCTATTGTCCCCCTAGGGTACTGCGGTCCACTACTTCTAACTACCTAGTGGTTCCTTGCACCAAGACCGTCTCCTGGGGAGACCGTCGGTTCCTGGCCACGGCCCCCAAATTGTGGAATACCTTACCTCAATCAATTCGGACCAGTACTTCTCTCTGGTCTTTCCGCAAACAGCTAAAAACATGGCTGTTTAATCAGTAATATCGCAGATTTGTACGTAAACATTTGGAGAATAAGTTGCAGATGTCGCAGCGCCGAGACGCCTACGGGCATTTGTTCGCGCTTAATCAAATGGCATAAATAAATAAATAAATAAATGATATTCCCAGACTATACTAGAGAGGTACAGCGCCAGAGGACCTCCTTCCTGGCTGTCAAGCGGAAGCTGCGCCAACTCCCCTATGCCATGCTGTTCCGGCCCGGCTAGGAGTGACTGCCGAGGGGGGGGGACACACTTTTTTCTCACGCCGCAGGCTGCATATAACTGGTTGGAAGCCCGGGGAGGACCCGGTACACGCTCATCGCCAACGCCTTTGCCGAGAGGACGCCTGTCCACCACATTGCCGACAGAGACCTGTATATCCTACAGACTGGCGCCAGGAGCGAGACAGGGCTGTGTTGGCAGTGGCGGCCATCAGCCAGGGTGCTGTTAGTCCGGCCAGCAGCGGTTCGGAGCAAGTGAAGAGTGGAACGGAGAGCCCAAGTACACTGGGGTCCTGGTTAGCTATATTGACTCAAATGGGCAGGGGGTGTGGGGGTGGAGTTCTGGGGGCATCATGGTAGAGCTCTGAGCCACCTTCTCTAGATAGATCTTTGTATGCACATTTTCATAGTTTGGATGGGGTTGCCTCGTTGGGTGCCTGTCCTGGGGAGGGGGAGTTGGGAATGTTTTACTTATTGTCTTTTTTTTAAGGGGAACCAGGAGTGTCATGGGGTTGAGTGTTGCTGCACATTTTAAATGTCAATAAATGCAACGGGACCTGTATTAGAATACGCATGTCTAACATGGAATGTACGGGTCATGAATACCATGGTTAGGCGCCACAAGATACATTCATATCTGATCCGTAGGGGCATACACATCGCATTTCTTCAGGAAACCCACCTCCTGGAGAAAGAGGGGAAAGCACTGCAGCGCCGTTGGAGAGGTCAAGTTTATTACAGTACATATTCTGCATATGCGAGGGGGTCCTGATTTGGGTAAGAGCTGGAGTTCCATTCCAATGCACAACACAGTTGGTTGACTTGGAGGGCAGATATGTGGTGGTACAGGGGAAGTTAGATGGTAGGGACCTTACTCTGGGGTGTGTGTATATGCGCTTAATGCTGATCAACCTGCCTTCTTCTCTCTACTATCCCGTAAATTATCGACCGCCCTCACTGGACCGCTATTAGGAGGAGATTTTAACTGCGTCACAGATGTTGCATTGGATCGTTCCCACCCCCACTCCCGAATGCGCCGGAGCATAAATTAGCAGAGGCGCGTAGGAATTGGCAACAGGAATGGGGTTTAGTTGACACCTGATGGGCCCAACACCCAATGTACAGAGATTATTCCTTTTTCTCTGCCCTGCATGAATTGCATGTCTGCCTCAACGCTTCCTTATGCTCCCCGGACGTCCACGGTGGGATTCGTAGTAGTGAATACCTCACGAGGACGATTTCTGATCATAATCCGGTGTTAGTGCAGTTGGGTTGGGCACGAGTGCGCCCCAAAATCCCCACCTGGAGATTGCGGCCGGAGGCGCTGGATGATCAGGTTTTCTGCTCTACCATTGCTACGGCTATTACAGAATACTTCCAAGTTAATGCGGGAACGGCTGGGTCAGTGCTCATGGAATGGGATGCATATAAGACGGTTATTCGTGGGAGATGCATCTCTGCTGTAGCTGGGACCAGGAAGGCCCTCTTGCACGACATCCAAAGGGATGACGAGCCGTTGCGCACACTGAAGGAGCGTCCCTGAAAATCTGACCAAACAAGAGGAGTTGTTAGAAGCCAGAGAAGAAGTGGGGACTAATGTAGAGCGCCTGAGGTGATTTGATTACAAAAAATACATCATGCGGGCGCATTTGGAGCGGGACAAGTCGGGGGCCCTCCTGGCTTGGTTGGCCAATCTGGCTCGCCGCGGCTCAGTCATACTGGAGATGCGGGATCAGATGGGGGTCACCCGCTTTGATCAACAGGGGATAAATGATCTGTTCTTTGATTACTACACAGAGCTTTATCGCACCTGGGTAGTTCCCTCTGAAGCATATCTACATGAGTTCACAGAGGGAGTTGCCCTGCCGACGTTGGATGAGGAGGAGGTGAAATTGCTGGGACGGAACATTGACGAGCAGGAGGTGCGAGTGGCCATCAAAAGTATGGCTCGTAATAAAACTACGGGCTCGGATGGCTTTCCAGTATAATTTCATCTCACCTACATTGATCTGCTTGCCCCGCATCTCATGCACCTATATAAAGAGACTCAATGGATAGGCAGATTGCCAGATTCTACTAGAGAGGCAATCATTATTCCCTTGCTAAAACTGGGTAAACACTCTTGGGACAGGACGGCGTATAGACCGTTATCCATGCTCAACCTTGATTACAAAATCCTGAGCAGGATACTGGCCACTTGGCTACTGCCCCACATGCCTGCCCTCATCCGTGCCGACCAATTGGGGTTCATCCCAGCCCGCAACACAGCGCTTAATATACAAAGACTCCTACATGTTTTGGAGGCAGATTCCTACAATGTAGACTACGCTGTGGTATTTGCTGCAGACATAGAGAAGGCCTTCGACAGTTTTAGAGTGGGGGCACCTATTCCATGTGATGTGACTGCTAGGCTTTGGGCCCGATTTTGTACGGTGGACGACCCTACTGTATACAGACTCGACTGCCAGGATCAAAACAGGAGAGGTGGTCTCGGAGGCTTGCAGGGTGGGGAGGGGCACGTGCCAAGGGTGTCCCCTCTTCCCATTGTTATTTGCTATGGCGGTAAAACCCCTAGCGGCACATGTGCATTCGGGGCGGGCGTACCAGGGCCTTGATGTCTACGGCCAGATCCACCATATCGCACTTTATGCGGATGACCTCTTGATGTTCTTGGCAGACACAGGTGAAGCATTGATTGGGGCGAAGTACCTGCTGCAGCCATTAAGTAGAGTGTCTGGCTTAAAAGTCAATTGGGTGAAATCGTGCCTCTTCCCGGTGCACAAGGGCAGGCTAGACCCCTAGACCACGGAGGGGGTGAAATGGAAGGGGAGATGTTTGCCCTACTTAGGCACGCTTATTTATCCCGAAGAACGAGATATTCTAGAGGGGAACGTTAGGAAGGTGATCAGAGGGGCCAGGGCTAACTTTGAATTCTGGGGTACCTTCCCGTTATCGGTGGCGAGACGTGTGGCACTATTCAAAATGGTGACCCTCCCACGTTTACTGTACTTTTTCAGGACCCAGCCGATCTGGATTCCGCCAACCTATTTCAAACGACTTAGAGCGATGATCGTCTCTTTTCTGTGGGGTACGGGCAGGGGAGGAGGGGGGTTGGCGGTCCGGGATTAAGAAATATATTATCTGCAGCCCAGCTCCAATGGCTTACGCAATGGGTGGCGAGGGCTACTAGGGAAGAAGATGAACCCAGTGAGCTGTATGGTCCCCTAGTGGTGCTCTCTCGCATAGTGTTGCGCCTCCCACTTGGGGCCATACACTTTACCCTGGAGTTTGCCACAGCCCGGAGATGCTGGAACAGATATCTCCGGAGACTGGGTATAGGGACCCCTTACACCCTTGACATACCGCTGAAGATGTGCGGGGCTCTACCACATGGGGGCACCTGGTAGAGACTGGAGTCATGGGAACAGCAGGGTTTACAGACAATGGGAGACCTTTACGAGGGAGGGGCCCTTCTACCTTTTCATGATCTTCGAGCCCGGTACGACCTACCTGGTGGCGACTTTCTGCAATACACAGCACTCACAGCAGCTATTTGAAAGCACTGGAAAACAGGCCTTACGGAGCCACCCACTTCCATGGGGTGCCAGTATGTTTTGGTTGCGGCTGGCACTATAAAGGCGGTGACATGTCTATATAGGCGCATGACACTAAAGTCCCTGTCCCCAAATTCTGCCCTGAAGCTTAAATGGGAACTGGATATAGGGAAAGACATCCCAGATGCAGCATGGGGAGGGATAGTAGAGAGGGTCTGGAAATCACACGCAATGCGCGATTTCAATTAGTACACTTTCACAACCTACATAGAGCATACTTAACTCCAGCCCACTTGCGTAAATATTTCCCGGCCCAATCAGCGACCTGACCGAGGTGCACCATGGCTGAGGCGGACTTCAAACACATGCTGTGGGACTTGTCCCTCTCTTGACCCCTTTTGGAGGAAGGTCGCTGCACTACTGATGGATATAACAGAGAGAGACCTACAACCCTCCATGGCACACTGTATCCTGGATTGGTTTCCCCACACCTCAAAGAACAAAATCACTATCAAATTCATAGATTAAGGATTCCTATTTGCTAAAAGGGCTATAGCCTCCCATTGGAAAGCGAAAAAACGCCCTAGTATAGGTGCGTGGAAGGCGGACTTTCGCAAATGGGCTGAGTGTGAGGGCACTGTCCGGTTACAAATGGCAAGTAGAATGGGCAATGAGAAGGCGTTGGAGAGGGCAAGAGCCTGGGAAAAGTTAGTTCTGGAACTTACAGTCCCTGCAGATACAGATGATGAGACCTGAGCAGTTGGCCCAGAGTCGCACACGGCCTAACACGCTACAATAGTCGGTGGGTTTCCGCCATGTGATAGTGCCGAAGTGCTGCACTCGCCCAACATGTGAGATGGTTAATGTCACAGTGCTTTCATTGATCCCGTTGCATAGAACACACAATGGTCTAGCCCCTCAGGACAACAACGAGGGGTCCACACTGACATGCCTAGGTGGGGGGAATCGGTTGGGGTTGACTGAGTTGGGGTGGGGATGGGGTTTGGGGGGCAGTTGGGAATAGCTGCTAGCACGGCACCCACTAATGGACTGCGCCAGGACCATCGTTTGAGACGGCTGCAGATAAAGCAATGGTCATTAATATTTGGATGATTCAGTTTATTAACAAGTGCTTTGGGGAATGCTGCTATACAAATTTCTTATGATGCTTAGCAGTGCTGTATTGCAAGTTAATAAAAAAACAATAACAATAGTGGTAAAAAAAAAAATCTGTAACTTTCAGACCTGCATACTAGACAATTCTAATTGGACGAGTGTACATTCCCTGAAGTTAAACAGAGGTAAAACTGAGATCCTCTGCTGTTCCTCCAGTAAAATTCCAGTATCTGTGTCCTCCAATATTTGGCCTTTGTCGACAGACTCCTCAGAGAAGGTCCGGAATCTTGGAGTAACGCTGGACGAGAATATCTCACTCGAAAAGCACATTAATGGAGTAGCCGGGGTCTGCTTTTCTTTTCTTCAGGGACACGGGAAACTGTTCCCAATGATACCTGTCCAAACAAGATCTCTAATTGCTAGGTGTGTAGTGCTCAGTAGGCTGGACTACTGTAATGCCCTTCTTCTGGGAGCCCTCAATTACTTGATTAGGAAATTGGAGCAAGTCCAGATAGGTACAGCCAAACTAACATTAAATAGACCTCGGAATCCTTCAGCCTCCGGTGCTCTTAGATATATTCACTGGCTGCCAAACTAACAGAGGATATTTTTAAATCACTCTGTATTGTATTCAAAGCTCTCCAAAATAAGGGCCCAAAGCTACTGCAGGTTAGACTGAGGAAATACACTCCAGGAAGGCAGTTATGTTCTGCTACACATATCTTTGTCCAAGGACAGAGATTTAGCAAGCTGCATCAAGGAGGAAGTGCCTTCAGTGTTAAAGCTGGGCAGATGTGAAATAAGTTAGCAAATCAAGTAAGATCTCAGACTGACATGCTAAAGTTTAGAAAAGCCCCTAAAACCTGGCTCTTCTCTAAATTGCACTGAGAGGACACCTAGGTTTCTGTTGTTGTCTCCTTTCTCCTTTATTTTTGTCTTTTTGATGATTTTAGCGCCTGGATACCATTCTTGTCACAGTGTATTCTACAAATAACCCATACGAATGCAAATAAAATACTTCACAGCATCTCTCTCCTGAGATACAGAGGTCACAGATTTTACCCTGCTCATGGGCAACGACCTGATCGGTGCAGCAGCTGTCTCCTCACACCGTGCTGTAGGAATCAATGGCCCTGTTCCTCCACTAGATCTCTCTCCCTCCAACTCTCTCCTCTTCCTTACAGGGTGCACTGGTCTTAGCAAGCAGGCAGGTACTAGTGGTCCAGGCTTCAGGGGCAGGTGGTCTTGGAGTCAGTGGGTGATGTCCCCTCACCCAGTTGGGTGGCTGGCAGGTCTTAGTCCTCAGTCCTGGTCACAGGAAGAAACCTTGCAGTGCTTCTACCCTCTCACAGCCTGATTGGCTGCTTGACAGTTGACAATGTTGTTCACCTCGAGCTCCTCTTGTTATAGTCCATTTCCAGACACTAAATGCGATTTAGAGTCTGAGTCTTTGAAGTTTATTTTGGGAGTCTGCTGCCTTTTGAAATGCTTTTCTCTGTTCTTTCTTTCTCCAGACAGCAGTCTGTCACAGCAGCAGTGACTCCAAATCTGATAGCCCGACATCACAGGCCATGGGAGTGACTTGAGGCTCTCAAGTGGATTTCAGCCACAGTGATGTGTCTTGAAAGGTTACTCCATGGCCTCAGCTCTACTCTTTAAGATTCTCTTATCATCCCCATCTCATTCCTGAGATGTGTCCAGGGCCTCTTCCCAGTGAAGTCTCTACTAAATTGAAGCGCTCCATTTGAAGTGTACTGAAGGGCCTGGCTCCCCCTTCCTCCAGTGTGTCCCACCCAGCTTTTAGGAATGCAGATAGGCACACATCTGTCTGGAGGGATTCCTCTACCTCCTCACGTGTCCCAAATTGAAACAAAGTATGTTCTATTGTGCCGTTCACAGGCCCAGATACATCCACCACATGCATATACCATACATGCACTGTATTGCAATGCATCATCCCTGTATTGTACTATTCACAGGCCCACATACACCCAGCACATATGCACTGCAGAGCACTACACACCGACCCAATGTAGGCCAAGGGTGAATTAAGCACACAGCAGCCTGTAGGCCTCACTCTAGTGACACAGGTAAAACACAGGTAAAAAGGACCTGTTCATGTCTACTGATCACCACACAGTATGCTGCCACTCGTGCTACTTAACTCTTGGCAAAGGCTGTAGCCTTTCACCACCAAGAGGGTAATGCTTTGGGGGCCTGTGCCAGACCACGCAGACTACAATCAACGTGACCGGGCTCTGTCATGGCGCACATGCATGATCCATGTTCACCAATGGCAACAAAAATCAGCATCAGGAATTTAGACATCCTTTCAGTTGATGGAACTTATTTCAGGCCCATCACCGTGCAAGGGACTTTTCTGCCATTAAAAAGTTTGTTGCTAGCCAAAATATATCACCTATATGTAGCAGGATGTCAAAATCTAAAGGGCAGTCATTTTTCCGTCTTAGTTGCGCATCTAATTGTTACCTCCTTTGTTATTATCCACGACGAATCAATGTTGCTCGTTCCACACAATATCATGAATACAATACAACCTGCCTGAGGATAATGCTCATTTTGTATTTTGAGTAGGAAAATCAATGCAAATCAGCTACCCCCCCCCCACTGCAAAATAATAGAACATGGTTTTGCAAGTGGATGACGAATAGTTCCATGAGGGGAGTTGATCCAAAAACTAGTCCCAGTGCGGCTTTTGACATTGAGTATGCAATTTTTTCCATTTGTGGTTCTAACCTCTTTTACAGCAATTTAAAAATAGAGACACAGCATATACTGTCCCAATGCCTCTATTAATGGAAATTCTCTCTGGTCTCCTCCTAAAATACATTCTGTTTCTTATTAGAGCTTTCATTGTAATAGTAAAATGTTTTGCTTTTTTGTTTTCCTGATAATATGTTCTCTATGATTTTTGTAATTCCTCTACCGTTTAAAATTAAGCTAATTTCATTCATGAGAAGTGCTTTTATTTTTGCCTTTTCTATCTTCTTTCTCCTTCCCTTCTTATCCTGGTTTCCACATATAATTGCAATATTTTCCTGTTCATCTTATTATTATTCAGATGTTTTCTGTACATTGTTATTATATTATATTGTATTGTGAACCTGCTGTTTATTTCCCTGTTTCCTACTTAATAAACTTTACTTTTAAAACTTAAAAGAAGAAAGTTACAAAAAAAAGAGACACAAGAAGAGAACCCCCAGTGTTTAGTAATCAAACACTTCAAAGCAACAGCTGTTCATTAGAATACCCACTGCCCAGTCCTTAAAAAAAATTCCATCTTTGTCCATGGTTCCCTTCTCAAAGCATCACAATGGCGAGTGGGTTCACTACGATCAGAAGTGTGACCTTTCCCCACATGAAGTGCTTTCCTGGAAAGAGTAACAGAAATTGTATATCCAACCTCCTGTGTAAACACGCCTCTCTGCACGTAGATTCCAAAAGAGCACTGAGAATTAAGGAAAGGTCAGCATAATGAATGCCCGTGCATTACGTTGTCCTGCAAGTCTCATCAGAACATCTTTTGAACGATTCTATAGTTTCGTAGTGGTGTTCGACATTACTTTTTTTTGTACATGTTGCATAATGTTTTGCGTAAGTGTGCAAAAAGCATTACCACTAATTTGTAATTTTATTGATTCCAGATATGTATTAGAGCAGTACTTTAAGCACTGGTAGCATGCATGCATTTAGCACATGTACAAATACATTTTATGTTTGGGCTAATCCAATTCACGCACATGCAGTAATTTAAATTTTGACCTGCATACGAAAATATCCCGCTCCAAAAATGACTTCCGCACATGTGTGTTGGGGTGCTAGAGCTGCGGCTAAACTTGTCAAATGTTTTTGCACATTTCCATGACAAGGGCCCTGATGCACGATGCAGAAGTCATGTAGGTGCTGGATTTAAAACATAGCAAACACAAAAAGATGATGGACAGAGTGCTGAAACTTTTCAACCACTGACCCCCAGTCAAGAGATCTGGGTTTAATCCATTGTTCTTTTGCTCACTATGCCACCCCAGTTTCGACACAGCCATATGCAAATCAGTCTTGACCCTGCTTCTCATGAGAACAGTCCAGCCCAATCTGCAAGGCCAGGTCCTCCCTGGACCGGAAACACGCATCCTTGGACCAGTTTTGGGGCATCACCCCTCATCAGCCAGGCTATCTTTAATCCAGTGGCACAGTGAGTAAGGGGCCCACATTTGGGCATACCCTTGGCCATTATGTTCGTCCTAAGTCCATCATCTTTTTGTGTTTGCTATGTTCGCTATATGTAGCCAAGTTTCAGCTCTCCGTCCATCATCTTGTTGTGTTGCTATGCTGGATTTAACAACAAGCCAAAGCATCTGCCGAGCCTGGAAAGAGTAGAGATTAAAATCAAAATAATTGAAGATATAGAGAGAGGGGTAAAACAGAAATTGAGAAAACCGAATCAATGACATAAAATGGAGCTAGAATGGTACAAGGGGGGAAAGGGAAAACAACATTGGAGAGCACAGTCGAAAGAGGAAAAGTCAAAGATAAGACTGATGATGGCAGGATACAAGAGAGTATGTGTAGTTATGGCCTGAGCTACCTACTGTTGCACAGAGGAACCAGGTTGGAGTCTCTGAGTCGGCTCTACATCCTGTGATTCTGGGCAAGTCATTTATTCTCCACATGCCTAAGAAATAAATGTGACCTTGTGTAATGTAACTAATGTTCATGCAAAGCGCTCCAATACCCAGCAACACAAAAATAGGTTAGGGAAAATGTGTGACTCTACCCACCAGATCACTGACCTGCGGACTCAAATTTGACTTAAATCCACCCTTCCATTAAAAACTGACTTTTTTCCTTTTGAAGGCAATATTTGCCATCTTAAACCACCCTCATATGCATTTTGCTGCCTTGAATTAGGGAATACTTCTAAAGTCCAAGTATAATCTGTCAATTTTTTTTAGGACTTAGGTTTAAGTGCGTGGTATCTTGTTACGGTCACCTGAGCAAAACCTTTCAGTTGCTGCCAGCCATTCAGATTGATCAAATCCTTGAATCCTTCAATGGTCCACTAATCCTTCATTGGATAAGAGGTTAAAATGCTTCCTACTCAAACGGAATTGGTATATTTTTCAAATGTATTATCCTCCAAGGATTCGAGTCTCCAGATCCTCAGATTAACACTCTATAACCACATCAGCGCGGCGCAGATTCCTGCGCTGTGCTGAACGTTCTAATGAGCCAACGGGCTCATGACGGAACGGTTCCGTCATGAGCACAGGCCAACCGACGCTCATGACGGGACCATTCCGTCATGAGCATCGAAGGGGTTAAATAAGCATTTAAACCTCACTAGAAACTAAAAAAATTTCAACAGACATCCACCAAACCAAGCACATGCACTTCTGTGAGTAAAGCTCTAATTTAATGCAAAGTCTGGTGATAATCTCCTTGGCAGTTTTTTGTTATAGCGGATGGTAAGTTTTCCTATGGTAGTTAAAATGGAAATTGCTCATTATTTGCCCCCTGCCCCTATTTCCTCACACACCCAACCCCTGATGGATCTGAACAAAACTTTACAAGCTACTAACGCTATTTGATGGGAACGTTTTATTTCATGCAGGTTCATCAAACCGCAACAATGTCATCATCAAAGAAAAAATAAGCATTTCATTGAAAATTAGATCTAACTATACCTACACATTTACTATTACCTACTGTGCAATAGAACTGTATGTGCTCTGTGTGTGATGTTTTCCTCATTATATCACTGGTAGTGATTGCCAGAAGCAAGTGCAATGGTTGTAGGTTACTGATAATGTGAACAATATACTTAAAACAGCCTGTGAGTTCCAAATCGACTTTTTGGCTATGGTACTCAATGTCTCCAAATGAACTAAACCCACAAGAACCAGCGGTTGTTATTGCATTCTTTATAAAAAATAATTCTAAACATTTTTTTTAAAAACATAACACACCATCCACTTAGTTCTTAATAGAATCTATTAACAATGCAGAGCATGTGGAAAAGTAGACTACAGTATAGCTCCCTCCTGTTTGGATTGAGGCAGCTGCATTATTGGGATCCTAGCCAAAGTGTATACATTAAGGCTAATTCTTCTCCAAGGTTTATAAACGGAAGATAACTGCGTACTCCAGACAAGTGGTTTCTAGTAACACACGCCCCAGCTCCACATGGCCCACACATATTCTTCAGATGTCCTGACTAGGGCAACATTTTTTTTGCAGAAATGCACTCAACCTAAGACCTGGTGCTAATGACATTCAAGGGATGATTGTTCAGAAGAACTCTATCTCGATCTTGTCATGAAATGAATATAGCAGATTTTTGGACTTGGAACTCTCTGCAGGGTCCCCCCTAAACTTTTCTCCAAACCCGTTTTTGTTGACCTTTAGGACTGTGCACTTTATCACTGCTATCCAGTGCTAAAGTGCTTGTGCTCTAACTTTTATGCATGGTGAAATTGATTTACACCAAATTGGCACATTTAATTTACTTGTAAGTCACTAAGAATTGGTACTACATGTACCCAGGGCCTGTAAATAAAATGTTACTAGGGGACTTGAAGCACGTATTGTGCAACCTATTTAAATAGTGTTTATAAACACATGCCCCAGGCCTGCGTTTGCAGAATGTGTGTGCAAATTTAAACTGCCATTTCGTGATTGCAAAATGTATCTTTTGCCTTAACCTTCCTTTTTAATACATATAAATCACCCCAAGGGTAATCCCGAAAAAGCAGATAGAGCAAGTGCACTGTATTTAAAAAGATGGAAATGCATGTTTTTTCTTTTTTTGTAATTTGTTTTCATTGTCTTAAGATAACCGAACTAGGTAACTGGTACAGTACACAAAGGCCACGCTATTTGCTGGATCCCTAAATGAGTTTCTTTCATAACAACAACATAACTGGACCATTATTCTGCCCAACCTATCCCCTCCCAGCAGTGCCAGTGAAGTATAATAAGTTCAAACTCCACCCCCTTTGCCTGGATTTGGGGGTGACTGATTAAAGGGCCCTATATCTTGGTGTACTTGTGCAGTCATCTGTAGCATTTATAAAGTTCCCTGCAATTGCACAGTAATCCATGCCATAAACCACTCCTGCATGGAGGTGAAGGGGTGATGATCACCAATACTTATCCCTTTTGATGAGTGTGCACCCGATCCCCCACCAGGTTTTGATGTCCACTGAGGCCATCTCATCCTGGATACCTAGTATTCCTTTTTTGGGTCTAGTTGCAACAGAGAGCTTATCTCGTTCTCCAGAGTGGAAAAGATTCTGTTCCATTATTTAAGTATAATCGGGCATTCCCAAACAGTGTTTCTCCAGTTCCTAACGGAGACCTCACATCTAAGACATTCTGAGGTGTGGACTTTCCCCATCAGCTATACTTTGTGAGGTGTCACATAGACCCTGTGAAGAAGTTTGAACTGGATTAGTCTAAAGCGTGCAGGGATCATTAAATGCTTGATGGTCATTTTGACTTCCACTCAGTTCTGTCCATCCATTTCTCCTAAGTCAAATGCACATTTGTCTCTCAGACTGGGCATTTTATTCGGCGTGTTGATCACCAGGGTTCCTGTACATCCTGGATATGCCTTTGCAGCTGATTTTCCCCCATTGTGAGTTTGGGCTGAAAGGTATTATATTCGGCGAGTGGATTAGATCCTTTCCCTACTTGTTCCAGGGCATGTCTCAGTTTTAAGTATTGAAAGAATTGTGATCTTTGCAGGTCATATTCCAAAGTCATTTGTTCAAATGAAACATGTGTCTGTGTGCCTACATGTCCCCTAACATGGAGATGCCTATTTTGTTCCTCTTGCGAAATGCCTGCAGGTGTGACATCCACGCGAGCTAGGTCCAATGCCACAATGGCATTTTCCTAGCGCGTGTCCCGCTCCAATCCATCTGTTTCAAGGCCCTGTGCCAGCACTCGACCAGGACAACTGTGATCGGGGGTGTCTCTGGGGAACGTTTTGTGTCATAGAGCCAGAACCATGGGGTGGAGCCACAAGACCGTGCTACCTCCAGTCTGACAGCTGGGTCTCTTCAGTCCGCGAATATCCAGTCATTTATAGGAATCATTTGAGCTGCTCAATAGTACAGTTGTATATCTACCACCCATGCCCCATCAAGCAGCGAATGAATACACTTAGCATGAGCTACCCTCAGAGGATAGCCTGACCCATATTCATTAATTTCCAATTGTAGTTTACGAAACCGCTTAAGGGTTATTCTATATGCATAGTTTTGAAAGGTGTAAAGCAACTGGGGGAGTGCGATCATTTTAAATAATATGATGCTTCCCATCAGATTGTGGGGGAATGAACTCCAATGTGTCATGTGATCCCTAATTTTTTTTTCAAGGGGCACTATGTTGAACTCTCAGCAGATCCCTTGAGTCCCTTGAGATTTGTATGACTACGAATGTGGACTGGCCTTGTTCCTCTCAAATGTCAGGGTGTTGGGCTGGGGCTCCTGTAGGAGACATAGTCCAGGGGATCAGGTGTAATTTGCTTCAGTTGACCCTGAGTCTCGATGCATCCTCGTGTACCTGCAACGTATGTGTTAATCGGGGGATTGAGAGCTCCAGTCTGTGAGGAAACATCAGTACATCATCTGCAAAAACAGTAGTGCGGTCTTCCATGGCATTCGTCTACAGCAAATCCCACAGCTGAACGTCACTTCTGACCCATTCTGCCAGTGGCTCAGCCACAATGGCATATTGATATGAAGAGAGGGGGAAGCCCTGTCTGGTACCCCTTCAGATTCTAAACCCACAGGATTGGGAACCATTAACTCTCACCCTCGCCCAGGGACAGTCTTAACTTGGGCTTGTGGTTTCTGGTACTTAGCACCAACACTTCAGTAATAACACCAGTACTTATGATAGCTGCCACATCAATCAATCAATCAATCAGTGACACTTATAAAGCGCGCTACATACCCGTAGGGTCTCAAGGCGCTGGGGGGGGGGGGTGCCGCTACTGCTCGAACAGCCAGGTCTTCAGCTTCTTCCTGAAGGAGAGGTGGTCTTGGGTCAGGCGCAGGTCGGTCGGGAGGGAGTTCCAGGTCTTGGCGGCCAGGTAGGAGAAGGACCTTCCTCCTGTAGTCGCTCTTCGGATGCGGGGGACGGCGGCGAGGGCGTGGTTGGCTGATCGGAGGTGGCGTTTGGGAGCGTAGAAGTTGACTCAGCTGTTGAGGTAGCTCGGGCCTTGGTCGTGTAGGGCTTTGTGTGCGTGGGTGAGGAGGCGGAAGGTGATTCTTTTGTTGACGGGGAGCCAGTGAAGGTCTCTCAGATGTCCGGAGATGTGGCTGGTTCGTGGGATGTCGAGGATGAGTCTGGCTGAGGCGTTCTGGATCCGCTGGAGTCTCTTCTGGAGCTTGGCGGTGGTACCGGCGTAGAGGGCGTTGCCGTAGTCCAGTCGGCTGGTGACGAGGGCCTGGGTGACGGTCTTCCTGGTCTCGGTGGGGATCCACCAGAAGATCTTCCGTAGCATGCGTAGGATGTTGAAGCACGCCGAGGAGACGTTGTTGACTTGCCTGGTCATGGAGAGGGAGGAGTCCAGGATGAAGCCCAGGTTGCGTGCATGGTCTGTCGGTTTGGGTGCGGTGCCCAGGGCGGGAGGCCACCAGGAGTCGTCCCAGGCGGAGGGTGAGGAGCCCAGGATGAGGACCTCCGTCTTGTCCGAGTTCAGTTTCAGGCGGCTGGTCGTCATCCACTCGGCTACCTCTTTCATCCCTTCGTGCAGGTTGGCTCTGGCGGCGGCGGGGTCGTTGGTCAGGGAGAGGATCAGCTGGGTGTCGTCGGCGTAGGAGATTATGCTGAGGTTGTGTTTGCGTACGATGGCCGCGAGGGGGCTCATGTAGACGTTGAAGAGGGTGGGGCTCAGAGATGATCCTTGAGGGACGCCGCAGATGACTTCGGAGGCCTCTGACTTGTACGGTGGTAGGCGGACTCTCTGTGTTCTTCCATCGAGGAAGGAGATGATCCATTCCAGCGCCTTGTCCTGGATTCCGATGTTGCTGAGGCGCCGTACTAGGGTGCGGTGGCAGACCGTGTCGAATGCCGCGGAGAGGTCTAGGAGGATGAGGGCCGCTGTTTCTCCATTGTCCATCAGGGCTCGGATGTCATCGGTGGCGGCGATGAGGGCGGTCTCGGTGCTGTGATTGGCTCGGAAGCCGGACTGTGAGGGGTCGAGGGATCCGTTCGTCTCGAGGAAGGCGGCCATCTGCTTGTTGACGGTCTTCTCGATGACTTTGGCTGGAAACGGGAGGAGCGAGATGGGGCGGTAATTCTTGAGGTCGGTGGGGTCCGCTGTTGGTTTCTTGAGTAGAGCGCTGAGTTCGGCGTGTTCCCAGCTCTCAGGGAAGATGGTGGTGTCGAAGGATGTGTTGATGATGTCTCGCAGGTGGGGTGCGATGACAGCGTCGGCCTTGTTGAAGATGTGGTGAGGGCAGGGGTCGGTCGGTGATCCGGAGTGGATGGAGTTCATCGTGCGGATGGTGTCTTCGGTGCTGATCGGGGTCCAGGCGTGGAGGGTGGTGGTGGGGGGTGGTTGTTCGGTCATGGTGTGCGTTGGTTGGTTGTTGAAGCTGTTGTGTATGTCCGCGATCTTGTTGTGGAAGTATGAAGCGAGGGAGTTGCAGAGGTCTTGCGATGGGGTGATGTCGTTGTTTCCTGCGCTGGGGTTGGAAAGCTCTTTCACGATGTTGAAGAGTTCCTTGCAGTTGTGTGCGTTGTTGTCCAACCGGTCCTTGAATGCTGTTTTCTTGGCGGCGCGGATCAGCTGGTGGTGTTTCCGGGTGGCAAGTTTGAAGGAGGTCCTGTTGTCCGGTGTCGGTTCCCTTCTCCAGACTTTCTCGAGGGCTCGGCAGTTCTTCTTGGAGCTCTTGAGTTCGTCGGTGAACCATGGGGCCTTCTTGCTGCCGGGTCTGCTAGGCGGGGTCCTCAGTGGGGCGAGTTCGTCCGCGCAGTTTCTGATCCACTTCGTGAGGTTGTCGGCGGCCTGGCTGGGGTTCGCTGAGCTGGCAGGAGGGTGCTGGCTCAGGGAGGTGGCGAGCTGGTCTGCTGTGATCTTGTTCCAGCTTCTGCGGGCGGCCTGTTGCTGGTGTTGGTGGGTCGTCGTTCTCTTGAAGGTGAAGTGGACGCAGCTGTGGTCCGTCCATTGAAGCTCTGTGGCGTGGCTGAAGTCGATGTCTGTGCTGGAAGAGAAGACTGCGTCGAGTGTGTGTCCGGCGAGGTGGGTGGGGGTGGACACCAGTTGCTTGAGTCCAAGGTTGGCGAGGTTGTCGAGCAGGGTGCTGGTGTTGCGGTCGTTGTTGTTCTCCAGGTGGAAGTTGAGGTCTCCCAGGAGGATGTAGTCAGCGGAGAGGAGGGCATGCGGGGTGACGAAGTCGGCGATGTCCTCGCTGAATTGTGTGCGTGGTCCAGGGGGTCGGTAGATCAGGGTGCCTCTGAGGGTGGTGTTCGGGTTGGTGTGGATCTGGAAATGCAGGTGTTCGGCGCTGGTCAGGGTGCTGTCGGTGCTGGTCGTGAGACGGATGGTGTTCCTGTGGATGATGGCGATGCCTCCTCCCATCTGGTTGGCGTTTCGGTCCCTCCGGACGATCTTGTAGCCCTCTGGGATAGCGATGGCGATGTCGGGAGCTGAAGAGGCGTTCATCCAGGTCTCCGTGAGGAAGGCAACGTCAGGGGCTGTGGCGTCTAGAAGGTTCCAGAGTTCGATGGCGTGTCTGTGGACGGAGCGGGTGTTGAGCAGGATGCACTTGAGGTGGGTGCTGCTGGTGTTCGACTTGGCGGGTGCTGGTGCGAGGCTGGTCCGGATGCAGGTGAACTTGCAGGCGTGGCAGCTGAAAGGTCCGTGGGTACGTCGTGGAGTGGCTTGATGGCATTCTGGGAGTCGGCCGGTGTTGAGAGCGGTGAGGGTGGCGGCAGAGTACGTCAGGCGGGTCGGTCGGGGTCCTCGTGGGCCAGGGGTCCTGGCACTGGGCGCGGTCCAGGCGCGGACGGGCGTAGACGGGCTTACCTTTAGCGCGCCTTCGGCGCACAAACGGCGCACCCGCTGCGCGTGACCGCTGCGCGTGACCGCTGCGCGTTCGCACGGTCGCCATTTAAGGCGAAGTGCGCGGGTGGGCGGAGCAGCTGGGAGGCGGGAGCGGGGAGGGTACAGAATAGAAAAAGGGGCGGGGAAAAGCGGCGGTGGCGGGAAGGGAGAGCGGAGGGCGGCGAGGTAGGCGGACAACAAGGAAGGAAAACCAAAACACAGGCACAATGAAAAAAATAAAAAACAGGCACAAATTACAGGAAAAAACAAGGCAAAAACAACAGCAGCGGAGGCAGCCGGCAGCCGGCAAACGAGGCAGGCAGCGAGGCAGAGGGCAGGCAAGGGGCACACGCAGCAGCTGGTGGCCGTGCGGCGCGGGGGTGTCCCACAGGTGGGTCACATGGTGGTGCTGTTTTTGGTATTTAAAGATGAGCAGACTAACAGTTATTTATTAAGTCAATATACAATAAAAACAACTAATTCTTGCTGCCTAAGCCATTCTTATTGATTTGGGGCCTCAAATAATCAGAATTGTCACACTTGCATACAGGTACTGTCATTGGTAGTGCTTACACAGGCAGTGGGGGGTGCAAGCTGCAGGAACTTTAGGAAGTATGGTCTGAAATTCATGCGCTCTAGAACGGACAGAAGGAATGGCCATTGGACTGAGTCGAATCCTTTCTCAAAATCCAGTTGAGCTATAATTGCTGGCTAAGATATCTCGGGGGCTCTTGCTAATGTATTTTGGAGTCTGCAAATGCAGTGTCTTGTTCGCCTTACTGGCATGAAGCCATTCTGGCCGTAGTGGATCAGGGAATGTATTAACTTCCCCATCTGCATGGTGAATGCTTTTGGCAGTATCGTGGCCGCCATATTGATCAAAGAGATTGGCCTATATGAAGGGCAGTCCGTCAACTGTTTATTTTGCTTGGGAAGCACCGCCACTGTAGTGTTTCGCACGTCAACAGGGAAGGTGCTGGACCCAAGGGCCTCCTTGAACATCTTCAACATGTGGGGGAAAATGTCTGAAGCGAATTTCCGATAGAATTTCAACAGGTAACGATTAGGGCTGGGTGTCCTCTCCAAGGGCATAGCCTGTGCAGCCGAAAAGTTCTTCAACTGTAATTGGAGATCTATTGTCATCTTAAGCTCCAATGGGAGCATAGGGTTAATTAAATCACCTATTATGGTGTCCTGGGCTTCCAGTACTGGGGCCGTCAGGAGCTATAGTGAGCCTCGTAGTAATCTGCAAAGGGGTCCGGCCCCCACCAGTGCCACTTTATCGGGGGCCACTCTCAAGCCTGGCATAAATCGGGAGGCTGTCTCCTTAGAAGCCAGCCAATATATAATCTTACCCAATGTGTCTCCAAATTCATATATGCAGTGCTGAGCAGCTTTCAAAGCTTCTTTATATTGTCAATTTTTTTGTTTTTAATTTAGGGCCTGGAAGATCACCTCTGACTGTCTTCGCCCTTCAGGGAGGAGATCAGTTACATGTCCAGGGCTTGGAGTTGGTCTTCTATGGATTGACGTTCCCCGTCTCTCTCCCCTTGCTTCCCCATTAATAATGAAATGATCTGTGCCCGTATCACTGCATTCATGATTACCAGAGATTCATATACCTCAAACAAAGGGAAGTATTTAGTCTGTAGTATTCTGTAATCCCTTCTCTGATAATATCACAGAAGTCTGCTTCTTCAAGTCAAACAGCATGAAGGCTCCATTGCTTGCTCCAACCCAGATCCCTACTTTGGAGTCTTAATTTGACTGGGGAGTGATCTGACAGTGCCCTTGGAAGAATGACTGGCCCATCAACTACTCGCAGGTCTGCAGAAAGAACAAAAAATGGAATCTGTTCTTGAGTATGTGGTGTGGGAGTATGAGAAGTAAGTGTATTTTGAGTTGGAGTCCGGATATAAGTACCTCCATGTGTCCTGAGACATCAGTGAGCCTGCCCAGTTACCCAGTGTATTTGATCTCTGTGTGACTCTTGTGTCTTAGGTGTCTAAGGACAACTGCATAATATTGTTAAAGCCCCCCCCGCTCAATTATAGTCCGCCCCTGCGGGGCTACTGCTATAGCTTTCATGAGTTCCGTCTTGCTTCCCAGAGATTCATATGGGTCAAACTCAGGGAAGGATTTAGCCTGTAGCATTCTGTAATCCCCTCTCTGACGGTATCGCAGAAGTCTGCGTCTTTGAACCAACCAGCATGAGAGTTCATTGCTTGTTCCGTCCTATAACTCGGAGTCTTAGTTCTACTGGGGAGTGGTCTGACACCACCCTTGGATGAATGGAGTCCCCCTCACCCCTCACCCCTTGCAGGTCTGCAGTAGGTACACATATGTAATCTATTCTGGAGTACGTGCGTGGGAGTATGAGAAGTAGGTGTATTTTTTGCATATGTAAGTACCTCCACGTGTCCTATAATCCCATCGGGTCTGCCAAGTCACCCAGTGTAGGTGCTCTTGGTGTGGCTCTCGTGTCTTTAGTGTCTAGGGACACCTGCAAATATTGTTAAAGTCCCCCCCCATTATAATACACCCCTACAGGACTACTAGCATAGCGTCCATTAGTTCCGTCAGGGTTTGCTGTTTCAGGAGGAGTATATATGCTAAATATTGGCCACACCTTTCCCTGTACTTACCATTAATCCTGAGAAAGCGTCCTATGAGGTCTGCTTAAGTATCCATCGCTACCAGTGGGGATGTTTTATATAGTAAGTTTGCCACCCCTCTTGATCCACAACTGTACTCTGCATGGTATACCCTATTATATCCAAAACAGCCCAGGCATGTGCTATTACTCCCCATAAGCTGGGTTTCTTGGAGGAGTAGTGCTGTGCGAAGCAGGGCCTTGGCTCGACGCAGCAAAACTTGCCTTTTAACTATATCATTCAAGCCATTGACGTTCCAAGTCAGGATCGTGTATGATGGGACCTCTTGGTAAGATGTAATGTTAGGGGACATGAGGAAGCATACTCCTTCATCTTGTGTGTGTACCGTCCACTCCTTAATGAACATAACTTATGCACAAACTCATTCCCCAACTCTCCCTCACCCCACACTTCTAAACATGAAGCATATGTCACTCTCAAGGGCATTAACTTGAGAAAAAGGAAACAAATAAAATACCACTGAAAAGAGGAGGGAAGGGGAGGACCAAAAATGCAACAAATAACAAAATTGGAACAACCAATGTCAGTCTCATGAAGTCAGAAGAGAGGCTCTGTTAGCCACTAGTTTCGTACTCTATACTGTGCCCATCCTGTTATTTCTATCATAAGTTTATGTTGGCTCAGCACCGGGAATCAATCCTGATCACCTGTTGATCAGCACTGGTCTCTAGGGAGGTCGTGCTTTGACCTATTCACCAGAGCCCACTGACCTATTGTTGTCGTGTTTGTGTCCTCCTCATTTTGGAACCTCTGCGGTGTAAGTTTATCCTCTTCGGGGTGCTTCTCGGCATGCTACCAGAGGTCATGGGCTCACCCTAAGTCTTATTGAGGATTCCTTTCCTCCAGCCAGTCTCATGTAGATTTAGAGGTGTTCGAAGAAGTAGGATTTAACCCGAAAGAGGACATTTAACCATGTGGGTTAAAGTAGCATGGTCTGCAGTTGGAGGTTTCTCAGTTTTTGCTTCGCCCCAAGGAAGGATTTGTGCTTCAGTTGTACTTTATTGGTATAGTCTGAAAACCGCAGGACTTTTGCCATGGCACAGCGCAGATCTCAATGTTGACGGGCCTTCAGAAGAATTGCTTATCTGTCCGCATAGTTCGATTAACCTGATGGTAAAGAGGCGTAGAGGGGCCCTCTATAGGTGCATAGGTGCCAATGCTTTGTGTGAACCTTGTATGATGAAGCTTGTGACAGATCCAATGGTGTCATCCATGGTTCTAAACCAATCTGTAAGGAAGGCAATTGGTGCCTGGCCCGCCAAACCTTCTGTGAAGCCCACCAGCCGCTAGTTGTTCCGGCGGGATCTTCCTTCAGTGTCCAGATACTTTTGTTATTGCTCATACCAACTTCACATAGAAGGATAGCCCTCCAGAGGGTCTGCCAAATAAATTGGTCTTTTTCGCAGGATGCTGGAATTCTGCAAAGCTTGGGATTAGTATAAGGGACAGTGATAAGGTTCCTTGTAGGCATAGCAGATCGCCTTTCTGCATAAAAACAAATACTGTGCTGTTGTTTATAGTAGATGTGAGACCAAATACATTCCAGGATATAATTAATAATCATGCATAATGTATGATTTGTTGGCTGTCAACCTATTCTGAATATTGGAAACCGCTTCTGCACTGTTTTTGTGGCCAAGTGAGACACAGGCTCAGTCTGCAAATTTGATGCTACATGAGCCCGGTCAGTGGAAGCTGAATATGTGCGTGGTCCTGTTGAAAGGCGAAAATGTTGGTTTTGAGTTTTTTGGCTTCTTTTACAGTGGTTTGTCGATAACTATGATTTTCCCTAGGATACACTTGGAGCCATTAGTCACAGGTTTTGATTGGCTAGAGCATGTATGTTGATTATGCCTTTGGTTGCATTTTCCCAATGAGACCGGATGTAGTGTGGTGATAGAAATATCAGTATTGACTCAATTATCAGGTTTAAGGGTCACATTTGGGGTGGCTAGAAGAGTGTTCTTGCACCCTACATGAGAAACCAAATGATTTGGCTTAGGGAAGTTTAGCAGTGCCTGCCGGGTCTTTAACTCAGAGACTAGTAACGCAAAGGCTTCTGAGAATGTGCTGAGTTTCCCCACGATTGGGAGATATGAACAATTTTCACCTTGAGAGCTGAGTTTAGCATCTAGTTTGTCAATTTTTACTGCCATCTCCGATATTACCATGGCGATATCCTACATGGTGTCCATCTGAAGCTCCAGCTTGTGTTACTGCCAAATGAGAGCATTGATTTCAGCTGAAAATTTCGTATTTATTGATAGTAGTTGTGTATCTTGTTTGGGTTAGCTAGTTTAGAACTGACATTTGGTGATATGTCTCGCCCCAAACTATTGACACCCTCTACTTGAATACAATTGTGTTTGCCTGAAGTTAACAGGGTATGCAGTCTCTCCATGAATGAATCACCATAACCTTTCATGTACTAGTGTCAGGAGTACACGAACTCCCCACGTAGCTTCTTCTATAGCTTCATGAATGACCTGTGCCCCTATTGTGCTTGCAGCCTTACACTGCCACAGTTTGAAAGTAGAAATGTAACAATGTGATGAAGGGGGAGTGTGTGCATTGAACAAAAGCAACTGCCATCTTCTAGTGCGTTTCCTCCTGATTCTGCATTATTGGCATTATTGGCTGGCATTGATGAAAGCGACAAAGATTTCTCTATTATCTCAATGTCTGCTAGGAGAACTCGCATCCAACCTCACCTGAAAGAACTTCACGGACTTCCCATCAAGGAAGGGTGAGGTGTAAAGGGCGTGTCATGACACACAAAGCCTTCTATCACTCCAGTCCTCACCTTGCTGCTAATGATTGGAATGCCCTCCCACAGCAGCTCTGGGCCACATAGAACACCTTAGTCTTCAAGCACCTGCTTAAAACCTGCCTTTTCAGTTTTGCATTCAAAACTCCATGACACTCCGGATCGCTACTTACAAATGGCACCAGGATACTCAATGAGTAGCTACTGCGCTCTACAAATCCCTAGATATTTAGATAAAATGTCTATAAAATACAACCTGGACATCATACCGGGCTTAGCGATATGGCGGATGGTGTCACCAGCTGTTCCATGCTATGGTGCTTTCGTTCAGGGTATTGTTCTGGAGGTTGTTCATCAAAATCAGCCTGTTCATCCAGTATGAGCAGTACTTGGTTTCCGCCGTACAGCCCTTATTTACAGTAGACATTCTAGTGAAGTAATTGCTTATAAAGGTTGGAGCTAGCGCTGCTGCAGTGCCAGGGTCATTGAGTTTTGAATGTAATTAGCGGATCTGTTCATGGCAGAACTCTTGATAGGGCTTCTGTTATACCTGGCTCTCCTTTTGGTCATGACGGATACCTGCCTCAAACTGTACAGACCATGCACCTTATAGAGTAGCCTCCAGCTGTCTAGAGGGTGCCTTCTTGTCTTGTGTTGCATAGAGAGATATAAGCCCAGCTAATGGCTTGTGTTGATTCGAATACAATTGATGTTGGGAGGGTGCAACTATGAGATCTTACTACCTACACACTTTTCCTCACTCAGAGCTCTACCCAGTGGTAAAATCTCATATTTCCTTTCGCTTGAGGACCGCTTCTCCTACTGTGTTCTGTCTATGGTATACCCCCTGCAGTCGGTGCCAGTGCCCAGTCCGAACCGTGCCCCCTCTTTAGGGTGATTATGGCTGGAGAAGAAAAGTGAGTGGTAAACAAACTCGAGTTGTAATTGCAGGAATGCAGAAGAGGTATATGCTCTGTGGGTGCTTTCCTGGCAAAAGTAGGGTCAGGCTTGAGCAGGAGAGCACACCCTGTCTGCAAGCCGAACCCAAACCTAATTGTGCCACTTCCATGGGGCTGTACCGGGTCAGTACAGTGGTACCTCAACCCCCTGCAACTTTGTGGGCCCCCTCCTTCATACAGTTTCTTACCGGGGCATTGGTCTTGTTGACGTTGTCGTGCTTTGGGGCTGGGCTGGAACTGCTGTCAGCAAGGGCAGCAGCACGTTGGGGCCTGGTTAATGCTGGTTAATAGGGCTGCTGCTCTGTATCTGTTCCTCTGGCGAACTGATATTTAGCGGGTGCGGGCTTAAAGGCGGGCTTTCAGCTCGGGATAGTTGGGCTCAAAAAGGGCATGAACGCTGGTAGGATCACGACCACCAAACACTCTGGCCACGGGTTGCTTTCTCCGTGACCGTGTCGGCTGACCTCCCTTGTGGCCCTCGGCTCCTTCTAGCTACGTCATTCATGCTGCATTGCACTCCCCAGGAAAGTGGAAGAAAACCTATAGGGACCAGGCCCTTTGGTTGTTACTGACAAAGGCTTCCTCACCGTCAACACTCAAGATATCGTTGGTGCTACCAGATGATAAGCTGGTACTCACAAACTCTCCCTACGCCATGACAAAAAACTCACTAGCCAGCGCTGTGGCAAAGCTGTATTTCTCACAAATGGGTTGGATTATCTTGCGTCCTTGTTATACACTGAAATTCTGAAAGTACTAGCGCAGCTTGCATAAATGCACACCAGGGTGCTGTCAATGATAACATGATG
The DNA here is from genome assembly GCF_964263255.1 of Lissotriton vulgaris. NCBI lineage: Eukaryota > Metazoa > Chordata > Amphibia > Caudata > Salamandridae > Lissotriton > Lissotriton vulgaris. The sequence continues at coordinate 1,320,371,456 of NC_141687.1, read as the reverse complement.
TCATAACTGTGCACGCCCCACACAGTGTTTTAGCAAGACGAAAATAGGCCCTAATGCATGTGAAGAAAACTGGATCCCTCACTCCTGGTTTTTCAGCTAAAATAGCGCCTGCCCCCATGTTCAGCTGCTGATGACTGTGGAATTGGCTCTTCCGGCCTCGCCCCCTATTCACTACCCACCCTTATCCCCTATAAACCCTACATCCCGCTCCTAAAAATGTATTATACTTTATAACACTATTTATTAGTACTATAAACTATTATAGCTAACATTTAACACAATTGGTATTTTACATACATTTATAAAACACTCTTTTACATGTCGATATTTTGTCTTATCGATATTTTTAACATCGATATTTAAAATCTCGACTTTACTGACCTCGATATTATTTATACACACAAAAAACGATATTTATTACATCGATATTAATAACATCGATATTACTTACCTTCGATATTTCCGACTTGATATTAGCGCTAGTCGACATTAAAAACTCGATATTTTGACTGTGTACCCCCCAACTAGGTTGTGAATCTCCACCCCCCCCCCTTGAAATCCCAACTTGTCATAGAGTAACAATAATAGGGGATCAATGCAACGGGTGCAGAAACTACAGGAATCATTCCAGAGGGTACGCGGGGTGATCACCTCCTTACCCTGTATTTGTGACCGGGTGACCAAGCGCAACTACGATCACTGCGTCTCCAACATCCACCTGAGCTTAGACAGTACAATGTGTCAGATATTATGTCTAGTTCCCACTTCATTGCAGCTGCGCGCCCCATAGTTCCGCAGTGTCGCGCTCCTATTTATCAGATCTAGATAGTGCAATATAAGCTTGTATACATCATTCAATGTCCCTTAGCCTGTCTGGTGTTTCCTGTTCTTTCGGAGTCGGCCTTTGTTTCTGTTCTTTTGCCAGTTGCTTAGCATACTGAAGTGCTGCTTTCGCATCAACGAAAAATGTTGGTTTTCCTGGACCTTGTACTCTAAGCTTTGCCGGATATATCAACGCATATTTCGTGCCCGTCTGTTGGAATATCTTTTTTGCAGGTATGAATTCTCTGTGGGCTGCCTGCACTTGCGTGGTAGTGTGGCGGCTCTGCTTGCAATGGCGTTTGAGCCAGTAGCGCAGCAAAAGAAAGTTGCTGCTTAGGTCCGTGGAGGTTTGTTGTTTTTTTGTGGGTGTTTAGAATTAAACTGAAGGAGCTTTTGGGCGTCGCAGCTCATCTTCTGCTGAGATCTAAGCTTTGCCCTCATCCCTGCATGCGCTTAGTCTCCAGAGGGCAGCCCAGCAGCAGTTTCTAGAGTTCCCTGCTTGCGTATTGAAGGTTCCCTCATTTTTATCGGGACAGAGGAGGAAGGAGGTAAAAGTAAAGGTAAAGGAAGAGGAGGCGAGGAAAGGGGAGATCTAGGAGCTTTCGCTGGAGATTGCTGGTGACTGTTGTGCTGGGACAGGAGGAAAGAGGCAGGAAAGAGGAGTAACAAAGAAAAAGAAGGGGAGTAAAGGAAGGAGCAACAGAAGGAGGAAAAAAGGCAAGAGAGGCAGTAAGGTAACCCCCGCAGACTGGTATGTTCCACAGCTACCTGTTGTAGAGGGAACTTGACTTTAATTAACCAGCATTGTTGGTGTTTTACTATCACAAGTACTGATTATATCCACTGCAGGTATATATATATATATATATATATTTTGTTTGTCCCTCTCTCCCTACTCGTTAATATTATCTGTGCCCTACTGTCATGCGACAACTTTGTACTAAAACTGCTTCAACTGTCCCTCCCTTCCTCCTAAACAATGCAAAAAGGCCTCCAAAAGCAGAGTAGCTGGCCGTCGAGATAAAGAGATGGAGCGCCTAGCAGCTGCTTCCGTTTTCTCTTTTCAGCAGCGCCAACCAATGGTTGAGGAGGAGAAGGCGGAAGCCAGTGGTTCATCCCTGCATAAACTGAGCATGGTGGAGCCCCAAGCCGAAACAATACGTACCTCCTCTGTAATCTCTAGTGGCTCAGAGATCTCAACTCCTTCCCCAGCTTCAGCTTTTCTGACGTCCGATCAGGAGCTTGATTAAAATAAAGAGAGCCACCCTACTCCAAAAGCGAAAACCTTTCCTCTGCTTCAAAATATCGGTCTCAAGTCGGCCAGCGAGATGGGCCATGAATCGTGATGAAGCCGGACGGGGCTGTCCAGGGCAAGTTGACAACAGCTGGGTCAATGGTGCTAATATTTTCAGGGGGCGACTCTAATGAACAGGAGAAGCTACACTCCAGTGCTCCAACTGCTCCTGAAAGCCTAGATGAAGCTTCCTCCGGACTCTTTATTATTCAAAGCTCCTCCCCTTGCTTCCCTTGCTCCAGCTCTCAAGTGATTGCTATGTTTGAACCTAAGGCTCCTGCACATGCTCTGAAATTTCCAGGGTGCCACAGGACCTTCTGCCAGAATCTGATAAAAAGGTACTTGATACACTTTTGGTGGAGATCCGTGGCCTAAAGGTTCAGCAAGCTTTATACACAGGGTTAATGAACCAAAAAACACAGTAAGATGGAAGAGACTCTGCTAGCACTTCCGAAACTGGTACAGGCGGCGGAGCAAGGAATCTCAGATATTGAAGACAAACTAGTGCTTGTGCAATTTCGTTCCATACCGAAATCTACAAAAATCTCAGAACTCGAGCTAAAACTAGAATCATTGGAGAACCACGCACGACGATCTAATCTTTGATTCACGGTAATTCCGGAAGGGAGCGAGTCCCAAGGTCAAATGCAGTCAGTTCCTCAGCTTACCAATAAATTGATCAAAGATTATATTTTACCATCTGCTCCCAAGGATTTGACAATTATGCGAGCACATATTGTTCCTTTTCATCAGTAATCATATGTGGCTAAATAGCCACAAACTATCCTGGTTAATTTTCTGGACTTTCGGATCAAGTAGCAAGTTCTCACAAGAGCAATCAAGCAGAAGACATTTAAAGTCCTGCAAACCGTTTCCCTGAAGATTTTTTCTGATCTGTCTGTGATGTCAGCAAGGCGCAGAAAGCCGTTCCAACAACTAGCCTTTGAGTTTAGATGTATTGGTGCTCCAGCCTTTTTAGTCCAAGTTACAAAACTAGAAGTTCTTTGGAAAAGACAATTTAGGATGTTTAATGTTCTTTCTGAAGCTCAAGACATTTCACAGTTAATCAGAACCTAAAGATGTATTTAGGATTTGTACTAATCTTTTTTTTTTTTTCTTCTTTCCTCCCGCTATTTTGTTCTACAGGGTTCATGCTGGGGAATTTGGGGGGGGGGGGGGGGGGGGTTGTGATTCTGACAGGACAGGATGCAATTCCATGGCATCCTTCATATAGGGATCTCGCGTAGCATGGTGCGAGGGGGTCCTCGGTACGTGAACGGGTAGGGTGGGCAAGAAAAGATGGCTAAGACTTGTATCTGCGAGGAAGCATACACTAAACGCAGGTGGTCCCTTCGTAGATTTGTAGTGACCTGGTCAGGGTTCTATGATCATTTATTTTCGAAATATTGTTAGACTGTAATTGGAGCTAAGTTCTTATATTAATTGCACCTCTGTGCTGGATTTAAAGATGATGTAAAGAAATTTGCTGCTATCGATTGCTGTTTCTTGCTTTTACCGACATTGGCGATATTTGCACTATATCTGGGATTTCATGATTAGTACTGTACTTGTATCAACTAGCACTTTTGTTTTTTGGATGTTATATTGAACAAGAGTGTTTAAGGCTGTATCTCGTGCAGCTGGGAACTAATTTCTAATATCAATTGCACCTTAGTGCTGGATCTAAAGATGCTGTAAACTAATTTGCTGCTATCAATGTAATCAATTTCGGTTGCTGCTCTTCTCGATTTTGGCGAAATTTGCACTATATTTGGGATTTCATGATCAGTACTGTATTTTCATCGCACTAGCCTTTTTTGTCTTTGTATTTATGAATCAATTGTTATATTGGACTGGAGTTGTTTATGTAACCGTGTATGTTTTCCTTCCTTTTATTTTTTGTATTAATGGCAAGGCTGGCAATCCACTCCATATAAAAAACAAAAAAATCTGTGCATGCCCCACACAGTGTTTTAGCAAGACTAAAATAGGCCCTAATGCATGTGAATACAAATGGATCCCTCACTACTGGATTTTCAGCCAAAATAGCCAATAATTTGGCTAAAGTTGGCCCATCACATCCCTGAGCCCCTGTGCCACTGCACCAGTTGCATTATTGATAGCTACGCCACTAGCCCACACCACTTGAATAATGTTATGATGTTGCACACATGTAACGCAGTACTAATAGGAGGGTGCAACCTCATAGCGTCATCCCCTGCGTGCACAAGGACAATTCTGGGGCAGCATACTCAAAAGATCAAAAGTAAAACTACATATCTGTTGTTCTGGTATGTGGTGTTATCAAAGAAACCAGATGAGACTACTTGAATGTTATCTTGATTGACAATTATCCTTATGTTAAAAGGGTGCCATTTTCAAATGGACTAATAGTATACACATTCAACAAAATCTGTTATACTTTTATGTGCTGCATAGAAATGCAAAATATCATGCAGCAAGTTTGAGCTAAACTCCAGAATCTGGGATGCACACTTTACATCAGGATGTAAAAACCCTGACATGTTAGTATGTGGGAGGTTATATTCCCATAGAGGAGACTTTTCTGGGAATGGAATCAAAATAATGGGTGCGACAGCCAGTATTTTATCTTTCAGCATATCTTCTAAAAAAGCTTTTTACAAGCACATGATTCCCATGACGCTTGCTAACAGCCAGTTTGTTTATATTCCGCGGAGGAATTGATGGATGAACAAAGCAATGGACTGCCTGGTAGCACTACACAGGGCTCTTTAAATAAACCTGCACGGTGTGAGGCTTTCTCTCGTGGTGGGCCTCTGGCAGAGTGTGGGCAAAGCAGCCTTTTGGCTCTTGGCAATGTAAAACACATTTATTGATCCAGTTTAAGTTCCTTGGGCTTTATAGATTTGGTCCTTGCGGAATTTGTGAGAGAAAAATTAGTGCAGCTGGACATGCTGTAATGTCATGTTATGTATAACTGTAACTTAAAGTATCTGGTTCTTTGCATCATGCAAGCGGTGTTCACATTCCTCCAGACGCGCTCCTCTTGGTTTTCGAAATCTCTTGTGCTGGATGTAGAACCCTAGGAGGGAGTTGCCAGGAAAAAAGATTGAAGCTGGATGCAAGTGTTGCTGCTCTTCTTGTTACATTGGTGTTCCAGTTAGAATAAAGCTTTCAAGTATTTTTATACACGTTGTTTTTTTCTTTAAAATATTGGCGACGAGCTGCTGGAATGCCAGGTAACCCACGACACAAGGATTTTGGGCATGTTCTTTTTTGGAGGGCAATCACATTTTATTATTAGGCATTGGACGATGGAGGAGTTCTTTTCCATCAGCAGTTGCAGTAGTTGGTATAGACAGTGGTGGCCTGTATGACTTGGCCAGTCATTTCTGTGTGGTCTAAGCAACGAATGCAGATCCTTACTGATCACGGGCTGATATGGCAGTTGGGTGCGTCCTTTGAATACTTTGTCTAGTGGCCTCAGATGCATGTAGTGCTCCTTGACATTGATCTCCGTGTTTGTGTAGCTCTGTCCACACCGGAACGTCATTGCGCCTGTTCAAGCTGGGAAGTCACACAGCTTGAATTACATGCTGCCATTGTAGAATCCTTATTATCTCAAAAAGATCACGCTACAAGGTCATGCAGTGTGCAGTTAGGTGCCCCCACGGCCATCTTGGATTTTCATAGCAATTGTTACTGTGATGTAATTTTAGGATATTTTTGGGCAGCTAGGGATATATTACCGTTCTGGCAATTCCTAGGAGTTTATAACTAGCCAGTTCAACCACCCTAGTAAGACAACAGATCTTTTATGTTTATTTTTTATTCTGTTTGGATCAGATCAAAGTTGGCCAAATTGTCATGCAGATGCAGTGTTTCAGTGAACTAGTCCCATTCTCTTGGGTGAAGACATGACGCTTCACTACCCAGTTATGTTGATAATTATATATAAGCCTTGGAGAGAATAGCCATGAGTTTGCACAATTTTCTATATAGTCTCTGCGAGCATTCTGGCCAGCAGGAAGGAACCCTTGCATGAAATGGGCTGAGTGGAGAGCTTATTTCCTTAACTACTTAGAAACAATTGACGAAGAAGAAAAAATGTCTCCTGAATAGAAAAAAAAAAATTTCTTACATTCAGTGGGGCCAAGAGGATGGAAAGTATATGAACAGATGACTAGAGTTTCAGGTGGAGGAGACATTAATGTGTTTGATGAAGCTATGGGGAATTTTGACAATTACCTTGTGCCCAAAATGTGCATTGGCATTGTGAGATATAAATTCTTCAAAAGGAAGCAAGAAATGAATGAGACGATGAGTATGTAGCATCTCTTAGGAATGATCTTTGGATTGCAAATTAGGAGATTTGCAGGAACAGCTTATTAGAAATCAGGTTACTATGCATACTCGTGATCCTGCATTTCAGGAAAGGCTAAGGATGAATGGGGATGTAGACCTTAAGGATATTTTAGCAATAGAAAGGGAACTTGATCTATCCAGTCGTTTTAAGGCTGTAAAGACAGAGTTGAGATACTCCCATGAGGAGGTAGTAGGGAAAATAAGAGGCAAAGAATTGGTTAAAATGAAAAAGGAGAGTGTAAAAGGAATGAGTCTACCAAGGAGGGCCAAAGGTGTTATCATTGTGATAGAAACTCTCATGTGTCTTCAAGTAAGTTCTGTCCAGCTATCAGGCAAAAATGTTTGACATGTGATATGGTTGGATACTTGGCAAAAAAGTGTAGCTAAAAGAAGAATTTAGTGATGAAGAAAGTTGAGTCAAGAACATTATTGGTGAGGAAACAATTATAACTAAACATATTTTTAAGTTCTATTCTGAATATTGAAGAAAAGCAGGAAAAATGTTTTTTTAAAACTGTTGTGTTCAATGTCAATTAGGGGTTCAGAAGTACAGATGTATGCTGATTCTGGATGCCCATATACCATTGTAAATGAAGAATTTTGATAAACACCCAGAGGGGTTTTCGGGAGAGAAAATTGATTGGATAGGGTACAGACTTTTAGTCTTCAGACATAAGAACGGGAAAACGAATTGGAAACTGTACATCGCTAAAAGAGGTCCTTCGATTTTGGGATTCAGGATCATGGTAATCTACACATATTATTGAATCCCGATAGCCCAGACCCAGTTATGATAGTGTTGAAGTTCTCTGATATGTTCAGGGAGAAAATTGGTACGCTATCAGAATTTGAACCCTGCATAGTTTTGAAAAAGAATGCATGTTCCAAAGCTCACAAGGTAAGAAACATTCTCATTTATGATGAAGTTGAGAGAGAACTTGAGAAAGTTGTAAATTCGGATATAAGTGAGCCTATTGACGCTTCCGAATGGATATCGCACAAGAAGACCAGACTTTGTATTGACTTGCATAACTTGAAGAATAATATTATAGCAGAAAAATTTCCACTTCCCAAGATATCAGAAATGTTGACATTAGTGAAAGGTGCAAAAGGTAAAACTCCAGTGCAGGAAGAAAGTAAGAAATATACAGCTATTATTTGCCCAATAGGTTGGTATCAATATAAAAGATTGCCGTTTAGGTTAGCATTGTCTGCAGCTGTATTTCATAGACTAATGCATCAGTTATTTGAGAATTAAAAACGTAAGATGTTTCTAGGATGTAATCTAGATTTTTGGAAAAAATAGACAAGATCATGATGAGGTTCTGGAGGAAGTGTTGAGTACTTTGAAGTGAAGATAATTAACAGTAGAGTATTCCATGTGTATATTTTGTCAGTGACCTACTAGGGACACGTCTTGAGCGAAGGAGTTTCTACTAAACTGGCCTTAGTCGTGGCTATTCAAAATGCTTGGCAACCCTCTAGGAAAGAAGAAGTTATGTCATTTCTTGGCCTGATTCAATACTACTATAAGTTTGTGAAAGGTTTCTCACACAGGGTCTACAATGTTAGGCTACTTTTGCAGTACAAAACTGCATTTTCGTGGACTGAGGAGTGTCAAAAGGAGTTTGAGGACTTTAAAAAAACTGTTGTTGCAGCTCCTGCATTGAAATGTGTTGACCCCGATTTGCAGAATATCTTTAGAATTGCTGAGAGCAATAAAGTATTTGGGGGAGTACTGTCTCAAACATATGTTGAGGTGCAAAGAACCGATTGTTTCATATGCGTCTTGTGCACTATCACTAGTTGAAGAGAAGTTTTCCATAATTAAAAAGGAAACCATTGCATTTATATAAGCCTTGGAACATTTTAAGTCCTTTGGGGAAAACAGTGCATTGTTTATAGTGATCATATGCCATTAATCAAGTTATTAACTGCAGAAGGTTCATTTTAATGTTTCCGCAAGGATAGCAAGTATGTTGATGCGATTACAAGATAATATTTATAAAATAGAGGAAGTACATAGGAAAAAGTAATGTACTGGCTGATTTCCTGTCAAGGATGCATTTTGATATCCAATAATATGACAAAGGCGAATAGGAGGGATTTCATATTGCTCTGATTCATGACCGAGATGTAAAGTTTTAATGAGAAATAAGAATGCGCTAAGGATGCTGTTTTGCAAGAATGCTAAATTTTGGTAGAACATTGTTGGTCTAGGATATCTGAGGTTACGGACGAATTGGGACAATTTTGCGAAATTAGAAATGAATTATCGGTAATTCAGGATGTCATCTGTTAGGGTGACAGGAGTATTCAACCACTTACTATGAGAGTTGTCATAGTAGAAATTTGCACAAAGGCCACAGGGTATTATAAAAACTAAGCAGAGAGTTAAGAGGTGATATTGGTGCCCAGGAGTAGACACAGGTGTGGCAAGAGTGGTTAGAAATTGTGTATTGTACACTAGTTAAAAAAAATCCTTGAGCCCATAGTTCCAAAAAAACCTTGGGACACTGTGGAAGTAGACATTAATTTACTTATATGTTTCCGTCCAAATATATCATTGCCCTGATAGATGTGTTATCAAGATGGCCTGCTGTTAAAGTTGTGCATAAGGTAGACACAGGGAAGTTTTTAAATTAATTGACTAAGTGCTCATGGATGAAGGGTTGCTGGTTCAAATGATATTGGGGTCCAGTTCAATTCCAACTTGGCTAAGTGAGATTTTGAGAAGAAGGAAGTGAGACCTAGAACTACTTCACTTTATAATGCTAGCAGTAACAGAATGATTGAGAGGTTTAATAGAGTAATTAAGAACACGGTGCAACTGGCAATGATGAATAAAAATGATTGGGAAGTGCAAGTTTTCAAAACGGTATGGATGTATAGGACCACCCTCCATTAGGCTTTGGAAGTGTCTCTTTTGAGGATATGACTGGAAGAGGAGCTAAAATCAAATGTAATCTTCAGTGGTTGCTGCAAATCTCAAGAACTAATGTGTCAGTTGAGGAAGTGAGTAAGAAGATTATTGACGAGCATTAGAAATATGAAGAGATGTGTGATTCAAAAAAGGTTCAGAAGGTTTGGAGGTTAGAGAGGGAATGTGGGTGAAGCGTAAAAAAACCTTTGAAGTAGTACAGTTAAAGCCAGTTCTATGGAACTTCTCTAGAGTTTTACGTAATACGGTTCAAATGGGTGATAAGGTTTAAAACATCAAAAGGTTTGCGGTATTGAGGAGTGATTTGAAAGTGTAAAAAAAAGGGTGAGGTGATGTGTTGGGAAACCCTTTTCAATGTGATGAGTTGGAGTGTAATCCTGCTGGAGTCGAGGTCCAGATGGGGCGGAAGTGCTACCGGACATTAAAGGCAACTGGAAAAGGGACAAGTAATCAAAGAGGGGGCGGGAAAAGTGGGAGACAACATGACAGAACAAAGGAAACATTTAAGAAGGATTTGTGGCAGGAAGTGGGTGGGACAGCAGAGGGAAAAGGCCATTTTTAAAGGTGGGGGGTCCCTGTTCGTAGGCTGGTGGGTGGACATTTTCTTATATTTTTTGGAGAGTGAAACTGAGCCAACAAATAGGAAAATAATAACAAGAATTGGCATAGACAATAGGTCTCGCTTTTGGGACCTTATGTGTTTATCCTGAAATTTTGGCTAGGTTGTTGAGCATTGTGGGTGATGTGCATTATGTTGAACAGTTATAATGAAAAGTGATAAGCATTTTAGTTACTTTTATAAAAACCAAGACACCATTATATACAACTGAACAACCTGATTAAAAACAGATTTTAATATAAAAATGTCTTCTTTTTGTACTTATGTGGTACAGTGGTATTATGTGGAGTGTATTTGTTGCATTGAATAGAATGTAATTATGTGACGTGTACTTATGTGGCACTAAGTGTTATTACATTGCGTTTATTTATGTTGCTTTGAGTAGAGTGTAATTATGTGGTACTGAGTGTTATGTATTTATGTTGTATAAAAAAGAGCGTAATTGTGACGTGTAATTATTTGGTATTGAGTAGCATTTTGTGATTGTATTTATGTTGCATTGACTATAGTGTAAATATGTTGTGTTTAATTATGTGTCAGTGAGTGGTACTATGTGTAGTGTATTTATATTTTATTGAATAGAGTGTAAATATGTGATGTGTAATTATGTGTTACTTAGTGACATTAAGTGGAGTGCATTTATTTTGCATTGAGTAGAGTATAATTATGTGGTGTGCACTTATGTGGCACTGATTAGTATGTGGAGTGTATTTATGTTGCATTTAATAGAGTGTAATTGGGATGTGTGATTATGTGGTACTTAGTGGTATTATGTGGAGTATATTTATGGTGCATTGAGTATATTGTAATTACTTGGTGTGCACTTATGTGGTACTGAGTGTCATTTGGAGTGTATTTATATTGCATTGAGTATAGTGTAATTATGTGGCGTGTTATTACGTGGCACTGAGTGATATTATGTGGGGTGTATGTTGCATGTACTAGAGTGTATTATGTGGTATGTAATTATGTGGCAGTGAGTGTTATTATTTGGAGTGTCTATTTCTTTGAGTGTAGTATAATTATGTAGCATATAATTATGTGGCACTGAGTTGTATTACGCGGAGTGTTTTGTGTTGCACTGAGGAGAGTGTAATTATGTTGAGTGCAAATATGTGGCACTGAGTGGTATTATGTGGAGTGTATTTATGGTGGATTGAGTAGAATGTAATTATGTGGCATGTAATTATGTGGCACTAAGTGGTGTTATATGGAGTGTATGTTGCACTTTTTACAGTGTAACTACGTGGTGTAAATGTGGTTTTGAGCGTTATGTGGCGTGTATTTATAATGTATTGAGTAGAGTGTAATTATGTGGTGTTATTACGTGGCACTGAGTGATATGTGGATTGTATTTATGGTGGATTGAGTAGAGTGTAATTAAGTGGCATGTAATTATGTGGTACTGAGTGTTATTATGTGGGGTGTATGCATTAAGTAGAGTGTAATTATGTGGCCTGTAATGTGGTAGTGAGTGGTATTTTGTGTTGCATTGAGGAGAGTGTAATTATGTAGAGTGTAATTATGTGGCACTGAGTGGTATTATGTGGAGTGTATTTATGTTGGATTGTGTACAATTTAATTATGTGGCATGTAATTATGTGGCACTAAGTGGTGTTATATGGAGTGTATGTTGCATTTTTTACAGTGTAATTACATGGTGTAAATGTGGTATTGAGCGTTATGTGGCGTGTATTTATAATGTATTGAGTAGAGTGTAAATATGTGGTGTGTTATTATGTGGCACTGAGTGATATGTGGATTGTATTTATGTTGCATTGAGTAGAGTGTAATTATGTGGCATGTAATTATGTGGTACTGAGTGTTATTATGTGGGGTGTATGTTGCATTAAGTAGAGTGTAATGATGTGGCATGTAATGTGGTAGTGAGTGGTATTTTGTGTTACATTGAGGCGAGTGTAATTATGTAGATTGTAATTATGTGGCACTGAGTGGTATTATGTGGAGTGTATTTATGTTGCATTGTGTAGAGCGTGATTATGTGGCATGTTATTAAGTGAACGCGAGTGGTATTATGTGGAGTGTATGTTGCTTTTAGTAGAGTGTAATTATGTGGTGTATTTATGTAGTTTTGAGTGGTGTTATGTGTAGTGTGTTTATATTGTATTGACTAGAGTGTAATTATGTGGCGTGTTATTACGTGGCACTGAGTGATATTATGTGGATTGTATTTATGTTGCATTGAGTAGAGTGTAATTATGTGGTATGTAACTATGTGGTACTGAGTGATATTATGTGGGGTGTATGTTGCATTTTGTATAGTGTATTTTTGTAGCACGCAATTACGTGGCAGTGAGTGGTATTTTGTGTTGCATTGAGGAGAGTGTAATTATGTGGCACTGAGTGGTATTATGTGGAGTATATTTATATTGCATTGAGTGTAGTGTAAATATGTGGTGTGTAGTTTACTTAGTAGTATTTTTTGGAGTGTATCTATGTTGCATTGAGTAGAGTGTAATTGCGATGTGTGATGATGTGGTACTTAGTGGTATTATGTGGAGTGTATTTATGGTGCATTTACTATAGTGTATTTACTTGGTGTGTAATTATGTGGTACTGAGTGTTAGGTGAAGTGTATTTATAGTGCCTTGAGTATAGTGTAATTATGTGGCGTGTTAGTACGTGGCACTGAGTGATAATATTTGGATTGTATTTGTTGTATTGAGTACAGTGTAATTATGTGGCACTGAGTTGTATTATATGGGGTGTATGTTGGATTTAGTAGAGTGTAATTATGTGGCACGCAATTATGTTGCAGTGAATGGTATTATTTTGTGTATGTTGCATTGAGTGCAGTATAATTATGTAGCATATAATTATGTGGCACTGAGTTGTTCATGCGGAGTGTTTTTGTGTTGCATTGAGGAGAGTGTAATTATGTGGAGTGTAATTATGTGGTACTGAGTGGTATTCTGTGGAGTGTATTTATGTTGCATTGAGTAGAGAGTAATTATGTGGCATGGAATTATGTGGCAGTCAATGGTATTATGTGAAGTGTATGTTGCATTTAGTAGAGTGTAATTATGTGGTGTAATTGTGTGGTTTTGAGTGAAATTATGTGGAGTGTATTTATATATATTGTATTGAGTAGCGTGCAATTATGCGGCGTGTTATTACGTGGCACTGAGTGATATTATGTATATTGTACTTATGTTGTATTGAGGAGAGTGTAATTATGTGGCATGGAATTATGTGGCACTGGGTGGTATGTGGGGTGTATGTTCATTTAGTATAGTGTAATTATGTGGCATGTATTTATGTGGCAGTGAGTGGTATTTTGTGTTGTATTGAGCAGAGTGTAATTATGTTCAGTGTAATTATGTGGCACTGAGTGGTATTATGTGGAGTGTATTTATGTTGGCTGGAGTAGAGTGTAATTATGCAGTATGTAATTACGTGGTGCTGAGAGTGTTATAGGGTTAGTTATTGAGGTAGAGAGTTAATGCAAGAGAATTTTTGAGAATTTGTGTTGTGAGTGATAGCGTGTGAGAGATATTATTTTATATTTCCTGCTGAAATAGTTTGTTTTTGAGAGTTAGTGAGTGGGAGTTTATAGTTATTTTGTTAGTGAGCGAGTTTTTAGAGTGAGTTATTGAGATAGACGGTGAGTTAGTGTGAGCGAGCTAGTGAGCGTGAGTTAGGCACTAAGTGTATAAGTTAAAGTGAGTTAGTTTATTAGAGAGGGAGTTCTATTTGGAGAGCGAGAGTTAGCTAGTGAGATAGAGATGGGCGTGCGACAGAAGGCAATAGACTGCTGGAGAGAAAAAAGAGGAGGCAGGAAAAAAGAGAGGGAGAGCGTGTGATGAAAGCACAAGGGAGGTAGAGAGGGGGAAGAAAATGAAAAACGAGCGACGCATAATAAACGTTCCATGAGACACGTGTGAAAATTAGGCCCCTGGGGGGGGGGAGGTTAAGAGTGGGAGAGAAGAGAAGAGGCAGCTAGGGGAAAGAGCGGGAGCGACGGAAAGAAGGGGAAAGTAAAGCGTGGGAGAAGGAAGGCAGGTGAAGAGGAGGATGGGTGTGTGTCAGGAGGCAATAGACTGCTGGAGAGAAAAAGAACGGCAGAGGCAAGAAAAAAGAGGGAGAGAGCGGGTGAGGAAAACAACTTTAAACTGTGACTTTTAATTTCCTGGTTACTATCAGATAGCGGGTATTTCAGGATGAAGAGAGATCCTGGCTACATGACCTACGGCTGGCAAAAGCACGCTATGATTTGGGGCCAGATGGTAGCCGTGACTCAGTCACTGCCCTCGCTCACACATACACTGTACTTTTCTAAAGGATAAGTGTGGAAAAGATGGGGGGAAAAAAAAGCGTAACAACTAAAATGTACATCTATATGTTAGAAGAAGGAAGTGTTTCAGTGTTTAGTGCTGAACCTTGAGTAAACTTTAACAATAGTTTGAGGCTTCCCTTCTACCAAACCCATTAACGCAGCGCTCATTTGTTTCCCAGCTAGGCTGTACTCCACATACATGTAAACAATGAGTGCATCAATGAATATCTGAATCAACAAGTCATTTTTATCGAAGCTCAAAGAATTTTCTACAGTTTTAAAAAAAACATACCCGAGTTTGTAAAACATACTTATCTGATTGTAACTGCTAATACTTTTTAATAATAAGCACGTCAAACACACGTTAAAAGTAAGCCCCTAGAAAGGAGGGGGGGTTAAGAGTGGAAGAAAAGAGAAAAGGCAGCTAGGGGAGAGAGCAGGAGAGATGGAAAGAAGGGGGAAGGAAAGCGAGGGAGAAGGAAGGCAGTAAATATTAACCCTCCCATAAAATATTGCATTAATTAGTAAGGCTTCCTCACCAACACAGCCCTCGGAACCACAGAATATCTCACCTTGGCAAACAAATAGCAAAGCATCTCTGCTTCACACAAATGACAACCACACCGCAACCAAAAAACAAAGGTTCGGATCCCCTTACTGTACAGATCACTTTCAACCCAGTATGCCTTGACAAAACCATCACCACTACCAACAAAGTGAAAATCAAATCCTACCTCTCCTTCAAGCTTTCTTCTTTCAAGCTGTTAAAGGGGGAGCAAAAACACTCTTTATTCTCTGATCAAGAACTTAATTTCTTCACAAAAGCAGTACAAATGCCATAAAGATGAACATTTCATAAATAAAAACTTGGATAAAAAAGTCCACCCTTAAGCCTTCCTTTCTGCCAAACTATTTCACTGTCTCAAACTTGCCCATCCTCCTCAGAATCCTGGAAGAACAGATATCCTGCAACTCAGTTTCCTGTCTGTAGCGCAGCCACCTGCACTGGTCGCCTTCTCTAGGACTCTTACCAAAACCAGAAATCATTGCCATAGATTTCGATGCAAATTTAATAATGAACTGTCTTCTGGATCCCAAGTTAGGAAGGTAACTAAATCAGTCTACCGTCAAATGCGATTAGCCAAAAGGCTCTAACCAGACCCCGCCATGCTAGAAGATGTGGGGAGTCGAGATAAAGCAATTGCAATATCAAGTAGAAACAGAATATACATAAAAAATCTTCAAGTACTGCAGACTCAAAGCTGCCTTACTGGCTATGAGAACGAGGAGAGGAGATCACTTAAGAACAGTGTTACCATCACTGCACTGACTATCAGGCGAAATAAAATGTTCAATTTTCTCTACAAATTACAGTTACAAGTTACCCACATGAACATGGAATATATATAACATCACAAATATGAGCCACAAAAGATAATGCCAGTCATCAGGAGGAGCAGAGTTAGGTAATAAACTGCTTGGTAGGATACAGTGAAAAATAAACATTTTAAGTTCCAGTGGCTCTCAGTTCAAACTTAACGCCACACTCAATCCATGTCCCCAGGGAAGCATAGTGTCAGGGAGCAGAGGCTGCTAAAAGGAAAGAAAAGGAAAAAAAAGTTTAACGAGGAGAGGAGGAGGCAGCAGGGGGAGGGGAGAGAGAAGGGGGCCTGCGCCTGTTTCCCTTGCGTGAGCGAGCAATAGGCCATCTGTTTGCAAGTTAATTACAAACAGATGGTTTCAAAGCTCGCTCCCACAAGGGAATCGCCAAATGTGCAGGCGTTGCCATTCAAAGCAATGAAATGCATGCACGTTTTTGACTGCAAAACTGAATCGATTTCTAAAGGTCTCCTCCTATGTAGCGCATGCGCTGCGTAGGCGAGACCTAACTAACGGATACTTGTGCAGAGAAGGGGAGAACCCGCTAAACAGTAATATAAGCATACAGGCTAAAGAAAAAGAGGAACTACATCAGATTATTATATTTAAGCATGGGGTTGTTTTTCTTTCTTTCCTTGTGGATATTTTTTTGTTCCTAGTCACTAAACATTGTGGAAACCTTTGGGTATCGGGGGAGGGGTGGAGTGCCAAAGATAACTGCTTCAGCCTGACTGAATTCTCTCTTGAAATTCCAACCTTCCTGGGTTCATAGTTAAGGAAAAAGGAGAGAGCAGTGAGAAAGATAGCAGCAATAGAGGGGCAAAATAAAATAAAGAGAATAGCGAATTACCTGGCTTTTCTCGGGGAATGTTGATGGAAACATTATGAAGACCATGAAGGTTAAAGAAAAGAAGAAAGAGTTACTATCTAGATGCTGAGAAGAGAAGGGAGAGAAAAGAGCTCTTAAAGAGCCGCAACTGTAACACTTTTTTTTTATCACAATAAAGCCATTGTTCATAAAACCCAACCGGATAAGCCTCCTAAGCGTTATTTCCGCTCATCCATACACAATTACCTAAAATCCTCCCAAACTATCAAAAGGTCTGCTGAGGTCTCATTTTGATAAAAACAAATATTACATTTCTGTGTTTGCGTTACATGTGCCACAGATAATAGGATTTTACCAATGAACCATCTGTATAGTTTAAGGGGTATCACAGCAGAAAATTGTACAACAACTGCCTAATAATTGAAAACAAAACACACTTCCTGATGCATTTATTACCATGTAAGTGGTGGTAGATAAAAAATCAATCCTAGATGCTTATCTAAATCATTATGAAATACAAGAGTAAGATTTAATTAATGGGTTCTTACGTCTCAATGCATCTACTAGGCAAGGTGGTTACACATTGTTAAAAAATCTTTCAGTATTTTTCCTATCTTGGCTTTGATTGGAGTTTGTAGAATTTAAACATTCATTCAACAGATAATTAACAATATCACTTGACACTGTGATGCCTGCTAATTCAATTAAATGCCATTTGAGAATTTGTAGTGGTTTTATATTATCAGATATTAGACCATAGTATGAGACTAAATTAAACCTTTCTGAATTATGTATAATTAGAAGAATTACCCAGAACTGTTCTGACTCAAAGTTGGGTGATTTACATTGAATATAGGTAATCTCGTTATTTATATCTGCTGTCCTTATATGTGCAGTTGGAGCTTATGAGAATAGCAGTGTTCAAGCTACAAGTGCTAAATGCTATTCTCTTCTTTATCTTTAAGACAGTATGTATCCTGTAGTAAAATTATGCTTGGATTAAAATGTTTGAGCCAGGCAAAAACTGCATCTCTTTTCCACGTAGTATTTAAGCCTTTTTCCTTGTAACTATCTATGACTAGTGTAGCCTTCTTAAAAAAAAAATAGAACAACTCTACCAATGAGTAAGCTCACAATTGAGCCAAGAATAACATTATTGATAGTGATATAATGAACCATAACTCTACACTTCCATCTCTCCTTTGTTTTCACTTCTTCTATTCTTTCCTTCTTTTCAGTATGGCCAGAACCCACTCTTTGGCCCTCCCAGTGACACCCTCCATCCACAGTTTAACCCCATCCTACAGTTTCTGGGATGCCTACCTCAAGCTACCTAAGCAACCTTAAGTGTGGTATTGATCTACTTAATATGTTGTTTGCTACAGTGGTTTACCCCAAGCTGAGATAGGGGAAAAGAGAAGAAAAAATAAATAAAAGGGAAATAAAAGAGAAAAAGGATTAATTGATATCACATTGTTATGAGACTAAAATCATATCCCAGTGCAACAATTAATGTGATTTTGTAACATGATTCTGCTTAGATTCTAGAAATGTCTGAGCTTCTGCCACCTCAGATAGAACATGGAAGTAGCCTGACCAGAGCATTTTAGGCTTGGCTAATTGTATAATTTGCTTCTAGGTTGCGAACAGCTTAAAAACCCATCGGCGCTGAGGTGTCTAATGACATATCTAGGAAATCCTGAAACTAAAATGATCATCAGCCTTACTTATCTTCAATTGAATGTTTTTGGTAAAAACCTTTTCTCTCACTCTAAAATCTTCAAAATAGTCTAATAAACTCTGAAGTCTACTTCCCTCTTTTGGTAGAGCGAAGGGAAATTTGATCTTTAGCAATTGAAAGATCATTGAGTTTTACTGAATGTTTTAAGATTAGTTTAGTAGTGTTTGATATAGCCCTTTTCTAAGGGTCACCGCCAAATGTTTTGCCTTCCACCTCCCCTTTTTATGACCTTGTTTTTGCTGGCTTTAGGACTCTGCACACTTTACCATTGCTAACCAGTGCTAAAGGGCATTTGCATTTCTCCCTAAAATATGGTAACATTGGCTCACACCCAATTGGCATATTTTATTTATTTATAAGTCCCTTACACCATGCACTAAATGTGCCCAGGGCCTGTAAATTAAATGCTACTAGTGGGCCTGCAGCAGTGCTTGTGCCACCCACCTAAGTAGCCCTCTAACCATGGCTCAGAGCGGCCCCTGTAGGGCCTGTGTGTGTAGTTTACTGCCACTTCGACTTTGCATTTAAAACTACTTGCCAAGCCTTAAACTCTCCATTTATTACAGCAAAGTCACCCCTAAGGTAGGACATAAGTAACCCTAAGAGCAGGGTGATGTGTACCTAAAAGGTACCATTAAAAAAAAATTTAAAGTTCAACAGTAGTTTTTTTCCCCATCTTTTTAGCAAAATTTTTATGGCCATAATGGATTTACAAAACAGAAATCTTCTTGATTTAATGGCATATTCGGCTTCGTGGAACAAAATGCCTAGGTATGGGAAAGTGGGGGTAGAATCTAAAAGACTAGCATTGATATACATAATCTTTTTCCTTTTGTTGGTGCCTAAACCACAGTTCATGGAAAACGTTTTAGTACAGTTAATATTTAGATCTAAATTAGACATGAAGATATTAAAAGATGTTATCAGACGTTGAAGGGCAAGGGGCGTTCGCGCTATAATGACCGCATCATCTGCGTAAAGAAGCGCAGGGATCGGTCTTTTAGCTACCATAGGTATGTCCCTGAACGCTTGCAATAGACTTTTTTCAAGGTCATTTATATAAAGTAAGAATAAGAAAGGGGCAAGAACGCACCCCTGGCGTAACCCGCGCCCTATGTCAATCGATCTTGTACATTCTCCATTTCTACCATATCGTACAGTTGCAGTAGCACCTGAATATAATTCTCTAAGGTAATAATTTTTTCTTCCACTCCCCGATTTTCTAAAATCAACCCTAGTTTACTGTGTGAAACACAGTTGAACTCTGACGTTAAGTCAACAAATAAAAAGTAAATCCTCTCCCTCTTGGCCCTAGTGTATTTTTGTTGCAGAATGTATAAATTTAACCCTTGATCTATTGTTCCAACCCCTTTTTGGAACCCGTACTGGAGGTCGCTGATAACAGCGTTATCTTCCGCCCAACTATGTAATCTACTTAAAATAATTCTTCCAAGGATTTTCATGGAAGAATCCAGTAAGGAGATTAATCGATAGCACGTACATTGTTGCCTATCTCCCTTTTTAAATATGGGCACAATAACAGAAGTAAACCACAAGGGAATCAAACCCATCTCAGTGGAGGCATTAAATAGTTGGACCAGAATAGGGCCCCACAACTCGATGTTACTTTTAAACAGATCCGATGGTATTCCGTCTGGGCCCGGAGCTTTGCCTCCCAGTGTTGTTTAATGCTCGCATTTACCTCTTCCAGGGGGATGTCTAGTTTCATACCCTTAGCCCTCAATTCACCCATACTTGAAAGTGGCGATTGTTGCACCATATACAGGGTGCTATACAGTTGGGCGAAATGGTTTACCCATTTCTCCTCTGAAATCGCGATTTTAATGTGTGCTTTAGTATCGTCAGAGAAGAATGGGGCATTTACTGCTTTCCAGAAAGTAGTTATATCACTACTCTCTGAGGCCTCACATAGTGTTTCCCACGCACCCGTTTTAATTGCTGCTTTCCTTTTTTTCAGTGCCTCATAGTAGGTTTTCCTCGACTCCTTAACCAATAGGGAATCACGAGGAACCGTGTGGAGAGCGTGTTTAAGTTTCGTGTGGGCCTTTGTGCATGCAGAATCAAACCAACTTCTAGTCACCTCCTTACGATTTTTTGATTCAGCCCATAAAATATCCCTGATATAAAATGCAATAATGTCCAAGTGTTTTAGAATGCCCTTGCTGTCAGCATTCTCATCCAAACAGATCAGGAAACTTGTCGGACACCTGGACATTAAATTAGCCATAAAATCATCAGAGACCACCCTACACCATTTAAGGGAATAACCGTTCTGTCTTCTCATGCTTACGTCCTGGACAATTTGCCTGTTATATATCAAATTTGTTAAGCCAGCAGTGGTTTTATTTCCAGTTTTTAAATCTAGGTTTGTTGATGTTTTGCTTTAGATTCAGTTTGATCGACGATTTTAAAATCCTACATTTTAGCTGGATCAAATCTTTTTTAAATGGCCATGTAAACTATGTTGCATTGAGTCTTTGATCAAGTTAATTTCAGTTGGATTGGATGTCTTTAATGAAGCTGGATTACTTAACTATCAGCAGCCCGGTGACGGTGCTTAATCTTGTATGCTCTGTAGCACTATATAACAGTATTAAGCGGCTATATGTCGGAAGTAAAGCAGAAAATTCCAAGTATTGACTACTCACAATTTCAATATAAGTCCACCCATACTTTTATCAAAATAAAAGGCGAGATTTAGTGCATCCTGTAGGCGTCTTTGAACATGTATAAGGAATCTAAAAAGAGCATGTTTAACACATACAGCTTCTGCTGCCTACTGAAGTCTTCCTCTTATTTCCGCTCATGGCTAAGCCAACCCTACTTTGTTCCTATCACTATAGTCATAGTCATAGTCAAAGATTTTTATTGAGCACAACTTTTCACCGTGAGGTCTCAAGGCGCTTGCAGCCATATCGATTTATCCTGAGAAAGCATCAGCCGAAGAAAGCACAAAATAGAGTAAATCCGAGAGGAAGATCTACTTAGAAAACAACCTGGTTTTTAAAGCCTTGCGAAATTGCTTGTGTTCAGAAACTAAGAGAAGGTGAGGAGGCAATTTGTTCCAAAGAAGAGGCGCCAGATAAGAAAAGGAGAGCTGACCGTACCTAGCGGTGCGGACACGTGGTTGAACCAACAGTGATTTGCTACTAGATCTCTGGAATCTCTTAGGGATATACCGGTTCAGTTTATCCTGAAGATATCTGGGCCCCTTCTTCTGAAGAGATTTATGTGCTATGCTCAGGATCTTAAAATGGCTCCTCTGACGAACAGGAAGCCAGTGAAGCTTCCTCAGGCAAGGCACAGATGCAGTTCTGGGCGGGAGGTCTAAAACCAATCTAGCAGCCGTGTTCTGAGGAGTCTGCAGTTTTGCCAGAATATCTTCGTTTAGCCCATAGTACATAGCGTTACCATAATCAAGATGGCTGATAATCAGGCCTTGGACCAATGGTTTTCTGGCTTCTATAGGGAGCCATCTAAAGATCTTCCTAAGACTGCGCATAATTCCATAACATGTCCCTGTCACTTTAGTGATGTGATATCTCATGGACAAGGTGCTGTCAAGAATAATTCCCAAATTCCGAACAGCTGACTTCGGGATAGGACACTCCCCCAATTCAGAGGGCCACCACTCATGGGTCCAACACTTCTCCGCCCTACCAAACAGAATTATCTCTGTCTTGCTGGCGTTCAGCTGGAGTTTATTTCTCATCCAGTTGCTTAACTCAATCATACAATCCATGAAACGAGAACGAGTGTCGACGAGATCCACCCCGCATGTGATAAGCAGCTGGGTATCGTCGGCATACGGCACATTTCCAAAGCCGTGATAGTTGATGATTTTAGCCAGCGGTGTTAGATAAAGATTAAAGAGTAACGGACTCAAGATCGACCCTTGGGGTACTCCGACTGAAACAGGACGCCCACTGGAGACCAGAGAATCGACACGAATGGAAGAGAGGCGATCAGTCAGATAGTTACCAATAAAGCCTAAGGCCCCTCCTCTGACACCTATCTCCCACAGACGATGTTTAAGGATGCTGTGGGAGATGGTGTCAAATGCGGCGGAGAGGTCCAGGAGGATAAGAATGACAGAATCGCCTCAATCCACCGTGAGCCTGATGTTATCCACTAGCTCCACAACAGCTGTCTCCGTGCTATGAGCAGCACGGAAACCCGACTGAGAGGGATCAAGGACTCCACGCGTCTCTATGTAGTCAGCTAGGCGTTTGTTCACTAGATGTTCCAACACTTTCCCCAAAAAAGGGAAGCAGAGATATCGGCCGATAGAGGGATGGTAAAAAGGGGTCGTCCGAAGGCTTCTTAAGGATTGGTTTTACTTGGGTGCGTTTCCAATTTTTTGGCACAACGGCTTGTTCAAGGGAAGAGTTATAAATAGCAGTGAGGGAGTTTGCTAACAGCGGCAAGATGGTAGCACAGCGGCGCGGTAGAAAAGGGTCCAAAGGAGAACCAGATTTTATTTTTCTTAAGGTCTCCAGTGTTTCGGTGACTGTAATCGGATCTAATTCAGTCAGATAGGGAAATTCATTACAATCCGATGAAGACAGTGGGGGGCTCCAGCTGTGCTCTAGCGAAAGTAGTCCCATCTCTGTATTGGGAAAAGAGGAGTAAATTAATTTGATTTTATTATCAAAAAACTCAGACACTGATTCAACCCAATTTTGGGAAGGATTAAAAGGAGCCTGTTCAGCACGCGGGGAAGTAAATTCTTTAAGTATCTTGTACAGTTCTTTACTGGAACTAGCTGAATTGTTTATGCGCTGGGTTAAATATTCCTTCTTGGCCATTTTAATGTTCTTTGTATAACATGAGTGGAGCATTTTATACGTAGCTCTATCTTCTTCTGATTTGGTTTTCCGCCAATTACGTTCGGCTGCTCGGCTGGCTTGTTTATCAATTCGTAGGGCGGCGGTAAACCATGGACAGGCCACCGATTTAGTTTTGACATTCCTTTCCGGAATGATAACATCTAAAGTATGGGCAATAGCAGATTCAAACTCGATCACCCTTTGCTCTAAGGAAAGAGCCAGATTCTGTGACGGCTTAAAATTGAAAACTTCAGATGTAAGTTTGCACCATTGTCCAATCGGCACTCTTTCCCCATTAGTCAAGGCGGCTGAAGCCTGGCAAGGGAGATTAAATTTTATCAAATAGTGGTCAGTCCAGATCATGGGAAGGGGATCTTCATAACTAACTTTGGAGGAACTTGTAAAAATTAAATCGAGAGTATGGCCTGCTAGATGCGTCGGGCCATTTACTCTCTGGGTAAAACCAATACTCTCCATTGTCTTTATTAAGTGACCGGTTTCAGGATCAGTAGAGCATTCAGCATGGTGGTTAAAATCTCCAAGCAGAATAAAATTATCCGTAGCCAAAGCGTGTGAGACTATTGTTTCTAGTAGAAAATTGACAAATCCGGTCTTAAGGCCAGGTGGTCTGTAAACCAAGGCAGCTCGCCAGGTTTCAGTACAGGAAATTTTAATACTGACTATCATAATTTCTGCTAAGGGACTTAAAAAGGATTCTAATTGATTGATCTCAATAGGGGCCTTGGCAGCAATGGCTATGCCACCGCCTCTCCATCCTTTCCTATCCAACCTAGTTAAAAGATAATCCCGGGGAAAGGCGGAAGCAATATCAGACGAAGATTGGCTGTGAAGCCAAGTTTCTGTAAAGAAACATAGGTCAGGTTTCTCTGATTCAAGTAAGTCCCAAACCTCAGAGGCATGTTTAGGTATCGATCGCGCATTGAGGTAAAAAGCGGTTGTAGCCTCATCTTTCCTTTGATCGCCCCCATCCGAAGTAGTGTTTTCCCTAGGAGCAGGGTCGACATTTAACTCATCTTTCACGAATCCTGATGAGAAACTAATCCTGATGAGAAACCATCGAGTGTTCCCTATTTAAGTGCTTTCTCAGTTTCCACAGGTGTCTGACGAGGAGCGGGCCAAGGGAAAACTAAAATATTGGGGGGGGGGTCCTGGAAGCTCCTTGTGGCTGCCCTGCATCAACATCACAAGTGGTGCACAGGCACAGCGGCATTGTGTAGCTATTCTCTGGCGTCCTCTAATCTCTCACATTTGACACAGCAGACTCCCTGCCATCAAAACCATTGAAAGTTTAAGGAAACAAATATCTTCAGTTTGTGACAGTTGTCATTGAGCTTCTCATTGTTTTTGCTCCTCAAATGCAAGTGTGAGTGACCTTGGTTCACAGTTGAACAACAACAGAACTTCAGCATCTCAGTATTGCTCAGCTTGGGCCCCTATGATGGAATTTCCTTTATCTTAAATTTCTGTTCAGAAGCTGAATCTTTTATGTAAGCTTGATAAAGTAATAAGGTATAATGGCAAGAGTGTTTAAACAGGGTTGTTAAGCAGAGGTTTGCTGAACCCACTTCCTCACAGAAGATTCAGGATGCTCTTTGGAAACACACCATTCGCCATTACTGTTCCACTTTGGCAATTGGTGATAGGGCTCTGTATCTTACCCTAGAGTTAACCTGCTGGGAGAGGTTTGGCGTATAGTATGTTTTTATATGGGGCTAACACGTGGAGTAGTGTGTTGTCCCCTTGCCCTTGCAATGGCAGGGCAGAACCATCGTTGCTTCATTTAATGTATTTCTGTGATTTTTGTTGTACATTTTTCGAGCTCGGTCTTAAACCCACACTGAAAAAGTTAGCCTTTCAGAAGTGTTGAGTGGCTTTAACATTTCTTCATATGTTAAAAAGCCAAGATATTCGTTACAGTGTAAGCTGGCCATTCTAAGCAGAAAATCGATTGAGGGGAGCCAGTAGGGTAGCTGTGAAACTGTGGGCGTCTGTTTTTACCTTTCCTTTTAATCTGAAAATTTATTGTGGTGGATTATTGATTTTAATGTTTTTATCTAATATTAATGAATTGAGAATGTTATGAAGGGATGTTATTTATGATATCTGTTTTTATCTACTCGTTTTTATACTGGTTTTATCTTAAACGTTTATAATCTAATTAAGATCGAATAAAGAGTATTGGAATGAAATGACATACTGTTGAGTTGACCTGTGAAAAAGGTTACGTTCAGATCTATGCATTTTTTGGATTACAGCTCTCACAAACAGGAACAGGTAGCAGGTTTGAGCTGACAAATTGGCTCCAGGCTAGCTAGAGAAAGCACCTTTAAATGTTGAACAAGCATATGTGGCCATGTATCAGTCTGTATAGCTAAATTAAAAAAGCAATGAGATGGAAAATAATGGTAAAATATTGCTTTACTTTGAGACCAATAAGGTAAAAGAATCGTACTCAAGGGATGGTTAGAAGTTGAACATTTCAGATATTGTCATATTATGGGGAAAAACAGACGGACCTTCAGAAAATATAAAAATCAAGTCTGTCTGATAATAGTCTGTATAAAAATGTTTTGAAAGGTTTTTAGAATGCCATTCAGCAGTAATTGTGTTACATGCTAATGATATGAGAGCTCCTAGTGTTTGAATTCCCCTATTTGTAAAGAGCAGGGAAAAAAGGTTAATTGTCCCAGAGAACTGGATCACCATGAATCACAGGGATTCTGTAGTGTCTTCTTATATCCAACAATGCTTCAAAGATGGATGGAATATAATGACTTGTATACAAATTAAGTTTTAAGTATATTAATCTTGGTCAAAAATGTTTTTAAATCCATAAGATATGACCCTGATGTAGTTGGCATAAAGCTGGGTCGATTGGATTTCCATGTGGTCTAACTTTTGTCACTTACATTGATGGTGATAGCATATTATCCGTCAGAACTAAACCCTAACGTAGAGGAAGGCCGATGAAGTGTTTTCTCATATCCATCCACATACAAAAAAGGTCTAAATTTAAATTTCATGTCCTTAAATTAAATTGCATACGTGTGTCTGAGGAATCTGCAGCACATACTTAGATCAAAAAACATATTAAAATGGAATAACCTGGATGGCTGTGATGCTCAGGGAGCCTCACATACTTACCTTGAACTGCCCAGTAGTATTGTTTTAGCTCAGTCAGGGACCACTCACCTTTAGTTGAAGCTCATAACATATAGAGAAATATGGGGATTATTGGTGTTTATCTAATCTGGCTCTTCCAGATAAGGAAATTGTTTTTTTTATTCATAAAGAGTAAAAAACAATCTGATTAAGTAGTTATTTTGCCTCTCAAAAGATGGCCCTTTAAAATATAACTCACGTTTTCCCAGCATCATGTTTTGAACCGACTATGACACAAATTCTTGAGACTCTGCTGAACATAAGCCAGTTTGGGTCTGGATTTTATTAATAGCATCATCATCTTCAAACACTTTGTTTTTCGCGACCACAGTGACAAAGGTTTTCATATATGAAGCATCACTGTGAGACGGCAGACATGTTCTAAGGCTTCTTTAAATCAAGAATTACCTAGAAAGACTACCATTGACAGCTGTTGTGCTTTCTTTATATGCATTTAAGACTCTGTCAAAGATATTTTCAGTGTCTAACATTGTGATCACCACAGAATAATGAGATGTCTCCAACCAGTCGATTAAAGCAATCAAGAGAGGTCTCCTGGGTGATGGTATCCTAATCAAGGATGAAACAATGTACCAAGATAAAGTGTGCTTATTATATTGGAGGATCTTCTGGTAAGAGATTCACTCAAAAAGTGGTTGCTCTAAAGATTGAATGTAATTGTTTCAAAATTCAATGAAGAACAGGGCCTCCACCTGACATTACTTCCTCTGCTACACAACAAAAGTTTGGAATGAGTACTCTTTGAAAATGCTAACAGATCACACCTTGCAAAGATGTCCATGTGAAGCAAGTAAATCTTTACAACCTTCTTACAAGACAAAACAACTCATCTGAGAAAGTAATACTTCTTCTAACATCCACTGAATATACAAAATAATCAGTGAAAAATATTTTAATTTTGACCAGTATGACCTATTACACTTAATTCAATTCTAAACCCCTCATTCCCGAACATGCAACAGCTACATGTGAAAAAATTTGAAAAAGGCAGATAGGTCCTCCAATTCGTCTTGATTTAGGACTATTCTTTGCCTGCTTTACTCAGAGCTGGCTCATTTCATTACCTATACATAAAATCAAATTTGTGAACTTAGGAACTGCTTTCCTCAGACCTGCATAAAAACTACCCTTTAGATATCAGTCAGCATTTAACTCCAAAATCCACATTAAGCTCAACAGCATTTGTCATTCCCTGTAATTTAGGATTTAGGAAACGATTCAATACCAGTATGAATACCCTTCAGAATAGAGCTCTCTACCTAAATGATTTTGAAAGTGCTAATTTACTGGAATTTTTACATCTCTACGAGATACCTAGGACTTTTCTACTTGCCAGCCTGTGCTGTGTGGGAACGATCTTGGATTGATTCTCTTTTGTGGAGATACATCTGCGTCCATCAACTCGTACCACTCTCTTGCATTGGGCCTCAAAGGTTCGTCATATCAATCTCACTCTTTACTTTTCACTGAAGTGAATGACAATGAAAATCCTTACCTTCTCTACACCTTAGTTGTGTACCATTGGAAACCATGGCTCACATGAAAAACACATTGGAGAAAATAGAGAAAAGCTAAAGGAGATATACATGGACAGTTCCCCTTCCCGATCTCAAAATCCGAAATGCTGCAAATGGGAACCACTCTTGGAGAAATGATAGAGGCAGCATTGCAAAAACTATAAATACACAACGAGTTATCTCAAAATCCTTGTTATGCTCATAAATACCCCAAAAAGTAAAACGTAACACTCCCAATGAATGTCTGACAGTGAGGAGATGCAGAGACTACCAGTATAGCATTCCTTGACCATGGAACAAAACACAACATACAGGGGTAGTGCTGCTGAGAATTGCAGACTGAGGTTACATCATTTCAGAAACTCCAGAGTATCAAAAGTGTTCACAAATAGGAAGTGGGAAAGTGCAAAAAAGGTGCGGGCCAGGAGAGATTCAGTGCAGTCTAGTTCATCACCAGCAAATAACCAGGGGCCGTATTACAGAAGGTGCCCTGGGGGCGCAACAGGAGCTTGCTCCTGCTTTGGGCACCCCCGGGCACTTTGATATCTAAGAAGGGGCTGCAGAAACGTCTACGGCCCCATCTGTAACACCAATAGCGCTGGCACACTTAAAGAGCCAGGGCTACCTTCAGAGGGCGTTCCCTCAATTGCATGGGGATGTGGTCCATGCAAATTAGGGAATCCCATTGCCTCTTTGCCAGCGCCCTATTGTAGACGCGGGCACAGAGGCAAAGACTTTCTCAGGAGGTGCACTGACTGTGCACCACCTCAAAGTTGGTGCATTGTCAGTACACTCCCTGAGAGAAGCCCTCTGGAGGGGGGAAAAGAGGGTCCTATGACCCCTCAGACATCCCCTTGCAGGCGGGTGAAGTCACTTACTGCAACCACCTGCAAGGGGATCCCTAATCCCCTTTAAAAGGGCAGGTGGGTTGCCTCCTGCACAGTGAAACAAAGAGCTGCTGATTCAAAGCCACTCCATATTTCACTTGAATGCATAGCCCCCAGGGTGACATGAGTTCATGGATGCCCTGGGGGCAATGCGTTCTATGTGATAGGGCGCACTTTCTATGTTTGCGCATGGCGCACCTCTGTTAAGGTGTGCCAGGCGCATACAGGAAAAGTGCACCCTTATACATAATATGGCCCCAGGACTCATTCCCAGGCAAGATTGTGGTGGTCATCTAGCTGACTGATATGTCCTGCAGGTGCAACACCTTGCAACGAAAGCTACAAGATCTGTTCCTCTGATTGCTCTGTTGCCAATATTGTTCTTCACATTACCAGCCCCATGGGCCAATCCAGGGCCGGACTGGCCGTTGCAGGCACCGGGTGTTTCCCCGGTGGGCCGGAATGGTGGGGTCTGGTTTTGGACCGGCGGGGACCATTTTTAGGTCGAGGACCGTTGGTCAGAGATTTAATGTTTCTGAGTAGGGGGCTTGAACCCGCGCGTCTTCTCCATTGGCTGGCTTCCTAAATGGAGGGCAGCCATTGGACGAGAGGGGAGTCACTCCGTTCAAGCCCCGTCTTTTTCGGATTCGGGGGCGTTTTTTTTAAGCTTCTTTCTTGTTTTCTTTCTATCCTCTTCCCATTGGCTGGAATTTTACCTTCCAGCCAATGGGAAGAGGAGAGAACGAAAACCACGCCCCCGAATCGGAAAATGTCGGCGCTTTGCTGAAGCCATTTCAGCTTGACGGCCGTCGGAGAAGCAAGGGATCTCACGCTATCGAGAGGCAGAGGTCTATTATTAACTATTCCCCATTTGAACCTCCTAACTACCAAATTGTCATGTACTCATTGTCATGTAGAGCTTCGAATTCCTGTTGTCTTGACACTTGCCCCCTTATTTAACTTCCACAGTGGGTGGGAGGAGGGTCCCAACTCCCTGGCAGCACTTCTTTGTTCTCACCACTCCTTTCGCCCCGCAACCCCCCCCACGCCAACCGACACCTTCTATTTTTATTTGCTCACAATTGCCACCTTTGCCCCATGCAACCCAACCTTTCCTTTTGTAATTTGTTCACTTGTAATTTTTCCATGTATCGTCCTGTTTCCTGCAGATCGTCCCAAACATGGCGCAATTACTGCGGAACTGGGCACACCATCGTGATGGCACACAAAGCCGAGCGGGCTCTCCACGGCGCCTGCACCCCCCAGATCTCCTCCTGACGACCGCCCCCTCCCCCTGCCCCTACACCGTTTGGCTGGTCATCCCTCGCCCGCTCAGATATCTCCTCCTATATCCTTATCTCTATGCATTCCTTCTCCTGGACGGCCCCCTCCCCCCAAACCTGATCTCTCCCTCCTTTACGCTGCCATCCGATACAACGCTGCCTCTGCCATGGTCCCTAATTAGTGCCCCTGGCGCGCTTTTCGCTATCTTTGCACCTTTGTCTAGAAGTAGACCCCACCCACCGTGACTTCCTTCCACCGCTACGGGCTCCAGCCCCCTCCACTCCTTCACTTTCCTTGAACACCCGCAATTCGGGGCACCCTCCCCTCACCAGCGCCCACCCTGCACCCATCCCCCTTCAGCCTCTTCCTGTGCCTGTTCCTGTGCCCCCGCGTCCCTCAGACGTCTGAGCCCCAGCTCCAAGTATAGCCCCCGTCTTGTTACGCCACATCTTCTGCTCCTGAGCCCCAGCCCCGTATCCGCACCCCTAAACGAGCCTCTAACCTTTCACAAGCTCCCCCCTTTCACCCCACCACCCGCCGTAGGCTGCTCACCTCTCCACACATCTATCCCTTTGTATCCCTCCGTGCCCAGCATGCCCACCCCGAATTGCAAACTTACTCCTTGGGTGGAAGGGCCTCTTGTATAAGTGCTCTCACCCTTCTGCCCCAAACCCAAAGTACAATTCAACTGGACAGTGCCTCTGGTCTTTAAGGCGCTGTACACTCAACCGGACCTCAATTACAGCCCTTTGGAGCTGCCTCGCTAGGCACTTTTGATGCCCATCACCACCTACGGCAGTCAAGGGCGATTGGGGCAAGTCCATTCCGGCATTTAAGTTACGCTGGGGGCATTTAATGACTACCTTACATGAAGTGTAGAGCGGGCGATGGGCTTTAGAAATGCCCCATTTTTACTTAAGACCATGCCATGGATGTGCAGCCGCCTGGCACCCCGCGGGCTCCGACCCTGGCATAACCCTCGATGCTCCATGTTCAGCCGGCCACCTCCCAAGAAATCACCCGACACGCCTCTCTGCCACACCAACAAGGTCAACAAACGGGACACGACTGAGCCCCCCCAAAATGCAAAACGCCACGGCCATTAGCAGGCCAGGGCCCCGCTTTGCCTGTCCAAAGCCACCCACTCCCCAACGAGGAAACGTGTACGCCAAACCCCCTTCTGAGCAATGCGAATCCTCTATCCGTGCCGCCCAAGCTGCTATCTCCACGCACTCTCTCATCGCCATACCCGACCCACACAGACCGCCCCAACACGCCCTATTCTGTCCGCCCTGAGCGGCCGCAAGCACCGCGTCAGTCCCGGCACTGCCCTCGACCCCCCCCACCTCAGTCGGACGAAAGGCTAAGAGCACGCAGACTGGACCTGCACAATTATTGCCCCCCACCATGTTGCACAACAACAGCACAACCACATCCAGCACTTCTACCAAAAGGTGTAGCACCATGTACATAGAGTCCATCCCACACTTCTAACAAAGGACTCCGCCTACGCTTTTTTGTGCACATTGTTGCCTGCCAAGGGTACACTGATCACCTTCACACCACGTGCCCCCCCAGCACCCTGCAACAGGTTTGCACCCATTGCGGTGCACGGAGGCCACATCCACAATTTCCACGTGAAACCTTCTTGCATACTTTGTATTGCGGAGTCTGCACTCTCTCACCGGGCACCCCTGCCCTCTCTGCTGCTGCGGCCTTGAAGGCTCCCACACCCTTTGTCTGCTGAATGCTGCGCAGGGACGGGGGGTCTCCTTAACGGTATTTGGCCTTGTTATGCCATCCTGCGCCGCTTGTGGTGAATACCCACCCCCCACACTCTTTACCATTTGCTGAGTCCCTGCCCCAGCCTTCTCCCCTATGCCCACATCCCATCCATCTACTTATTCCATGCAATTATTTCCTCAATCAAGAAGACCCCCCCCTCCTTGGGCCCCTTTCCGAACTCCCAGCCCCAGCAAACACCCGCCCGCCAGCTGCCCCGTGCATCCGCCCACCCGCTCTGTCTTTTATCGTCCGCACTGCAACCCACCCAGAACCCCCCTCCAACCCCACCTCACCTCACACTCTGTAGCAGCAGCACCTCTCTTCTCCTGACGCAATTCCCCTGCACTGTGCTTGCTCTCCTGCCCCCGGTGCTGTGCTTGCTCTCCTGCCCCTGGCGCTGTGCTTGCTCTTCTGCCCCGGCGCTGTGCTTGCTCTCCTGCCCCTGGCACTGTGCTTGCTCTCCTGCCCCTGGCTCTGTGCTTGCTCTCCTGCCCCTGGCGCTGTGCTTGCTCGCCTGCCGCTGTGCTTGCTCTTCTGCCCCGGCGCTGTGCTTGCTCTCCTGCCCCTGGCACTGTGCTTGCTCTCCTGCCCCTGGCTCTGTGCTTGCTCTCCTGCCCCTGGCGCTGTGCTTGCTCTCCTGCCCCTGGTGCTGTGCTTGCTCTCCTGCCCCTGGCGCTGTGCTTGCTCTCCTGCCCCTGGCGCTGTGCCCCTGGTGCTGTGCTTGCTCTCCTGCCCCTGGCGCTGTGCTTGCTCTCCTGCCCCTGGCGCTGTGCTTGCTCTCCTGCCCCGGCGCTGTACTTGCACGCCTGCCCCGGCGCTGTGCTTGCTCTCCTGCCCCTGGTGCTGTGCTTGCTCTCCTGCCCCCAGTGGCGCTGTGCTTGCTCTCCTGCCCCCGGCGGCGCTGTGCTTGCTCTCCTGCCCCCGGTGGCGCTGTGCTTGCTCTCCTGCCCCCGGCGGCGCTGTGCTTGCTTTCCTGCCCCCTCGCTTTGGCTCTGTGTGTGTGGCTCTGTGTGTGTGGCTCTGTGTGTGTGTGGCTCTGTGTGTGTGTGTGGCTCTGTGTGTGTGTGTGGCTCTGTGTGTGTGTGTGGCTCTGTGTGTGTGTGTGGCTCTGTGTGTGTGTGTGGCTCTGTGTGTGTGTGTGGCTCTGTGTGTGTGGGTGGCTCTGTGTGTGGGTGGCTCTGTGTGTGTGTGGCTGTGTGTGTGTGTGGCTCTGTGTGTGTGTGTGTGGCTATGTGTGTGTGGGTCTGTGACTATGTAGCTCTGTGTGGGTAGCTCTGTGTGGGTAACTCTGTGTGGGTAGCTCTGTGTCTGTCTGTGGGTAGCTCTGTGTCTGCGTGTGGGTAGCTCTGTGTGTGGCTCTGTGTGGGTAGCTCTGTGTGTGTGTGTGATGGCTTTGTGTGGGTGCAAATGCAATAGGTCTCGCATTTGCGAGCGATTAAGCTATTGGCATTGTAAATGACAATGCCATTTATTTATGTTTTAAAAACAAAAACATAAATAAAAATGTCATGAGCAATGCCAATGGCTCTAACTTTAACAATGCCGAGACCATTGCATTGTAAATGCTTGTTTATTACTGGGGCCAGTTTTGCCCCTTGTAATAAAAGCGCACGCAGCAGCAGTAGTGTTCACCCCACCCCCCTCTCTCCCGGGCCGGCTGGACCTACTTGCCAGGGCTCGTTTGCCATCCCAGCCCGTCCCTGGGTCGGTCATCCAAATATGCTGTTCTTTCTGTACAGCAAATGTATGGCAAGACAGTCTTGCTTCTAAGTCTCTGATGATTCCTGACACTTTGAAATTGAATCGCAGGAGGTATTGTACTGGACAAATATATTCTAATTTATCAGTATGCAGTTAATACCCAACTCTCCCAGAAAACATCATCTGTGAAAGATATCGGTTTACTAAAATCCTCTTTCTTCTTATATCAACATTGATTTTATTCAGGCCCTTTCCAGAAAAGTGGCCCCCTAATTTTCACCAGATAACCTCTGATAAAAAAATGAGTGTTAACTATTTCAATAAGCACCACATCGATCCACTCTGTCCCTCCCCTCGTACTGATGTCAGATTCTTATGATTAACCCTAAATCCCAGTATGACACTGCTGAAACTTGTCTTGAACTTGTACAAAGTGGTACTCTACTAATTATAGCCCCATGAGAAATAATGAATTCCCGATTCCTCCTTCAGCGTCCTGCAGACTTTGGCACAATAGTTCTGTCCCTGATGATTTCACATCTTGAATGAGGAAACAGACTCTGATGAGGCCTACCCAACTCATCTCTGTCCCCAATCAAATTCCATTATTCTTGGGTGATATACATGCTACAATTCTATGCATCAAGAACCTTTCTTGTGCACATGGGCTGATAATGATCAGAAATAAATATTCTATTGTACTGAATAATCACACTAATATCCTGGGTCAGAGTGCGCAATATAAATACACTTAAATGTTGTCGTGAGCGGTTCATTGACATAGGATCGTATTCTTATGAACGCATCGTGAACAATTAATTTTCTACGATGCTAGCTACAGCGGTTCTCATCTGTGCGCCTCGACATAAAACAGTGTAAGTGACATCACGCATAATCAAAAGGCCATGCAGGTTTAAAATGGTCCGAGGGCCAGACACAGCACAAAGAGGACTATGGGTAATCGCCGTTAGCAGCTACTACCTCTGACTTGCCCATGGATACTTAAGTTAGAAGGAACGGAATGTAAATGGGGCTTCTAGGGTCCCATTTACTATATTTAATACCAAAATATTGCTCATCAAGGCGGGACTATGGCAGTCACGTCATCGGTGGCTCAAAGGATTTGTGTTTTGACATCGGCTACCCCTGGCATATTAATGTACTGAGATCTGTGAAAGAAGAGTCATCGTCCTGCCAAGATTTAGCCATTCCTGGCATTCCTTTATCCCCAAAATGCAGCGCTGACATTTTCAGAAGCAAGTCATTCTGAAATAATCTCGTAACTAAATGAGTTTCTAGAATGTTAAATGGGATATCAAAGAGCGACTTCTTAAAAAAAAACATTTTGATAACAAAAGCACATTCATGATATGACTCCAGAGCGAGGCCATATCACCATCAGGTGCTGGCTCAGCGCAGAGCCGAGCACCTGTGTTTTTTTTTGTTTGTTTGTTTTTTGCGCGGGAGGTTACTAAAGTTCACAGATGCCTCGGAATTTCTTCGTGTTAATGAATGAACTTTAGACATAACCAGTCAAACTATAAGCGTAAATTGCCTCTTTGTTTCCGAAGTCTCTAGTTCACGTGTTAACTCAGAAGTTCTGAGCCTTGTGTATGAACTTTTAGACGCCTCAGACGCAAAAAGACACACAGGAGTCGGCTCAGTGCTGAGCCAATGCAGATCGTCACGATACAGCACCAGTCCCACAGATGAACCTCATATGCAGTTAGACCCATCTTAACAGCATTATTGGAACAGGGGTGGGAGCACACCGCTTCACCTCCCAGCAAGGTTCGCCCCTGGCATTGTGGTAAATGCAGTTTCAGTTACTTGCTTGCTTCAAGAGTGTTCGAGTGTTTCGCCACAGTTGGCGCCGATAGAGCTGATCTCTAGACAAGTATTTCTGGTTCTTTAACCGTCATCAGAAGAGATTACAGTCTTTGAAATTTGGGGTTTGCTGAGTAGGCTGCCAACATTTATCTCAGGTCAAGTACCTCTCACAGGCATGCAGGTGCTTCATCCACGAGCTCGTCAGCTCAATGACTCACGGGAGTACTGATAAACAGTAACAGAAGTGGGAGCACACCGCTTCATCTCCCAGCAAGGTTTGCTCCTGGCATTGTGATGAATGCAGTTTCAGTTACAGTTACATTCCTCCCAGGTACAGAGACCTGAGAGGAATGTGGCAGCTTTCTCAGCAAACCCCAGATGAATTTCGTTTTATATCTACTGATGAAGGATAAAATCCAGAAACACATGTGTCTAGAGATTAACAGCACTAACCATCCCACTTCTGTTTAAAAAGGCTCCTTTGAGCCACCGAGCTGACGAGCTCTTGGAGATGCACCTGTGCGCCAGGGAGAGGTATAGAGACCTGAGAGGATTGTGGCAGCTTTCACAGAAAACCCCAGATGAATTTCGTTTTATCTCTACTGATGAAGGATAGAATCCAGAAACACATGTGGCTAGAGATTAACAGCACTAACCTGCACCAACTTTGGTGAAACACTCTGCAAAACTTGTAAGTAAGCATGTAAATTGAACTGCATTTACCAGGATACAAAGGGGCAAACTGTGCTGGGAGGTGAAGCAGTGTGCTCCCATCCCCCTTCTGTTTAACAGCATTATTGTTCCACGGGAAAAAGTGCACTGGGCCCTGCCTATGCAACCACTCACATGAAAAAAAAGCTTTAACCCCTTGCATGCGCAGCAAATTTTTTGCGCTGTGTGGCCGTTTTAAAGAGTGGGCAGGATCATGACGGCCCCCAGCCGTCATCAGCACACACCCACCGTGATGCATGACGGGCGGGGGCCGTCATCAGCATGGAAGGGGTTAATGGAAAATTAGTGTTATATTCTGGTCTGCATGGGCCCCTATTACTTGTGGGGCCCCCGGACAACTACCCAGCATGCTGATGCGTTAAGACGGCACTGCACGTAGTCCCAGTTCAAGTGGTTATGATATGCAGGCAGCATAGTGTTCCAATACCCCATCTTCATCGTTTTATGGATCACCCAGAGAATCATGTCATCTTGACAAAAAGAAGTAGGATTTACTTCTTCCGGACTGCTGTTCTTTATGCGAATTGTCCATCGCTTTGAACTGAAAATGGTTTGAGTTGCTCTTGTCTTTGCACCTATGCAGTGAACTTGTCTTAAATTGACCTTATTCATAATCAACCAATCAGGGGAATTGTAAGTGCACTACTCACCCATGAAGGTCTCAAGGCATTAGGGGAGGCAGGGGGGTTTGAGCAGCTCCATTCAGTCGAAGAGCCAGGTCTTGACTGCGATGTAGGAGCAGGCTCTCCACCTGCTCTGGCTCCGCGGATGCACTGGGTTTTGGCAAGGGCGAGGTCAGCAGATCAGAGGTTTCTCTTGGGTGCGTGGAAGGAGATTCTCTCGTTGAGATATTGGGGTCCGGTATTGTGGAGGCATTTGTAGGCGTGTGTATCTTGAAAGTAACTCTCTTCTCAAATGGGAGCCAGTAGAGGTTCCGCAGGTGTTGGGTGATGTGTTCGTGTCAAGGGATGCCGAGGATGAGTATGGCTGCGGTGTTTTGTATGGTCTTCAGTGTGCGGAGCAGAGACTTGTTGATCCCGGCATACAGGGCGTTTCCACAGTCCAGTCTGCTGGTTATGAGTGCGCATAAAAAACAAACTCTATTATAACATGCCTACAAAAGATGAAAAAAATACAAATAAATGTACCTGCTTTGCTGCTGCCTCCGCTGCACGCCTCTCCTCTATCTTCTTTCCGGCTATTGCCTGCAGCCTGCACCCGAAGCACCCAGGCTTTTTTCTCTGCCAGACAATCATGACACTGACGGAGCAGTGTCATGATATGTCTGAGCAGCCTGATTGGCTGTTCAGGCAGTGCCTGGGGTGGCAGGGCATGTTCTTCACAGGGCTGTGCAGCACAGCCCAATGGAGAATATGCCAACCATACAAGACTGTTTGGCTGGCCCTAAAGGGCTAGTCAAAGCATCATGCACAATTAGGCAGGTAGTGCAAACCACCCCTGCTCCCTCTGCAGCGAGTCAACCCCACCCTTCCCAGAGTCACAAGGGAAAATAACAGGATGATAACTTCTTGTTATCATTTTCATTTGATTTTCCACTGCTCAACTATTAGTGGGGCAACACTCCTCCACCTTAGTGGAGGAGCCGCAACTGTTTGCTGGAGCACACTTCTGTGGTTTACAGCTTGCAAGACCTTTGTTATGTAAACATCTATATATTAGGAATCTCTGGATGCAGGAATCTTGAACATTGCATGGAATTGTTTGTTTGGACCCACGAAGGTCCAATTCATTGAAACCTTTAGCTGAATTTCCATCTTTCCACGTTATGAAACATTTCCCTTCCTAAAGTGTCTCTGCTACATTTTTTATGTTCTAATTGGATTGATTTTGTGGCTTCAGGGTCCCATTTTTAGGTCTCGCTGTATCAATGTGTAAGCATTGATCGGCGAGATTATAGTAGGCTGTCAAAGTCTCCCTAAACTGCGGATTCGGTACATTTCATGTGAATCAGGCGCTTGCACATCAAACACCATCGGCCTCGCATCAGACTTCAAAGGAATTTGCTCCCTGCCCCCGCTTCAGACTTCAAAGGAATGCGCTCCCTTGCCCCCGCAATGCCGAGAGCTTGTTTATAGAGAGCAGCTCAGTTTTTCTTGGAGCAAATCCACCCCTCTAGTTTTATTTCTTACACATTAAATTACGAGCCCGATTTTTCCACATTTTGCTTTCTTTTATTTTGTTTTATTTTAGGAGATTGTGGTTACACTTTTGACTAGTGGTTTTAAGTGACTGCAGTCTTGTGGGGTTGCCTAGAGAAAGCACACACTTTTCTTTCCTAAACCATTGCCCATTTTTCGTGGAGCAGTCCTGCTTTGCTCAAGTAACCTGCAAGCATTTTGTAGGCAAGTGCATTACTTGTGAGTATTATGCATCCATGCTCTAGAGCTCGTTAGCATTTAGTATGGAATGCTTATCTTGCTTAGCTCTTCCTCTTAAGGGACTCCATCCAAATAACACTTGGGTAATAAAAAATTCAAAAGTTTGCAAAAGTGCAGATTTTCAGATGAAAACTATCCTTGTAAAAACGACAGGAAGGACTGTTAGTTCTTTGCAAGGACTGTGATTACTTCACAGGAACAAAAATATATGGCCTTGCACACCACTACTTGTGATCCTGTATCTAGTACCTGAGATACAGAAGCACTAATGGTCATTTGATACCATAGCACTTAGCAATGCCCATAGAGTCAAGTCAATGGAATCAACCCAATCCATTCACACAACAACTTTCATTCTCATCACTCAAGACATTTGTATCATTACATTTTCTTGGAAAAAACCCAATAGCATCTTCTAACAATAATTTACTTATAACACACACCATCACACACCCTCACTCACCCTCACCCTCAAAACCCCCTCACCCTCAAAACCCTCTCACCCTCACTCACCCTCACACACCCTCACCCTCACACACCCTCACCCCCACATCCACTCACCCTCACGTCCCCTCACATCCCCTCACCCTCACATCCCCTCACCCTTCCTCACACCCTCACCCTCCCTCACACCCCCTCACCCTCAACCTCACACCCCCTCACCCTCGCACCCCCTCACACACTCACTCACCCTCTTACCCACCCTCTTACACACCCTCTTACCGACCCTCTTACCGACCCTCTTACCCACCCTCTTACCCACCCTCTTACCCACCCTCTTACCCACCCTCTTACCCACCCTCTCACCCACCCTCTCACCCACCCTCTCACCCACCCTCTCACCCTCACCCACCCTCTCACCCACCCTCTCACCCTCACCCACCCTCTCACCCACCCTCACACCCCCTCACCCTCACAGACCCTCACACCCTCACCCTCACACACACCCTCACCCCCCTCACCCTCACGCCCTCACACCCTCACACCCCCCTCACCCTTACACACCCCCTCAACCTTACACCCCCTCACTCACCCTCACCCTCACAACCTCACACACCCTCACTCACTCTTACACACTTTCACTCACCCTCACACCCCCTCACCTCACCCACCCTCACCCTCACACACCCTCACACACCCTCTCACCCACCCTAAAACACCCCCTCACCCTCAAACACCCCCTCACCCTCACACCCCCTCATCCTCACACCCCCTTACCCCCACACACCCTCCCACACCCTCTCACCCTCACATACCCTCTCACCCCCTCACCCTCGCACACCCTCTCACCCTCACACACCCTCTCACCCTCACACCCCCTCTCACCCTCACACACCCTCTCACCCCCTCTCACCCTCACACCCCCTCTCACCCTCACACCCCCTCTCACCCTCACACACCCTCACCCTCACACCCCCTCACCCTCTCACCCTCACCCTCACACCCCCTCACCCTCACTCACCCTCACACCCCTCACCCTCACACACCCTCACCCTCTTACCCTCCCACACCCTCACACCCCCTCAACCTTACACACCCTCATACCCTCACACACCCTCACTCACCCTCACCCTCACACCCCCTCACTCCCCACCCTCACCCACCCTCACCCCCTCACACCCTCACACACCATCACTCTCACCCTTACACACCCTCCCTCACCCTCACACCCCCTCACCCTCACACCTCCTCACCCTCACAACCCTCTCACCCTCTCACCCTCACAACCCTCTCACACCCCCTCACCCTCACACACCCTCACCCTCACAGCCCTCTCACCCTCACAACCCTCTCACCCTCACAACCCTCTCACCCTCACAACCCTCTCACCCTCACAACCCTCTCACACCCCCTCACCCTCACACCCTCTCACCCTCACGCACCCTCACCCACCCTCACCCTCACACCCCCTCACCCTCACACACCCTCTCACCATCTCACCCTCTCACCCCCACCCCCTCACCCTCACACCCTCTCACCCTCACAACCCTCTCACCCTCACAACCCTCTCACCCTCACAACCCTCTCACCCTCACAACCCTCTCACACCCCCTCACCCTCACAACCCCCTCACCCTCACAACCCTCTCACCCTCACAACCCTCTCACCCTCACAACCCTCTCACCCTCACAACCCTCTCACACCCCCTCACCCCCCCCTCACCCTCAGACACCCTCACCCTCACACCCCCTCACCCTCACACACCCTCTCACCATCTCACCCTCTCACCCCCACCCTCACACCCTCACCCTCACACCCCCTCACCCTCCCTCACCCCCCTCACCCCCTACCCTAACACACCCTCACATACCCTCACTCACCCTCACACCCCTCACCCTCACACACCCTCACCCTCTTACCCTCACCCTCTTACCCTCACACACCCCCTCACCCTTACACACCCTCAAACCCTCACGCACCCTCACCCTCACACCCCCTCACCCTCACACCCCCTCACCCCTCCACCCTCACACCCCTCACCCCCACTCACACCCTCACACACTCACACACCCTCTCACCCTTACACACCCTCTCACCCTCACAACCCCCTCACCCTCACACACCCTCACCCTCACACACCCTCAGTCTCTCATCCCCTAACCCTCACACACCCTCACCCTCACACACCATCACCCACCCTCACCCACCCTCACACACCCAAACACACCCTCACCCTGCCTCACACACCCCCACACCCACCCTCACACACCCCCACACACCCTCACACACCC
The DNA here is from genome assembly GCF_964263255.1 of Lissotriton vulgaris. Classification (NCBI taxonomy): domain Eukaryota; kingdom Metazoa; phylum Chordata; class Amphibia; order Caudata; family Salamandridae; genus Lissotriton; species Lissotriton vulgaris. Next base: position 1,320,330,265 of record NC_141687.1, on the reverse strand, counting down.
TCAACAGCATAGCATAGCAAAACATAGCGTAGCATAGCATGACAAAAAAGCATAGGATAGCAAAACATAGCATAGCATAACAAAACAAAGCATAGGATAGCAAAACAAAACATAGCATAGCAAAACACAACAAAGCATAGCATAGCATAACAAAACACAACACAACAAAACATAGCATAGCATAACAAAACATAGCATAACATAACACAACATAGCATAACATAACAAACCATAGCATAACATAACAAAACATAGCATAACCTAACAAAACATAGCATATCATAACAAAACACAACAAAACATAGCATAGCAAAACATAGCATATCAAAACATAACAAAACATAGCATAGCATAACAAAACATAGCATTGCATAACAAAACAAAGCTTAGCATAACAAAACATAGCATAGCCAAACAAAGCATAGCATAATAAAACACAACAAAACATAGCATAGCATAACAAAGCAAAGCATAGCAAAACACAACATAGCATAGCATAACAAAACACAAAACAACATTGCATAGCATAACAAAACAAAGCATAGGATAGCAAAACTAAACCTAGCATAACAAAACAAAGCATAGGATAACAAAACAAAACATAGCATAACGAAACATAGCATAACATAACAAAACATAGTATAACATAACAAAACACAACACATAGCACAACAAAACATAGCAAAACACAACAAAACATAGCATAGCTTAACAAAACACAACAAAACATAGCAGAGCAAAACAAAACATATAGCATAGCAAAACATAGCATAGCATACTAAATACAACAAAACATAGCATAGCATAGCATAACAAAACATAGCATAGCAAAACAAAGCATAGCATAATAAAACACAACAAAACATAGCATAGCATAACAAAACATAGCCTAGAAAAACAAAGCTTGGCATAGCAAAACATAGCATAGCATAACAAAACATAGCATAGCTTAACAAAACACAGCATAGCGTAGCATAACAAATCAAAGCATAGGATAGCAAAACATAGCATAGCATAACAAAACAAAACATAGGGTAGCAAAACAAAACATAGCATAGCATACAGCATCACTCAGCCCCACCACAGCATCACTCAGGGGCACCACATCAACACTATGCGCTACCACAGCATCACTGAACCCCACAGCATCACTCGTTCACCATCACAACATCACTCAGCGCCACCACAGCATCAATCTGTGCAACCATTCAACAACTGGTTCAAATATGTTCTCTCAATGTTGCAAGCATTATTACAAATGTAACAAAGAGATGTTAATATTTCACTTTTGTTCTTGGATTTTCATCACAATAAAATACACTGAGCATAATCTTCACAAACGTTATTTACAAAAGTTTAAGCTAATGCCATTATAAATTACAATCACTTTAATTCAAGTGTTAATTATTAAAAAAAAAACTAAAAGCCATTGTTATTTGTAATATCAATACATGTAAGTCACGTAAATACAACACATATTGCATTACAAATGCTATAGGTGTCACATTTGCGAAAGTTTATAACTATTGGCATTGTAAATGACAAAGCTATTAATTTTGCTATTTTCATAAACAAAACATAAATAAAAAATGTGTCATTTACAATACCAATAACTCAAACTTTCCTAATGCGAGACCTATTGCATTGCAAATGCTTGTTTATATAGTTTACAAACAAAATGGTAAAAATATCTTGAATTGGACTTAAAAAGGTGTTCAATCATTGTCTGATGATGGTCTATTTTGATGCGATTTGCCTGATGCCAAATGTTGTTTTCGTTAGTTTTAAGTACAGTTTCATTAACCAGGGGTAGAATTATCTTTCAATGTTCCTCAGGTGTCTTCCACCAAAGAGTAGTATACACACCAAGTCTATGGAAGTGCCTTTTTGTTGGCTTGGTAATGTCCCGTCATGGTAGAATGGTGTTTTCCCTGCCCTGAGCCCCCAACTGCATGTATTTGATATACTGACTTTGGATTTTTGGCCCTAGAGTCAAGCGCATCTAGCTCAGAGCCCTACGACTGTCCCTGACATAAGTATGTCCCGGACTGGAGGATCACCAACTGTGCCCTCATTTGTTGAGAGTGGACTACTGTTCTTGCCCTGAGCTTAGTACATAGAGCAATGGTGGCACTTGTGTGAGGGGAAAGGAGTGAAGGATCTTTTATCTATTCCATGATGCATTATGTTAGCAAGGAGCTACTGATTAGTCATCCTGAACACGCAGGGCTTTAAGTGGGATGAAAATACTGGGGGGAGTGGTCCTTTAAAGGGGAATGGCCAATGTAATTAAGGGCGTGGCTTAAAACATCTAAGCTAAAAATCTATGCTTAGCACAGTGTGCCACCCAACGTGTATTTAGCTGTTTGCCGTTCCTTCCAGATATATGATACAAGTAACATCATACCTACAACAAGTCAGGACTATTGGCTTTGTCATTGGTTGTTATTTGCATAAGATAAATAAGCAGCAACTATGGCTTGTATGTAATATTGAAAAAGCTTCCACTTACAGCCCTGGTGACACCACAACAATGTTGCTGCTCCTAAGTTTCAAAAAGAGAAGGGACACCCAGAGAAAAAATGACTTTCTTTAAAGGATTTCCCTTCCCCTAGAACGCTCACCTGGCATGACGTCATGCTGTATTGTCCCCACTAGTGAGAAGTGAGCAGTGTGAGCACGGGCATATCGGTGTGCCTGCTGTCACTCCAGTTAGGTAGAAAACACGGACCGCCTGTGCCAGGGCACAAAACAGAGCCCGATAGAGACCCTTTTCAAGCCTCCCCCTTTAAAAAAGTGCCGGGGCTCAGCAATGATGAGACCGGGCCCACTTAAAGCCTTGGGAACACAGCTATTTGGTTGATGGCATGAGGAGGGTTGAAACTGCATGCTCTATTGTGAAAGGTCTTTGATACCTTATGGTGAGGCCAGCCCTCTTCTCCTTCCATAATTACTCCATCGGTTTGGCAGATGACAGACAATACAGCAACCTCACACCTCTGTGTGCCGCTGTAGATGCCCCTCCTTGTGACGGCCCCAGTAGTTAAAGAGACCAAAGGAGACTAGAAAGGAAAACAAATTAAAAAGTACAGTGTTCATTCTACACATACATTTCACCCAATAACTATGCATTCTTCACATCCCATTCTTCTATTTTTTTTTGTTAAATAATTTTTTATTTAAGAAAAAGAACACAGAAAAACAAATATAATATTACGTTCAGAAGAGTAAATATGCAACACAAATTCTTGACCATAGACCTTTCTGGTGATAGGTGTTTGATCCATTTGTAGATATTAAGATGTTAATTATTCTTTTTTTTTTTTTAAAGGAAATTGAAATTTCGGAAGCTCTGTCAACGTCAGTGGTGTGGAAGGGAACACATAATGACTGGCGCATGATTTAATACTGCGGATTCTGCCTTACATGGATGACATTTTCTAGTAGCCATTCCGCTTAGGGCAATAATAGTAGTCCTTTCTCTCATTATCGGCCCTCTTCTGCAGATCGAGCCTTTAACTGTGAAACGGGATTTCAGCAGACACTAAAAGCTAAGGCTCTGATCTATTGATCTAATACTTGTACTTAAAATGAGTACTGAACCCAAACATAAGCCTGTTCAATATAAATTTCAAATTTTAGGACTAGCTATTGTCTGCAAGTACAAAGAAGTGAACATAGTATCTTGATTTACATGTGAACATTTCTTGATCCGGGGCGGGGGTGGCGAAGAGTTTTAAAACTAGACTTTGCAAGTCCTTTTTCTTTCAATACAAGGAGGCCATTTGTATGTTTCTGGTAATGTGTTTCAGGGTTTATTATTATACCTTTAATTAAAAAGAGTGTCTGCTGTCTTAGTGGACTGTCACAGCCTTAATGTGTCGTCATTCCCTGAGGATATGATTCTCTGCTAGAACACCGTACTTCCCCTGAGCTAAAATTAAAGTAATAACTAGTTTATGAATACATGCCTCCTGGGTACACGTGTAAGCATACACATTGTGCCTGTATAAGGAATAATAAGTAAAACGCTGAATACCGTTTTTCATAGCCACCCAGGAGATCCTCACTCAGAAAGACATAATTGCAGTGTGACCGAATTTCCAAATTTATATGTGACAAATGCCTGAAGGTGTGGATATAGATATAGTTATATATAAATTCACTGAAAAAGACAAAGGTTAAAGTAACGTTATAGGTGAAATGTTCAGTAACAATGTAATGTTTTAAACACAAAAAAACATTGAAATTCACCAGTTTATAGTTATTTCAAGTGACTATACCTCATGCCCTAGGGTAACTAACTCAAACCTCTGCCATGTCTAAGGCCAGCCTCTGTAGCCAACCCATGTAAAGGCAGCCAACCCCACACTGTGCAGGGTCTTCGGTTATGCATGACAGGGGATTGGCCGCAGGCCAGGCCCTGTGGCCAACACCCCTCATGCAGCCATCCACATGTTGTCCACTGCCTTCGGCCATTTGCAGGGGAGAGGGAGTTGGCCAGAAGGCTTGGCATGCGACCAGGCCCTGTGGTCATCCCCCCCAAAGGCAGTCAGCCCCACGCTGCAGGAGAGGGAGTTGGCGTGAAGGCTTGGCATGCGACCAGGCCCTGTGGTCATCCCCCCCAAAGGCAGTCAGCCCCACGCTGCACACGGCTTTCTGGCGTGCATGGCTGTGGGTTGGCCACAGGGCCTGGCCCTGGGGACTCCTTCCCTCATGGCCTTTTTTATTTTTAAAGGGGAGGGGGGCTTCAGGACACACCTCCCCAAGCCTTGTTACACTCTCGGTACCCCATCCCCATTGCCGCTCTTTAAAATAAAGGGGAGGGGCCCACGTTGCTCCCCTCCCCAAGTCTTGTTTGGCCTTGGGGACCCCATCCCGAAGTGTCACTCCTTAAAATAAAGGGGAGGGGCTCGCACCCCACCCCCCACCCCCCAAACCCATTATCGGCCCCTCGGACTCCATCAATAAAGGTGTTGAACATTTTTAATTGTGATCCTGTGTTCATATTTTGGATACAGCACCCAGTCCCACACCATGCTGCCGTGCACACTTAAGTCTGTGCACCGGTTGCAGAATGAAACATATCACAACGATTGTGCTGTTGAAGTGCAGGCATAAACTGTCATCTCCACTGCAAACAGATCATTAGTAAAAAACAGTCCAGCTGTTTGAAACCGGTGGTCCACCTTTCACTGTGCCAGAGGCAACCCTGCATGCATTTGAAATGAGACCAGAGATCCATCTGCAGGTAGGTGCAGTGAGTGGCTCCACTCACCAGGAGTGGATGTCTGAGCTGTCCATTAGATGCCTTTTTCCCTATTTAAGGATTTTTCCAGGGTGGGCACACCTATTTTGCGAGTCCCTTAGTATGGTGTGTTATCTCAGCTCCCTCAATAGCTCCTTTGCCTCTACACCTGCATGTGCTTTTAACACAGCTCGGGTTTAGAGGCAAAGTGTTTCCTCATTTGTGTTGGTTCATGCCCCCAATCAAATGAGGGAATGCCCCCTAGAGATAACGCAAGTCCGTTTTCATTACAGTCGAGGTCATGATTTCGCAGCTCCTTCTGTAACACCAAAGTGAACTGGAACAAAGAAAGTGGGTGCACACTCCTGTGGCGCACACATGGTATGTAAGTTCGTATCGCACTTGGGGTCTGCGGTGTACTCCTAGTATAGGTTCTCCTTCATGTATTCTTCTATAAGAGTTTCTTACGCATTTTTGCACACATGTGCATTTATCTCATTCAGGCTGCAGATGTTGTATGTTGGTGACATGGTGCCAGGATGTATGTGCTACATATGATCTTCAGGTGCTTACATTTTGCTGAACTGTTTTATTAATATCTTCTGGTGAATTAGGAGAGAGATATTTCTGAGTTGTTTTCTTTTGTGGTCTCTCTTGGTTTGTTATTTGCAAGATCATGTCAGGCACATGGCTGTATTGATCTATTTGGATGTAGTGGGCTTCTGTTTTGGGCTTATCAGTAGTCCGGGCGTAGTCAACCCCCCTGTTTTAGCAGCTATAGCAGGGGTGAAGTTCTTGATGGGCATTTTCTGTCTGCAACTCGGCAGACAAAGACTCCTAAATAACTTGAAAGAGTTGAGTGAGTGAAAGGATGGATAGATGTATGAGTGAAACGGTGGATGGGTAGAAAGATCGGTGGATGATTGAGTGAAAGGAAGGATTTAAGGATGTATGAGTGAACGAACAGATGGGTTAGTGAAAGGGAAGATGGATGCATGAAAGGGTGGATGGATGGATAATTCAAAGAATGAATGAATGAAAAGGAGGGTGGGTGACTGGATAGTAGGGTAATGGATGGATGAGTGAAAGTGTGGATGGATGATAAAAAATTATGGATGAATGAGTGAAGGTGGAAGAGAGGATGGTTGAGTGAAAGAATGGATGGATGAGTGAAAGGGAGGGTGGATTGATTGATGGATGGATGATAGGATCGATGGATGAAGCTGGTGGTTCATTAACCCCCACCTTTAGCAGCTACAGGGAGGAGGGGAATTCTTGATGGGCTTCTTCTGTCTGCAACTTGGCAGACAAAGGTAAATAAGTGAGTGAAAAAATGGATGGTTTGATGTGAGTAAAAGAATGAATGGATGGGTGGATGGATAGATGGATGAGAAGAATGAGTGAAAGGATGGATATAAGGATGGATGAGTGAAAGGAATGGTGGATGGATGAAAGGATGGGCAGATGGATGAGTGAAAGAATGGATGGATGAGTGAAAGGGTGGGTGGATGATAGGATCGATGGATGAGTGAGTGAAAGGGCGGATGGCTATGGCTGAGTGATTAGGAGGGTGGAAGATGGATGAAAGGATATGTGAGTGAAAATATGGATGGCTATTTGAAAGGGAGGATGGATGGGATGAGTGAAAGGGAGAATGGATGCATGGATGAGTGAAAGAGTGAATGGATGGAGTGAAAGAGTGAATGGATGAATGGGCGGAAGGATGGATGGGTGATTCAAAGGATGGATGGATGAGCAAAAGGGAGGATAGATGGATGAGTCAAAGGATGGATGAGTGAAAGGGAGGGTGGATGGATGAAAGGATAGATGGATAAAAGGGTGGGTGGATGAAAGGATGGATGGATGAGTGAAATAATGGAAGGATGAGAAGAATGAGTGAAAGGTAGGATGTAAGGATGGATGAGTGAAAGGGAGGGTTGAGGGATGGATGAAGGGATGATAGATGGATGAGTGAAAGGATGGATGAGTGAAAGGAGGGTGGATTGATGGATGGATGATGAGAGGATGGATGGATGTATAAGGGAAAGAGTGAAAGAGCGGGTGGCTGAGTGAAAGTGAGGGCGAATGATGGCTGATGAGAGGATGGGTATGTGAAAGGAAGGATGGATTGGATTATTGAAAATGAGAATCGATGCATAGATGAGTGAAAGGATGGATGGATGGAGTGAAAGAGTGAATGAATGAATGGGCAAAATGATGGATGGATGAGTCAAAGGATGGATGGATGGATTAGAGAAAGGGAGGGTGGATGGATGAAACGATGGATGTGTGAAAGAATAGATGTATGAGTAAAAGGGAGGATGGATGGGTGAATGGAAGCATGTATGGATGAGTAGAAGGGTAAATGGATGGATAGATGAGTGGATGGAAGAATGGAAGGATGAGTGAAGTGATGGATGGAGTGAAAGGGTGGATGGATGAATGACTGAATGGATGGATGAGCGAAAAGGTGGATGGATGGATGGGTAGGTTTGGAGATGGATGGATAGGTTTAGATATTAATGGGAGGATGGATGGAATAGTGGAAGACTGAATGATAGATAAAAGAATGAATGAGTGACAGAATGTCAAGGTGTAATTGTGGATATAAGCAGGTGGATGGAAGGATAAACGGATGAATGGATAGATGTTTGGATTTAAGAGACAAGAGAGCTCCTCTGAATAGGGCTGTGGTGACTTGCTTATTTTGCTTGGTGCCATAAAAGCTTTGGTCCTAAGTGTTGAGATATTTAACTTTCTGGATACCCCCTGCATATTTTCCTGATTATTTTGTCATTTTCGTCATCAACGAGTTTCGGAGCTGCATTTACTGTGGTGTGTGATTTCGTACATGAGATGGTATGCTTCTGTTCTCCAAGTCATTTTGATGTGTCATTAAATGGGCGTTGCTTGCCTATTCCTCATTCATTGACGCAAGTGTGTGTTTGTGCGGACAGCTCTTTGGAAGAAGGCTTTCTTCTTTCCTGTTATTTAGAAAATGACATGCTTTCCAGTGTACATTTAATCAGATTTACTGGAAAAGTTTGGTATGAGTTACAAACTTTTCTCTATGCCTGTAATATCATGGGGGGCTAGCAATCAGGTTTTTGACCATCTAGATGTAGTAGTATGTCACTTAAAGTGGGTGTTAAGTACTCCATATTGGACATAAATAGTATCGGATGTCCAGGGCTGGACTAGCCCTAGAGGGCACCAGGTGTTTTCCCTGTGGGTAGGAAGTGTGGGGGGTGGGTTTGTTACTGGGGGCCAGTTTTGCATCAGTGCTGCAATATCGTCCCCCAGTACCAAAAGCAGGAGCAGTGAAGTGGGAGCGGAGCATTCTCACTAGCACCCCGACCCATCTCCCCCGCTACCGGTCGAGCAGATTGCCAGAGCTTGTTGCTGTTCCCAGTCTGGCTGCACTGGTGTAATGAAACTTGAGGGGGTCCCCCTACAAGTTACGTGGAGGGGCTCACTCCGGACTCATTAAGGAGCTCTCTGGGCAGAGTACTGTGCCGAGGGGGCCCGCTGGAACTTGGGGCGCCCGCACCGCAGGGGCTTCAGGGGCCTGTGAATTACCAGGCATGTTGAAGCTACTTGACACGGAAAATGCGTTCAACACCCGTAACACCCCGATCTGTTTTCTACAATGAAAGAGGTGGAGCGGGGGTGTCAACTGGGGCACAGTACTGGTTCAATTTAGCTTTTGGTAATAAACTTCCTGGGGCGTCAAGGGGAAATATGTATCAACAGAGTCAAAGGTAACCTGTGCCATCCAGGATAATGTTTACATCCAGCCAGATTTAATGTATTTTATCACCTTTTATACCAGCTATTGCAAGAAGATGGGTTATTTTTTCATAATTGTGCTGAACACACAACAGTTATGATCGGTCTGACACAATCCCCAAAGGAAGATATTGCTTTCATTGAACACACCTTTTAACCATTCAAAAGTAGTTGAACGTTAACTGGTTATGTATCTAACTAAGCTGACTCTCCCCAGAATGTAGGAAACCTCAACACCGGATTGCTGTATATCTAAAGTGAGAGCTACTCGAGACAAATTCAAAACCTCTTGAGTCATTTTGTCTAAGATAAGTTATCTTGTGGGGATGTACGACATTACAACGCATGCTTTTACATTGCATGCTTTTACAACGCGGGTTTTACAACGCATACCATTACAACGCATAGTGCTTTGGGGCGCTGGATAGTGAATAGTTTAATTTACTATTCCAACTCCAGTCCCCGTGGATAGTAGCGAAGGTGTTGGACAGTAAATTAAACCTATTCCCTATCCTAGAGCGCCCCCTGCGCAATGCGTTGTAATGGTTTGCGTTGTAAAAGTTGTGTCGTAAAGGCAATGCGTTGTAAAAGTTGCGTTGTAAGTGATGTTTCCCATCTTGTGGGGATCAAACGAACATTTCTACTCTGTGTTGGAAGAAGGTGTACAAAAGTAGACAAAACCATGGGATATTTTACTTTTTAAGCAGATAAATCTTTTTTAAAAGCCTGCATATCTCTTATTGGGGTAGTGTTCAAATATGGAATTATTTTCCGTCTAAGCATGTGTTTAAATGGTTGGCAATGCATATCTCAAATAAAAGAGACCAGGAGCTCCAAGGGAGCAGATTCATTCGCCCAATAATTATGTTCTTCGAGTGATTCTGACCTTTAACCAAATCTTACGTTTTCACCAGATAATCAAATGAGGGTGAGATCATGAAAGCCAAGTTAGCCATGAATCCCTTGTTGTTGTTCCTAGTTTGGTTTTTCAGATCAATGAAAAGTAAATTGAAAGGAAATGCATATTTGTTTTTCATTTTGAAAGCATGTGTTCATAATTTGATCAACTGTTTATATCATGTTTCTAATTTTAAAACTATTATTCATAAAATGTGGAACTAGGAGGCTCGCAGCTGCAGTGGCTCTTGCCACGTGGATGTGGTGCTTAGGCCTGGCTGATTTCTTTAATCAGTAAAAGAAAAAGTTTATTTGGTTGTTTTATGAGTTTCATGTTGAAGAAAATAGCAATCAAATGTATTACAGACTTTTTGTCTAAATAAACACACATTTGAAGCAAACCAAGATGTTATTAGTTTGCTTTGTACACAAATCTGCACTCAGTTTGAATGAACACAAAGAAATGAACCTGGCTTTGAATTGATTCCCACCCAGATTGGGATAGTTTCCCATGAAAGGTCACGGCCTATCTAAAGTGACTTTGCTTAAAATCAGGCTCTTACTCTCCTCTTCTGTTGGACTTGTTCAGTGTTGCTACTTCTTGTATTTGCCTAAGGCGGAGAGTTATCAGTACATTTATTTTTGTGACGATAGAAGCTGGAAATACCTATGCATTCATTGCCAGTGCTATACTTTATAACTATTGTAATTATGTGCCATTATTATATCAAGAGTTGCTAATAATACAAAAAGAAGACCCTCTTACTGATTACACCGTACATGTCAGCTCTTATGTGAATTATGGTGGGAAGAAATGATAGTCAAGATAGTGTCTATTATTTATTTAACAATCATGTTAACAAAAGTCTTCCTAACTTTTGGACAGTGTGGTACCATTCCTACTGACGAGGTTCATGGTGACATGCTTGAACTTACTGATAGAGATTCACCCTTTTAACTCCTTATGCACCAATGATAGATCTTGGCTATATCCAGGTAAATGGCCCCATAGTTTTTTTAAAAAATTGATAGCAGTCCCAAGAATCCCAACAATATTGGGCTACACATACAGAAATCAAACATCCACATTTCCCATGATATGACTATAGACATGCCGAGGTGTCCCAGAGGGCTTCAGTTTACACCCTCACTTGTAAACAAGATAGCATGCAAGCATCGGTGATCAGCAATTGAGCTGGTGATATTTATTCTCTAGCTGAGCTGGTGTGAGAAGCTGGCCTGGTACATGATGTCCACTAATGTAAGTGGGCACCTTGCACCAGTTCAGACAACCCTTATTGTGATTTAAGAGTTCTTAGACAACCTTAGAAAGCTCTCTAAGTGGTAGCTTTGGAAAACAGCATTCAGGCTTAGTCCAGAACGAGTGTAAAGCAGCTTGTTTTACCAGAATGCAATCTTATAGTATAGATTAAGTGAAAAAGAACCACACAAGGTATTTATAAAAATATGTATTTATTATAGAATAATGTCTAACATGTTTATATATCTCCTATGCAGATATAAACACAATGCACACAATACTTTGCATAGAAATACAGTAAATAACACAAAATAAACAGTGGAGCCGGGGGGGGCAAACCATACACCCAGAAAGGGGTATAAGAACCACGACTCATTCCAAGACAAGGTCGAGAGGACGTAGAAGTGTTGGGGACCCAAGGAACCAACCAAGGTGAGTAGATAGACCCCACGGAGAGCATGTGCAGTTTGTGAACACAACTGCATGCTCCGTACAACTCTACATATAAGTTGCGGTTGGATCTTTAAAGTTTAAGGACCCTTCCCAGTGGACCCTGAAGAAACCCAGTGGAAGACAGAAGGTTGGAGAGGCACCCCTCCCGTGGATACCCTAGTACCCACATTACCTACACCCGGAAAGCAGGATGCATACATGTGAAGTGGTATCGGAAACAGCCGTCAAACCCAATGGAGGACTTCAGGACAGTGCTGCTGCTGAAGAAGAAAAAAGTGTCAGTGGAATCTGAAGGTGTATTCTAGATGATAGGTACCTGCAAGCAGAGGTGACAGAGTCTATGCCACTCAGAAATTACCAGGAGACTTGGAAGATGAATGCCGCCCAGAGTTGCAGGATGGGTGACGTGGACCTCAACTCTGCAGCTGTGAGGACCAGGCGATGCTGAGGAAGACCATTACGTTAAAAAGCTGTCCCACTAAGGATGTCGAGTGCTGAGGGGTCGGGGTCCGGCAGAAGCACCAACAATCCTTGGCAAATGCAACCAACGCAGGAATTGAAGAAGGAGAAACGTCTGGACCAGCAAGGTCCAAGGGACTCCCCACAAGCAGGGGAGTCAGGACAGGCCCCAATCAGTCAGGTGAACCCAAAAGAAACAAAGGTGACCCTCAAATGGGCCCACAGGCCGGAGGCACTGAAGTCGCAAGAGGACCTCAAGCAGCTCACCAAAAGATGCAGGCCGCAATGCACATGATGTAGTGTGGCTGAAGATTTTGGTTGGAGGTGCTTGAGGTTGGAGCTACTTGGAGCCCCAAGATCTTCTTGGAAGGAAGACAACAAGTCTTTGCAACTGCAAGTTGACGCGGTGCACAGGTGTTTGGTTATTGCAACCCCCACAAGGGATACCGGCCTAAAACTTGGTGAGAGGGCAGGGCAGGCCTCGGGAGCTGGTGAAAACCACCACCTGTGTTGCAGAACCTTACGGAGTCCGGAGGAGCTCAGGATTAGCAGACCGGTCGACTCAGTTGCGGTGCCTGTGAATGCAGTGGAGTGACTCATTTACTCCAAGCGAGAAACCTTCTGGTGTCTTTGATGCCCACAGGCCGTGTAAGTTTCCTGTATGGTGCACAGGCACTGACGATGCAGCAGATTGGAAGGGAGACTAAGTTGAGCCCAAATGAAGTCCAGCAAAGCCCAGAGTGCTTAGATGATTGAAGAACTGGTGTTTGATCTGAATCTTGTCTCCTGAGAAATCTAGGGATTTTTTTTTTGTAAGTTAAGACTGATTAAAACATGTGGCAAAAATGAAGATATGGTGTGTGGGTTGCAAACCGCTATAATCGTTTTATCTGTATTGTTAATAATCAAGCTTTGGACATTGTTGTAGAATGTACCTATCCTGGAATATTAATTCACAATACTACATCTACCAAGGATAGGATTTTACTGAGATTTGGCAGCTAAAGCCATAAATATAGGAAATTGTATTTTCTGATTGATGTTTTTACTTCCCTGGGTAGACAGAGTTGATACAGTTTAAAGGGTTATATCTCTAAAATTCCCAGAATTTTACTCAATGGTTTGAATGTTTTAAATTTTGGATTATCAAATATTGTCACTGGTTGAACGTATGCTCTGGAAGCACTTTTTGGTGGTAAGTAGGAGCTCCTTGATTAAAGCACAATGATAGAGCTGGATATGGTGCGTATTGTATACCCAATGTACAGTAAAACTATATGTTTGTGGTGCTACTTAACACTTGTTAACAGTACTGTTTGTTACAACTCTAAATCCACTCTCTACCTTGATGTATAAAAATGGTGCAAATACTTTGTTTCTGAATCTAGATTTATTAAATTATGATATTCCTATAGATAGTTTTAAACAATAACTCAAAAGATATATCAAAGTCCAGAGCCACGTTCATAATTTTAATAATTCTATATGAATCAAATAATTGGGAGTAGAATGTACGTTTTTGTAAACCAGCGGTATGCAATTTTACCATAACGTTTTACCATAAATCTAAGTTAGATATGCATGTTCATAATTTTTATTTCATATTTTCTTTCCAACAGATCAATTGATACCTTACAGCCTTTCCACATTTGAGGATGGAGTTGCAACACTGACAGTAGACAATGTAGTACCAGAAGATGATGGTGTTTACACCTGCGTAGCTCAGAATTGTGCGGGGAAGGCATCTTGCAGTGCCACAGTCTCTGTACAGCGTAAGTACTGTACTGTAAAGTAACAAGGTTCACTGGGGTTCCATATTCCAGATGTAAGGCTGCCTCTTGCCATTCTTTATCAGGAGTTGATCTGTTCAGTATAAAGTCAGCCTTATCTATCACAGATCTTTGGGTCTGATGCATCAAATGGTTGTAACCGGTCTTTGGGTAAGTGTGTTCATATAGAAGGGTCATTGTGACATAAAATAAGAAAGACTGGAGTTTAGCAACAAGGAGAAGAAAATGTTTTATTTATTTATTATAAAAAATCATTACAAACAAGTTTAAAAACACTTCAGGTTGTGACAGGAACTTAGGTTACATCGATTAGAACTAACTAACATCGTATCATTGTTCAACAAAACACTTGTACGACTTGGTGTTGATAAACAATATTAAGATGCATTATAAAGTGCATGGATGCAATGGTTTACAACTAAGCACAATAATGAAGAAGCGCAGATTCAATCGATTTGCTATCACATCTTCAAAAACAAGAACTCATAAAATGGGTTTAGTTACCAATCACATCAAGGAACATTATAAAATAGTTTCTTATTTCGCACAACTCGTACAAAAATCATTACTGCTAAAATATTTCTCATAGAAACTATCTACCCGACCCCCTAATTTAAAGTAAACATATATCAAAGAACCAGGATTAAAGTGCAATAGATAAAATGTAAATGTTCAAAATATAAGCAATAGATTAAAAATGATCATTTGTACTTCTCAGACTAGGCCCTCATCAACGAAAAAAAAAACAATTCTTTGATATTAGGTTTATGTCCAGAATTATTATTTTGTATTTTATTTTTTTGTATTATTTTTTGAACTATAATCTTTATCCTGTAAAACCGTATGTCAATATTTTAGGCATGCAACAGAAATTAGGTGTTGTGCATGAAGAGTAGTTTTTTTCATCAATAAGGACAAACTTTACGAATCATAGGGTCAGGCCTGGACAAGAATGGAGTTATTTTGCTTTTTGCTTTTGCTTTGTCCACTAACAAATAACAATGGATGAGAGAAGGCCATCGCAAGAGCTAGGTGTTCAAATCAAACTGTGACTTCAATCAGAAATTATTTTTGTAGTAGAGTTAAAACGTGTAAATAGTGTTAGTTATTTGCTTTTGTAGTGGTGATTGAGGTGAGGTCATCTTTAAGGGTGGACAAAAAAGCAAATTTTTCCTGTGAGATATGCATTATTTTATTAGAAGTGATTGACATTATGAGCATTATATATAATAAACTTGACTTGTGTATTGCAATAGAGTGAAATGTGGGGGCATACCTAATATACAGGAAACAGGTTTAAGGAAAAACAAGTCTCTTAGTCGTGCCAGAGGTTGGTTTTGTAGTCCTACAAAACATTTTCTGCTCAAACGTGTCTCCCGTGACAAAATTAGGAATAAAATGGTGTAATGCAAAATACGCAGATTTTTATAAAAAAAATTACAGCATCTAGTTTGATTACATTTATTTAACTAGTTACATCATAAGAGATTCTCTATGGCTTAAAATTTCATAGCTCTTTGTTCTTGAAGCAGAAGGTGATAAACATGTTGGATGTTCTAAATATCATTTCCTAGGTACTTAGGAGTTTACTCATGGTCTAAAATGGACACATAACTGTGCATTAACTTGCTTATTAATGGCCTAGGTACCTTGAAGACTGCACTTGTCCATTTACAACCCTATTCAAGCAAACCACCTTCTGACACTGAATCTAGCGCAGTGCTGATGTCCACTACTAGATTGGTCAAAGGATTTATGTCTCAGCACCCCAGACCATCAATATCTGAGCAAACCTTTAGCAGATGCTAATCAATACGAAATGTCGCTCTCCAAACACTAGACCATGACTTTAAGCCAGACTCCATTTAATAGATTATGTGGAGCCCTGTGCTCAACAGCTACAGGTTGTTTTTTTGGCTCACAAAGTCTTCATTGTGTTGACTCATATTGAACATAAACGAAATAATGAAGCACTGTTTGTGGACGCCAGCTTTTCATTAGGTTTGTTCCACAATACATGTAGGGTGTATAAACTAGTTTTAATTCAAACTCCAAATATATACAACTTTTACACAAAGTTGTGAAATTAAGATAATTCTCAATAATTTGCTCTTGCAGATTATTCTCACATATTTTTCCAGGACAGTTTGTCGCACAAAGTTCTTTTCAAGAAAATTCTCCTGCAAAATATAGGTTTTGGTAGCTTTACATTTTAAAGGACTTTTTTATCAACTTTTGTGAAGTTAATAGAGTGTTAAGTGCTTAAAAATTGCAAGAAGCGAGAGTAGACATTTTCACATGTTTTCCTATCGCTAACTAAAGGGTTTGGAGAATAGAGGATTATTACTTTTATAAACATTATACATGCACTTACAGTTTAAAGATGTTCAGCTAACAGCTGCGTAGCTGTGCCTACTTCAATTTAGAGTTAGTCAGGAATGTGTAACTATAGTTTAATCTCATTATAATTTGAAAGGTCGTGTATCTTCTGAACTGTGTTCAAAACACAAAATTCCAATATATTGTAGCGAAGATTTTTCTGGCGATTTGCCATCACACTATCAACCGAAAGTTTACAATACTCTGGGGTAAATGGGCAAAGCGAGGTGTAAATCTTAAGTAGGACTGTGACTTCCATTGTATTTCCAAACAAAAGGTTGCACGTAGGGCTTAACTTGCAAAAGTAATAAAAGCAATAATAAATAATATCAACTATAATATTAGTGCTAATAACACTGTTAATAATAATCGTCATAGTTTCAATACGTTTTAGTTTAAGGTCTCAAAGCTTTTCATTGGAAGCCGCCTTAGACATTGCCTAATTCATGGGTTGCTGAAGTGGATACAAAGGTTGCTTAATCCTGATTCCACTTCGTGCCACCGTACACTTCCTGCCTCTTTATCACTCTCCTGCAAATTCTTTTTAATCCCTTTGTTGCTGTTTTTCTAGATTTGTCTTCCTTTTTTTTTTTTAACTCCCTTTCTGTCTTTCTCGGTGTCAATGTCTGATTTATGAAAAATAAATGGAGCGCCTCAAAATTGTGCGCCAGTGCCAGTCACTGGCACCAATTAAGTACCTGTGAGAAGAGACACGTTTTCAGGCATCGGCAAAGTGGGCTCTGGCCCAGGGCCCCATAGAGAGCCACCTGATAGAGCCAGCTATGTTATGCAGAGATTTTTGCCCTGATTACCTTGAATAATTTTTACACAGATTGTTGTAAATAGCGTCTTTCTATCATTTTTTAAATGTGCTAGAGTCTATTACAGACATTTTGCTGACAAAATGTGTATGTTTCATGCAACATCCACCCAAAAAGTTTTTTTTAGATCAGTACAAGACCTCATATGAGAATTGGGAGGGTGCGACAGAGATTATTTGCAGTAATATTTGTGAAATGCTCCTGAGTTACAATATTTAAAACACACATCACTATCCCTGAATATTAGATGCACACACATTTAGAATTTGACCAAAGAGGGCATGAAAGAGCTGGAACTGGGTCATAAAATCAAAGTTATTACAAACACGGGCCCCCCAAAATATATTTGGCCCAGGACCCCCAAAATGTTTTAAACGTTCCTGTGTGACAAGCCTCCCATGGTGTACTTCTCGCCGTCCTTAAGGGTCTCAGCCATGCTGTTTGGCCGCGGCCATCATAATCTGATTACTGACGGCGCTCATTGAACAGCAGACGGGCTAATTATAGGCACCTGAAATCCGGTCACACAATCTGCTGTAGCCAGACAGCGTCGTTTTTATCGGAGATGCTGGCAGGCGGAATCGACGGTTCACTGGAACTGATTTATCACTCGGGCATCGGAGGATGTGGACAATATGGCTTCCTAGATGACGCATTTGCAGGTAAGCGGGTCTGCGAACAGTATGGCGTCTGATGCATATACTCTGCTGCAATCTATGAGTGGCATTTTGCTGAGTGAACCATTCCGTCAGGGATGGACAGCATACGGCCCCTTTACAAAACTAAGAATCAAGTATAACTGTGTTAGAACATTTACTATTTGACGTAAAAATAATTTTGTTTCTGGAAAAGTAGGTAGTCCTCCCTTTTTGCTCCCTGAGTTAAACAGTGTAATGCACAGAAACAGCCACAGAGCATCATGTCGGCTCTTGGTCCCCTCTCGACCTCTTAAAATGGCCCTTACTAACCATGCCTCTCTTGTATTTACTCATTTTGGTTCACCTAGACTGCAACAGGAAACAGTGCATCAGAGAACTTTAGTTGAAATGTGTACAGTAAAATCCACGATAAACGCATACTACCTACCATCGGATATTTCAGTGGTAAATGGTTAAAGCATACAACTGATGGTATGAACAATATGCAATTATGCGACATTCAGGTTTAAATACAGCTGTCTTACTGGAGTCAAATAGTGAGAAATTCAGGAATCTAGAGTATTGCTTGAGTTACTGAAGTCCCATTCAAGGAGAACTTTTCAAAGGTAGTTTGGGTTAGTGATTTTTGCGTTATCTGATTTGATTGTTTCGTGTACTATCAGAATGTGTCTGATTATGGCTGCTCAGCTGGTATGGCCTGTACCATTGTCAGTCCAGTTGGTATCTTTCCAGAAATGGCCTTACTCATAGGAGCAACATTGATATATTGCCTACAAAGATTTGCCTAAATATTAAACTTAGCTCTTTGTTTATTCTGAGGAGCGTCAGAATCTGCACACAGTCTCTGCTTAAAACAATTCATGCAAAACTCTTACTAGACAGCTGATTTATGAAGACTTTTTTGTCTGGAGGGATTACTTTTGTCAAATTTTGTCCCACACATTTTATTTAATACTCTTCAGCCTTCGCAAAGGTTGCACTTTGTGTTGAATTTTATTTTGCCAAGTTTCACATATTTTAAGCAGCCAACGAAAAGTTAGCCACCAAAGGCAACCCCCATGCCATACGTGTAAGTGATGTGATGAAAGCTATGTGCACCTAATGATATTTGAGCTGTCAGTTTTTGCACACCTTTGAATGTTTTGGGATAAAATTATGTCAGTTAAGACATCTAAGCACTGCAATGGTTTCCCTTAAATACAACTGATCGGCGCCCTATCTTTAATTGTCTTTTTATGTGAAGGCATGCGTTAGTGTTAACGCCACTCACTGACAGCTAGCTGCCTCATGGCATACAACTGACACCCTACTAAGCTTCCTGAGTGTGGCTCACTTGATCTCCTATCACTCTGATCCTGAGACCGTGGCACGTGACGAGGCGTGCCACTGCATCGTCCCTTTAAGAATGTGATGTGATTTGAAAACAAAATAAGTTCAGGGTCCCAAAGTTCTTCAGAGCCCGCTTCCCCCCACTGCCTAATGTGAGGGTTTCCGAATTCCAATCCTGCTTAATGATTCCATGTCATGCAACGTTTTCCACAACACTTCCTGTCTAATTATCTCAGTTTTTGCAGTTATTTTTTCCTCCCAGCTTTCTCCCTTTGTCACTGTTTTGCTAACTTTCCCTTCTTTCCTTCTTATTCTCTCTCCCATTTCTGCATTTGTTTTTCTTCTTCTGGTTCAAAGTCTGATGATGAAATACAAGTCCTAGCAACCACCAGCACAAATTTAACACATAAGAAACATATTTGTTGTTTTAAGAAACTGCCACCGCAAAAGGGAAACATGACCCTTAATACATATTATCATATATGGCTGCCTTGGAAGGACATTTTGTTCAGTCATTCTCATCAGATGTGGACTGTGGCAAATTTGAAGCGTTGTCAGCAGTTGAGGTGCCGGGTTTTTAGGAACCCGGTGGTGCCAGGGGATAACACCCGAAGACCTCTGAGTTCTCCCTGTTCCGGACCACAGAAACCAAGAGTCTTCTAGGTGAAGTCAGAGATCTAGTTTTATTGGCTGCAACCAAGTAACAAGCGTCCTAGAATTACAACAGCACGGGTCGTAAGTTCTCAGGAGACTGTTTGTTTTTACAGAACCAGCCTTCTCCTTATATACGGAAATAACAGCTGCAGGCAAGAATTCTTGAGTTTACAATACGGTCATAGACATATTTTCACAATAGAGCAAAACGCACAGTCATGTCGCCCAACCCATATTTTAGGTGTCCAGTTTGTGATAGATGACCCAGCCCAGCCCGGAATTACAATCAGATATCGATGAAACCCAAATAAAACAGGGCACATCCTCGTCGAAAAACTGGCCATAAACAAGGAGCATGGACAGGTGTATGTGTGTAGAAAACATGGTCTGTATGTAGTGAATGGTTTATGGCATGTTACGCATTGATGCTATCTTATTCGGCCACTGGGCGAGGAGCTGCCTAAACAGGTTTTGGCTGGAGGCAGTGGAGTCAGTTCGGCCAGGTCATGGGGAAGTCAGCTAAGGTGGACGTGTCCTTTCAGATTAAGCTCGGCCTTAATCGATTGACTTATATGAGGGCAAGCCACAAGATGGATGCCGTTCACAAAATGGAGTCCGAGGGTTCAGAACGGAAACCACGATTTAAGGGTGTTAGCATCGCTCAATCATGACGCAAATGCATAGGGGTAATGTCCTAATCATTACCGGTCTGCCGATACCAAATTCGTCATGGTACGACGATATTTTGTGACACGAAGGTTGGACCTCGGGACCATATTACGGCAGGGTCCAGGATTTCAGAACCACACAGTCCATTCCTTCTGACAGCTCGGTGGGGCTGGGGCAGAGTGCTGTGTGGGCAGGATCAGGTTTAAATGCTTATATATCTCTAATGTGGAAATTGTTCCTGCGGTGGCCTGCTAATTCACTTAAACAGCTAAGTTTATAAATATCTAACCAGGTGACAAAAAATAGAAAAAATACTGAAATTATTCAAAACGTATAAAATTTATTTTTCTCTTTTTTTATCTTTTAGTTTATATGAGTTCTGTTATCAATCAGAAATCACAGGACATACATTTTTCAATTCATATCAAAAACTTTTTTTTCAGGACAAATACAGTTAAATCCTAAATATCTACAAAAAAAGAATATGTACAACATACAAAATTATTTAATAATAACCCTTGGTAACACCCATATCTCTCAACACACTCACGTGCTAACAATCATACCACACTCAAACTCCAGACTAGGATGGTGAAAGGAACTGAATTAATATTTTAGCAAGATGACAATGCTAAAAAAGATCGGGCCAAGATGTAACTTTAGGCTCCCGTCGCAGGTCTACGCGCGTTTCGGCAGCTTAAACCGCCTTCATCAGGACCATTTTCATCATAACTGTGCAGATACCAAGGGATCAGTCTTATAACACAGCAATGGAATCACCAAAAAGAACGTCTTCAATACATTTCAGGGGGCAGGACGTCCTATGCCGCCAGTAAGTAGCTTTATTTTAAAGTTTAAGAAACTTATTTAGCTTTTTTTTAAAGATTTGCAGCTTATTCATAGATGGCTGAGGTTAGGTGGAGGCTTAGGGCTTCGATGATCAGCTGGCATATTTTACACCATAATTTCAATGTGCGTGAGAGGTCCTTTATATCTGTTTAGATTATTCCAGTCAGTCCCCTTGTAAAAGCCGCAGTTTGGGGCCGTATGTCCACACCGCACGAAGCCTCCTCCGCCGGAGATTTCCAGGCATTATGCATAGGCATTATGGAGTTTGAGTGTGGTATGATTGTTAGCACGTGAGTGTGTTGAGAGATATGGGTGTTACCAAGGGTTATTATTAAATAATTTTGTATGTTGTACATATTCTTTTTTTGTAGATATTTAGGATTTAACTGTATTTGTCCTGAAAAAAAAGTTTTTGATATGAATTGAAAAATGTATGTCCTGTGATTTCTGATTGATAACAGAACTCATATAAACTAAAAGATAAAAAAAGAGAAAAATAAATTTTATACGTTTTGAATAATTTCAGTATTTTTTCTATTTTTTGTCACCTGGTTAGATATTTATAAACTTAGCTGTTTAAGTGAATTAGCAGGCCACCGCAGGAACAATTTCCACATTAGAATTGTTGCTTTTTCCCCTCTGTTCCTGGGCCACAACGTATTCTTTTGAGGGGGTCCCTTCGTACATGTTGCTTAAATGCTTATATATACATGTATGTGTTGGTATTACGCACAAAACTAGCTCGAGAGCTGCAGAGCATCGAACAGGGGGCATGGCTCCTCAGGGACAATATGATCATTGGGGAAAGAGTAGAGTGTTGAGTCAGGGGTGTAGTGCTCCTAGAAGCGTGTCTTCAGCTTTATTCTGGATTGTAGTAGAGTCTGTGCTGATTTATGTTGATTGGGGTGCAGTACAAGATCCTGGGAAACTGAACAGAGAATGCTTTCCTTGTTTCCCTTATTGCAATGTTTTGTCTTCAGTCCTATCATGTCTCCTGATCCGGCATTAACTCTCAGATGTGGGTATTTTGTTTGTGAGGTGAGCGGGTGTCTTGTTATTGAGGACTTGAAAGAGATGGAGGTGAAAGCGGAGCCAGACTGAGTCTTTTTAAGTGAGGTTGATGTGGTTGAATTTTGTCGAGCCCTACATGAGTCATATTGCATCATGGAGTGTAACTTCAGGGGTTCTAGGGATGTATCAATTTTTCAATTTTCAAAGCTTTATTCGACAGCAGTCATAAAAGCATTTTGACCCTAACGCTATACAATAAATACTAATCTAAAATACTTTCATAAAAACACATATTAAACAATTTATGCTGACGAAATTGATATAAGTATAAAAATCATTCCAATACAATCTTTACATTTGATAAAAAAGAGAAACATAGTTGCCATAAATCATTAGGTTGCTTTACCCAGTAACATACGTGTGCGGATTACCCATGCCCAACCGAGGAATTTAGCGACTGCAATTGCAAAATAAGGTGTACAATCTGTTTCTAATATTCTGAGTGCGGCGTGGACCTGCATATATAGGACAAGCAAACAACACATGGGAGACATTCTCAATTTGATCTTTGCAGTGGAAGCAGTGTTCATCCCTTGTTGGTGACCAGTGTTTTGTGAAAGCATTGACTGGGAGGGTTCCAAATCTAAATTGGAAATACAACTTTCTGTCCTGTGGCTTTTCGATGGTGTCCCAATAGGTTTCACAGAGTGGGACCATTTTGATGTCTAGGAAGCGGCCAGTTAGATTGGAGCTGCATCTAGAACGATAGGCTGTAGAGTAAACCATCTCCCAATAAAGTTTCTTCAGATTTGCCTTAGTAGGAAAACATGACGTATCCATGTTTCCCCAGAGATGGTCTGACTTCAACTTGGCCAGCAACACCCGTAGTTCCTTTAGCCACAGAATAGTGTGGAAACGATCCATATTGATGACGCCAGCCGGTGCTGCAGCATAGTGGGAAAGTTCCGGGGTCACCATTAGGCGTCGCCAATATAGCAGGGGGCGCAGGCGAGCTAGGTCCTCTACACTTTTCCTTCCCAGGTCATACAATAAAGGTACAATCTGGGTACTTTGTGGGGCCATTACTAACCGCCGTAAAAACCTAGTCTCTGCTAGTGAAGACAACCGAGCAGGGCACTGCCTCCACCCAGGTGGGGAAGGGCTAAGGTCTAAGGCTTGCATAGTGTTCTGAAGTTGTCTTCTTCAAGAAACAGCTCCTCCTTCTTAAAGATGGAAAGTTGGAACCAAGCTCTTTTGGTCTTCCTGGCAATGTGTACCCTGAATGAGAGGACTTTGATGGTAAATTCCAGAGATTTTGCGTGGTCTTTGAGCTGGGGGACGAAGCCTGTAATCTTTCAGTTGGAGATCCGAGATTCAATCTTGAGATTGTCTGGTGCTGTTGCCATAGAGGAGGAATTAATTCTTTGTGGTGGTTAGCTTCAGAAAATTGGTACACATTTTATTTATTTATTTATTTATAAAAGCATTTGTAAAGTGCGAACGAAGGCCCTTGGGCATCTCGGCGCTAAAGTTGCTGCAGTGTTTAACCCTCATGATGACAGAAGTTCATTGGTTGAAAAGCCAAGTTTTAAGTTGCTTGCGGAACATCCAGAGGGAGGTGCTGATTCTGATCGATTGTGGTAATGTGTTCCACAGTTTCGGTGCGGCTACCATGAATCTTCTGTCCCCCCATGTGACAGATTTGGTTCGAGGTACCACCAACTTGTGCAGACTGGATGAGCGTAGCGTTCTTGAAGGACAGTAAGGGATAAGGTTTTGGATAAAGAATGCAGGTCCAACATTGTGTAGAGCCTTGTATACCAGGCAAAGAGACTTAAACATAATTCTCTTTCTCACTGGTAGCCAGTGCAGCTGTCTTATGGTGAGTGCGGCCGATTGATGTTTGGGAATGCGCCCTAAGAGCCTGGCGGCAGCATTCTGAATGGCCTGCATTTTCCATAGCACTCTCTCCTGGGCACCTAGAAACAGAGCATTGCAGTAATCTATGGTCTACAAGACGAGGGATCTCACCAGCGTTTTTCCGGCACTCTCCGGTAAGAAAGGCAGGATTTTCTTAATGAGCCGCAATTTATGGAAGGCTGAGGAAGAGATTTGGTTGGCGTGTGGGAGAAAGTTTAGGTGGTTGTCAAAAATGACTCCCAAATTCCTCACCCTGTTGGTCGGGTCCGGAGTTTGGCCCATAGATGATGGCCACCAGAGGGGGGACCACTCCGGGGATAAGTTGCCAAAAATTACAACCTCCGACTTATCAGAGTTCAGTTTCAGGCAATTCTGAGCCATCCAACTTCCAATAGCCAGCATGCCTTGGTTAAAGTTGTTGGCTTTTTTGGGACCGTCATTCTTGACGGCAAGGACCAGTTGAGTGTCGTCTGCATAGGAGGTAAGGCTCATCCCGTATGCCCTGATGACTTTGGCAAGGTCCGACACATAAATGTTGAATAGTGTCGGACTTAGGGATGAGCCTTGAGGAACTCCACATGGCAGTGACAGAGGGGAGGATTCAAAAAGTCCGACAGTAACGACCTGGGATCTATTTGCCAGGAAGGAGGCAAGAAGACTCTTGGCATTGCCTCGAATTCCTATGCTCTCAACACGGTCGACCAGGGTGATATGGTCGACCGTGTCGAAGGCTGCCGATAAGTCCAACAGGATGAAAACAGCTGTACCTCCGGCATCCCGGATGGATCTTATATCGTCCGCCGCTTTGATCAATGCAGTCTCAGTTCCGTGAAATTGACGGAACCCAAACTGTGATTCGTCCAAAAGTTTGTGTTCCTCAATAAAGGAAGAGAGTTGGAGGTTCATAATTTTCTCCACTATTTTTGCCATCAGTGGGAGACTAGCAATAGGACGATAATTTTTCAGTTCTTCCTGATCAAGGTTGGGTTTCTTAAGGAGAGGTTTTATTAAGGTCTTTTTCAGTGTCTCTGGGAAGATGCCAGTGCTGAACATAGAGTTGCAGATTGCAGTCATGGCAGGAATAACTGTTTCCATAATTGGTCGTAACACCTTCAAGGGGCATGGGTCTAGAGCTGAACCAGATTTGATGGATGACACTGTGTTCTGTACCTGTAAACAGGTGACCTCGTTGAACTGAGAGAAAGTGTGACCCTGGTGGTGAGTTGAAGGTATCAAGGGGGTAGTGGGATTATTGGTGAAGACCCTATAAATGTCATCAACTTTGCTAAAGAAAAAGTTGGACAGTGCGTCGCAGAGAGCCTGGGAGGGGGGAGGAGTAAGATCGACGGATAGACCAGCTAGTTGTTTAGTGGTCTGATATAGTGATTTGTTAGAGTTTTTTGCTGTTTCTATCCTATCACAATAGTATTTTTTCTTTGCCTCGGAGATCATGGTTTTATATATGGCCACTGATTCCTTGTACCTAAGTTTGGCTTCATCTATATAATTTTTCCGCCATAGTCTCTCTCTATATCCTACATTCAGGATTGGATGTGTTTGAGGCAGGATTTAATCTGTGAGTCGTTGGGTGAGGATATTTTGTGTAATATATCCTCTGCGTCTTGATGGGTATTGAAGCTGCTGTTTGCTAAAAGGGATCCAAGGACTTCAATACAGGTTTAAAGGTTGATGATCCCTGGGGTACTCTGTAGGAGACTGGGAGTATTTTTGATCTTGTGAAACCTATTTGCAGGAGTTGGCACCAGTTGGTTAAGTAGGATGTAAATCATTTCAAGATACTGCTGTGAAATCATTTGCATGTTTTCCAGGTGCTAATTAGAACTGGAAGGTTGATTGTGTCGAAGACTGCAGATAAGTCAAGCATGACCATGGGAGGGTTTAATTCCTCTTGTCGAGGAAGAGGGCATTGCCAACTACCAAGGGTGTAGCCATTTCATTGTGGCAGCATGGTCTTAAGCAGGATTTGTAGTCCTGTAGAAGATTATTCTTTTGCTGATGTGGTCCAGTAACTGGTTGGAGAGTGCTTTTGTGATGATTTGCCATATGAATGGAAGGTGGGTAAAAGGGCAGAAATTTGTGAGGTGTGCTGGATCCAGGATATTTTTTTTATCTTGGAAAGGTTCTTTCCCATCTGAACAGCATCTGGGAATGTTCCTTTGCTTATGGAACTGATGACACTGTGGAGAAGGGGTGTGAGGGTCTCTCCTTTGTGTGAGTTGATGATGGATGGAGGAAGGATGTCATCTTCATAAAAAGATTCATGGAGAGAGTTGAGGATATTAACAATATCCATATGAGAGACTGGATTGAAGGAGGTCCATCTAGTGGTGAATCATAGGGTGAAAATGGTTGAAAGTGAAGGGGCCGTCAAAGTGGTATTGATTTTGGATCTGATATTGCTGATCTTCTTGGTGGAGAAGGGGTTGGTGGTGTTGCATTTGTCACTGAAGCAGGGCTGTATGTTCTGGGAGTGGAGTGCTGCACAATGTTGGACTCGTTGGACTTGGCCCTTTTTGCAGGGTCATCCCTGAACTTTTTGCCTCCCTCCTATATTTTTTCTGACCTGCTGTTGGCTATTTTATGACTCTGGGCTCTTTACCACTGCTGATCATTGCTAAAGTGCATATACTCTCCCTACTGTAAATTAATGTATGTATTGATTAGTTGTTCCATGATTGGATTTTTGGTTTACTTGTCAGACCCTAGTACAGTGCACTAAGTGTGCCCAGGGCATGTAAATCCAAATGCTGCTAGTGGGCTTGCAGCACTGATTGTGCCACCCACAGAAGCGGCCTTGTAAAATGTGTCTAAGGTCTGCCATTGCAGAGCCTGCGTGCAGTCTGGTACTGTCATGCTGACTGGGCAAGTGCACCCACTTGCCTGTCCCTACACCTTCCCTTGACTTCATATTAGTCACCCCTATGGTAGGCCTATGGTCAGAGTGCATTGTAAGTATAAGGTAGGACAAGCCCTGATGTGTGTGGCACGTCCTAATAGTGAATTACAGCCATTTTCGTTTTTCACTATTGCAAGGTTACATGTTCTCCATTGGTTAGAATGGGCTGCTGGATTGTTACATGTTTATAATCCTAGCAGACTCAGACAACATGGTGGAATTTCGAGTTTAGTATGCCTGGACTCTGAATAATAAAATACATCTTTTAGTAAAGTTTATTTTAATATTCTGTGTTTGCAAATACCACTTTTAGAAAGTAGGTATTTGCTTGCCTAACTATTTGAGCCTGCCTTTGCGAGGTTGTGTATTCCTTGTCTGGGTTTGTGTGTGACAGAGCTGGGGAATTCCAGGAGACAGGCTAGGGCTGCCAGGTGGTGAATAGGGAGATCTGCATCTAGATGGGAGGGAGGAGTTGCACCCGGGAACTGAATAGGGCTGGGCCTTCCATCTACAATGCTGGCTCCATCCCCTGTGGCGTGTCTGATGTCTCTGCCCTTCACACTGAAAGAAGAGAAGGAAGACTGTCAACAAAGTGCTCCTGGACTGTACTTGCCTCCCAAAATGCTGGCTCCACCTCCTGTGGGGCATCTGATGTGCCTGCCCTGCGTGGTAAAAGGAAAGGAGAAGTCTGGTAAACGGAGTGCTTCAGAACTGGCTTGAACTGGGCACAGGCCCCTCTCCCCTCAGAGAACAAAGGATTTTGGGGTATAAGTATTGGGACCCTGATCCCATGAAATTAGATCACTCCTGGAACAAGACAAAACCTCTGCTGAGGAGAAGGAACCTGAAGAAACTGAGGAGAGACTATTCCCAAGCTGAAGTGCTGCTTGGGGGATTGCCTGCAGTGGTTGCCTGACTACCAAAGAGAGGCGAAAGAACTTTGTGGACTTTACTTTCAACTTGTGCAAAAGATCTCCAAGGGTTTGGAAGAGAGCTTGCCCCCTGACTGAAGTCCCAGGACCAGTGGACTTCAGCAGCCTTTGCGAATTTCTGCTGGAAGCAAGTGGCTACAGAGGCAGGGAGCTGTGACATACTCTTACGACCGGCCCGGTGTCCTGTAGGCACCGCACCAAGCAACGTCCACCTTGAACAACGCAAGCTCGGCTCACTGACTCAGTCACCGGGCCTTAGCCTGCACCGCGACTGAAAGGACACCGTGACGTGCAACGCCTCGCTATACCGAATCGAATTGGTTTGACCGCGAGCACTGTTGCTGACTTTGAGTCCTGTGACCGCACCGGAGTTGGGCACCGCCTCGCGCGGTTTGCGACGCACCGCCCGACACGCACCGCTGTCCGGACTGACCAGCGCCAGCTCCCGAACTCCAGCTCTGTCACCGCACCGTAAAGCTGGAAGCACCGAAACAAGCAACGTCTGCTTCAAACAACGCAAGCTCTGAGCTCACCGACTCTGTCTCGATGCAGTCAACGAGCTGTAGCCTGCACCACAACTGGAAGGACACAGTGACCTGCAACGCTTTCCTTTTCTACAACGCGATGAACCCCGGAACTGGCTCCCACATCCGTGCCGGCCGCCTCTAGGAAAAGGTACTGTGACGGAGTCTGTTGATATTTGAGTGGGCCCGGACCGCCGCGGTCCGCTGGATTTGTTAGACTCTGTGTTCTTTTCAGCAACGCTGAAGCCGGACAAGGCTACCGACTCGCACAGAACCTTGAATTAAGCCTTTTTAAGCTGAACTCTTGAAACTTAATAGTACTGTGGATGCTTTTTGTCGTTTATTGGTCTTGTGGTAACTCTATATAAAGTATACTTATTTTTTATATAAAACCTTGTGTGGTGTCCATTTGTAGTGTTGTCACTGGGTTACTGTATGTGGTCACAAATGCTTAACATACATCGCCTCTGAAATAAGCCTAGACTGCTCACGCCACGCCGCCTAGAGGGTTAGCGGGAGTTATTTTGAGAGAGTAATTCCTTGGCCCTTACTAGAGGAGAGAGTCCCTGCTTGTCACAAGTACCTACCTGTGCCTACCAGAAACCCCCAATTCTAACAGGCGGTTGCAAATTCTGAAAGCATATGAGTTCATTTGAGTGGTGGACATACAAATCTGTTAGTTGGATTGACATTGCACTCTGTCATTCCTTAGTGCAAATAACATGCGTAGCAAGGCAGAACTGGATCAGCCTGCCCAAGCCATCTAGGGCCCTGCAGCGGCACTACATTTAAGCACAGACATAAGCCGTATGAAAAAGAAATATACAGTAGTCACTTTAACAAGCTACTGTGCACTGCTATGGTGCATAAAGAGTATCCCAGAAGCAGCACTGGCTAGGTTATTTGATATGTACTGTTATCCAGCATATTACATGTAACCAGTTGCCATACATGCCTATAAGGTAGACAACATACCAAACAGCAGTATAACACTATGGCACTGCATAATAGCAGCAGCAACATGGCCACAATCCACTAGATCCCACTAGAATGCATGTCACTCCCTGCTGCAGGGCAGGAGAATAAACCTACAAGAGTACATACATTTACAACTACCTTACTCTCTTTAGAGTTTTATATAGCGCAAACCTGACCCGAAGATATCAGGTATCTGTGCGCTTTACACGAGTACCAGTTTCGTTACAGATGTACACATTTGTGTTTTTTAAAGGCACAGGGAGATTAAGTTATTTGCAACAATCACAGGATGTTGAGCATCGTAGCCAAGACTCGAACCCGGTTCTCCAGCTTCGAGGTCAACCACTCTAACCATAAGGCTACATCCACTCCCCATCTTACCTTGATGAGAGCGTTTGCCTTCCCACAACATCATTCAAACCAAAGCTGTTCAGAGCAAAGCTACGTTATAGGGTCACTTGAAAGACATGGGGCATCTAGAAGACTGACAATCCAGGAAAACCCACTGCTTGAAACAAAACAACCCTACCACTCCAAAAGAAGAATGCTTCCGAAAGTTTTCACCCTGCCTTATCCTAGGCATTACATTTTCTTCATATTCCTCAACTTGATTGGCAGTGCTAGCTTCTGCTGTTTAATTGAACATAACAACATCCCCAATATAGGTAGGCCTGTCCAAAGCTCTGGTATTTCCTAGGGGGCAATTACGAGAACCCACCATTGCTGATTGCTCTTTTCCCATCTGCTCCCTACATATTGTCAAAGGATACTGAGCTCCAGCATCTTGGACTGTTAGTCTAAGGCCACCACCTCACCCTGCAACTGCTGCCCCTGGCAGATCTGACGGGACATCTGGCTGCCAATGCTAAAATACTCCCCTGGAGCAGCCATCTTTGCAGCACAGTCAGGGCAGCCTCAGCTCTGCCTTAACAATGTCACCCAGAGCCTGTTGTGTGCACGCCTGTCCCACATAAGATGAGCCCCAAGCATCCCAGCCAATCCAAGCACTGCCCCCCCCCCCTCATGCTGCTTATAGTACTAAACATGCAAAAGAGCAGTGCAAGGATTGTCGGGGTCAAACAAAGACAATCCTCCTTCGGAGATTGATGGGGCTGTGTCTGATAGGCTGAACTGCACACGTTAGGGTGGCCACAGTGAAAAAACTGGCCAATCTTAATTGCGCAGTTCACTTACACTGCCTCAACATCTAGTGGTCCGCCCAGCATATCCTTTCTGGGAAAGAGTGCTGTAACCCCGCCCCTATTAGAAAAAACAAATGCAGATTCAGGGGGAAAATTAGGAAATAAATGTGTAAAAAAGGAGTCTCTCTCAGGTCCTGTGGATCACAGTAGGGGGTCAATGCCCTCACCCTCCCATAGAGGAACCGCCCCGGTGGTATAGTGTTTGGCAGCAGGAAGAGGGCTCTGCTCCTGTTAGTATCCTCACTGATAGTGGTTTTGTAGTAAGAGGCTTTAGCTGTGAAAATGAGGGAATGGTGATTGTAACAGTGTGTTTTGTGTAGACTGAGGTAATTCGGTAGTTTTGATCTTCTCCATTCTCTTTTCTCTTTTAAGATGATATGTTTGCTTTCATTAATGTCTTCAGTGTACAAGTGTGCTGAGGCCTTAGGTTAGGTGTATCAGTTTATAAGTGGATCATCAAATTCAACAGGAGTTCTCTTAATTGTATTTTAGATGTCAAGGAGAGTATTGATATCTGTGGTGAGCAGAAGGCAGTTTAATTGTTCCTAGAGTCTGTCCAGATGGATGTCCTTGATCGAGAGGAAGGTTATTTTCTTTTTTTTTTTGGTTGTCTTTGATACAGAAGTACAGTATACGTGGCAATGAAGGGGAGGGTAAAGTGGTTGGTCCAGTCCAGCACCGTAGGGGCCTTATTCACAAAGGTAAATGTACTTGTGTATATTTTCTAAAAGTAAATCTACTCTTACACTTTTGAGTAACTTTGCTACCTATGGCCATTGACAATTAATTAGTGTAATGTTACTCAAATGTGTAGACTTGCGTGTCCCTGCTCCCTGAAATAGGTGGAGGAGTCTGAAAAATAAATAAAATAGGACAGTATATGTTAGAAATTGGGTTTCTAGTTGGCAAGGGGGTGCACCCTGTCCAAGCAGGAACCCAATCCTAGTTCGGGTAAGTAAGATATGCACTTAAAGTTAACCTATGCTCACCCTCTGGTATCTTGGCACAGAGCAGTCAGGCTAAACTTACAAGCCAATATGCCATGTATGTGTGCAACACAACACCCAGTGGCACAATGAAAACACCACAAAAAGACTCCACACCAGGTTAGGGAAATAGCTATGATTTTCATAAATGAAACAACCTAAACGACAACAATTCAATGAGTAAAAGTCGAGATATGAATTTTTAAAGATTAAATATACAAATAGCACTTAGAAGCAATAAGCACCTATGGGGTCATCTGGTCGCACTGGATTTGGTCAAGATTTTAAACATACCATGATGGAGCGCAGGCCGGATACAGGAGGCATGCAAGCTTGCTGAACAAAGTACCTTGATGCGGGTTGCAACAGCGAGATGTGGGGTGCAGCGAGCGATGCATTAGTGTCAATCCTGCAGACGAGGTGATGCATCAATTTTCTTCATGCAGTGGGGGTGATGCGCTGGTTATTAAAATGATGCACCGAGAGGCGTTGGTTCCATAAATGATGCACCGTGTTTCTCCACGCAGTTAAGGGGATTCGATCTTCATACACTGCAGTGGCAGCGATGCAGCAGATCTGATGCGTCAGTTCTTTAAGACGATGCACTGGTTCTGACTGTGATGCGCAAATTCTGCTCCCCCAACAGGGTTGATACACAGGTTCTTCTACATGCAGACTGGTGATGCGTTTATTTTGCTGGAGCAAGCACCTAGGTCCAATTCCAATAAATAAGGCACAGGAGCAGGTGGTGAGACTTTGATATCACAGAGTAGCAGGAGACAATTCAACAAGCCCTTGGAGAGCACGTTGTATTCAAGGTAGAGGCCAGCTCTCCTTCAACAGGGTCAGAGAGCAGTAGGGCAGCACAGCAGAGAAGCAGTTCTTCAAGAGCAGCAGTCCAGCAGAATGAGAGTCCTTTTAGCAGCACAGCAGTTCTTCTGACAGAGGATCTTTGTAGGTTCAGAAGTATCTGATTTGGTGGGGTCAGAGACCCAGTACTTATACCCAATTGTGCCTTTGAAGTGTAAGTGACGTCAAAGAAGGGTCTTTGAAGTGCACCAAGGTCCTTTCATTTCCGCCCTGGCTCAAATTCACTACAGGGGGTAATCAACTCTTTGTGTGAGCTATATTCAGGCATGTCAGTTCCTTTCTTCCATCCTGCCCAGGATGAGTCATCAGGATGCAGGTGGGCACTCTCAAACATAGATACATTCAAACATCTTAAACCAGATGACAGTAGCAATTCAAATCCATTCAACCGTTCACAGATTGACAACTCGTCATATGATCAATCATTTCCCCCCACTCATAGAGACCACTTTTTCGGTTTCTAGGCCCTCTAACAGAATACAGATTACACTCCAGATTGTAGGTGTTGACAACGCCCTGTGACCTCTCCATACTTGTAGCAATCCTTTTTGTAAATGTGATATTTTAGCGCGATTTCCTTACTCCATATCAAATTGATATTGGCTTTGTATCTAGCCACACCAGTTTGCAGATCAGTAATATCATTGCCAGCCAAAATCCCACTGCCAGATTCTCTTCTTTTTTAAGTGTATTATATAATTCCTGCACTGCTAGTTTAGCTAGCTTTTGTTTATGTAGTCGGTAGCTCAGGACTTCCCCTCTCAAACAAGCTTTAAATGTGTCACAAACAACCCCATGTGACGTGGAATGCCAATTGATTTGAAGGAAGTCCTTTATCCAAACCTTTATATGATCAATTAAATTATTGTCCTGGAGGAGTTTCCTATCGAAAGTAAAGCACCTTGGAGCTATACATGTACCAAGTGCGGTAATATCCAATACTACTGGCGCATGATCAGGAAGTGATTCTCGGAAACACTTGTATTTTAATACCTGGAAATAGTAAAGGAGATACAAACAAAATAATCAAGCCGTACTAGCTTGCTATGCAGGCGAGACTAGAACGTAAACCTGGATCTTGTATATGGAAAGTACCCCAAACATCCTTCAGGCCATGATCAGACAACATATGATTTTGGGGCATATGTATGAAAAGACAGATTTGCGTGTCCTTAATAGCAATTTTATGCGAATTGCATTTAAGGACTCGCAAACTGCTATGTAGGTAGGAATCACAATAATTGTTGTGATTCCTTAATAGCAAATTGCGAGTCGCAATTAAAGAATCCCTTCCTATTTATTTCTATGGGCCAAGAGGCCCATAGGAATGAATGGGAATTGCATGCACAAATTGGGAGTACCCAATGGGTACTCGCAAATAGTGCACGCAATTTTAAGGATGCAAAGGTTCCAAAAGGACACCCTGTTGCACCCCTGAAAAGGGCATGTGTGTACATGTGGCACACATACATGCCCTAAGGGCTTTTTTTCAAAGAATTTGCAAATTATCACCAACTTTAAGTTGGTGGTAATTTGCGATTTCTTATGCCAAATTCGCACAACATAGGTGCTTTCTACATCGCATTTAAGGAATCGCAATTTGCGATTCCTTAAATGCAATTGCAAAATAGGGTATCGTAAATTTTGAGATTCCCTATTTTGCGATTGGCTTTTGGGATGATACATTCCAAAAGGCCTTTTCCCGTTCGCAAACGGGCGGATTCTGAGAATCAGCCCGTTTGCAAACAGGAATTGGGCTTCATACATATGCCACTTAATACCTTAAAAACCCTAGGCTTCCTACCTTTATAATTCTGAATACCAGATTGGATTTCTTTCCCACTCAAATTAATATTAAAGTCCCGCACAGCACCATTGGAGTAGGCCATAGAGCAAGTTCTAAATTTAATTGCTCAAGAACGAAGGCCTCTTCAAAATTAAAGCCATATAATGTACACAAGGAGAATTTCACTCCCCCAGAATACATTCTAAAATAGCCCAAGTCCCCTATTCATAATTGGTTGCTTTGAGGCTGCCAAGACCGCATAACCCAATTCCGGATGGATCTTTCGCTTTCCCCAAGGTATATGCATTTCCTGCAAACACACTAGATCGGGCTGAATCACGTGGAGCTCCGCGGCAACTCTTTGTTTCTTATTATAATTATTTAACCCACAGACATTTAGAGAACATATTCGAACACCTATCTTAGCCATTGATTAAACATGGGTATCAACACTTGCTCCATTCTGATATAAAAAACCTTGAAGCTTTCAACTTCAACATTTTAATGATACTGCTGATTGATTTTCAGATTTTATCCCAATCCACCTCCCCAGTCCCCCCTGAAACCCCACCCGCATGAACTTCCCTCCCACCCCACCTTCCAGAACCAACCCCACCCCTTCAAAAAGGCTTTAGAACCAATGGTCCTTATGATGACGAGCTTCTGCCACCCGGATGTCTTCCCGCACCTATACCCCACCCTATGTGCGAAAAGATACAGCAAATGCCACAGTGAAACACAAAGCATCCCTATACACCATACCAATAATGCAAATGCAGTAATAAACTTTTATAGATAAGAAGAAAAATTGGCTCATAGGTTGCAATAAAACAAGGAAACAAGGAGGAAGTGGACGTATCAAAGCTGAACAATCCACATAATGACCAGGAAGAGACCTCGACATCGAGATCTATAGAACAGGGGTCTCCAAACCGGTCCTAGAGGGCCGGATCCATGCCAGATTTTTTGGATATCCCCATTGAGATACATGTAGTAATTTTAAAAATCTGGCATGGATCCGGCCCTCCAGGACCGGTTTGGAGACCCCTGCTTTAGAAGCTTACACATCCTGAAAGGACTTAAACAAGATACATCGTGACCAGCCTACGTTACTCTTACAAAGATTGTAAAAACTCTTTGGCTTGCACCTTGGAGATAAAAAATTGAGTATGCTCTTTATGAAGGACTTTTAGCTTAGCTGGGGTTAATAGAAAAGCTTGAGCACGTTTGGCCTAAAATGGTGCAATCAGCTGGTGTAACTGCCAGCACTTTTCCACAGTTTGATGACAAAAGTCTGGCCTGACGTTAAACTCTGCCCCTTTTCCAGCTCTCTTTTTATCAGGATGTGCTAGCTCAAATACCGCTTCCTGTGCAAGAAAATTATTGAGAGATATTAAAATCGCTCTGGGTCTAGTTACTGTTTCACCATATCGAGGACAGAGGGAAAACGTAAAACGGTGCTCCCTCTGTATCTCTCGCTGCCAGTCCCACCGCGTAAGTTCTTTGAAGTCCTCCGTGAACAAATCAATAATAAACTTGTGCGGATCCTGCACTTCTGTGCCCTCTGGAATTTGTAGAACTCTTAGATTATTTCTGCGGAACCGGTTTTCTAAGTCAACAATTTCCACTGAGTGTCCTCTTTTAGAGCTCGCAGGGTCTCAATCATAGCCTTCTGTGCTACCAATTTTTCCTCTAAGCACGAGATGTGAGCTTCAGTCTTGGCTATACGACAAACTGAGTTCTGCAATGTGCGTCATGAGCTTTGGGCCTGCTGCCAGGGCGGTGAACTTCGCTCCCTTCACTGAGTTTTCTGCACTCCGTGGAGCTTGCTATGTGCAGCCGAGTGTTTCCCTGCTCCTGATCGCGGACGGTAAGTTTGCGAGCTCGAGCTGCAGCTCGGGTAGAATTTCTACCCGAGCGGCAGAAATACCAACACAAACTGCAGTTTGCACAGCACTCTGCCACTCGTGGAACTTCACAGAGTTTTTTTGTAACTTTGCGGAGTTCCGCGTGGCAAAACTCCATGAACTACACCTGTGAACCTCTTCTGATGACAATTCTGCTGCTTTTTCTTTAACAATATCCATGTTACCACCATTGCCAGTTCCTATCTCTGTTGAAAAGGAGTAATCCCATTGTAAAGCATTGTTGCCATTACTACCATCTGTCTGATTACCTATTTATCTGGCTTCTGGGTTCCTACGTACTGTCCAAGGACTATTGTCCGATGTATCACCTCCAGTGTCCTTAGCGTGCTGCTAAGGTTTCTGTCCCCGCCATCATGCATCCCAGACTTAGCCTGAACCTTCATAATTGACTTTAAGTCATCGCTGGAAGAATCAGAGTGATTCAAGAGGGAAAAAATGTAATCCCAGAGTCTATCTCCTTCAGAGGAGATTTAATACTTTGGCAATCCTCCTTGCCAGAACCGGATTTCTCACTGCTTTCCGGGTTTTGGACATGAGCCGTCACCGGGCCACTAACATTTAGTAAATTTTCAGGGGTAGGAACACTGCCTAAAGTGGTCTGTTGGGTGCCCCCGCATGGAGCGCATCCCATCATGTGTATAGCATTCGGGATAAATAATATGCCAGAGTGAGTATCGTCTGTAGCCAAATTGCCACTAGCAGAGTCTTTCTCCCCAAAGTCCTGTTCTATCGAGGGGTCGAATACCTTCCTACGCCCTGTTGCTTGAAAAGGAAAGTCAACCTGAGAGGGCTTTAAAAAAATTGCTATCCTTCCCCACAGAATACAAAAGGGGAATAATGCGCTTACCTGAGCTGTCGGTGGGAGATTTTTCACCTGTTGCTGCGCCATCTTTTTTTAGCATTTTTCCTGTTAGTGCTCACATTCACCGCATTCTTGATACCCACAGCACTGGCTCCAGCTCCAGCAGGGTCACGGAGAGGATGCAACCTCCCTCTCCCAGCTTTTGGAGGCAGCGTCTACGAAGTGCCACCTTCCCCTCTCTGCCTTCCGTCAAGTGTGACAGCCGTAAAGTAGCCCCAGCTCTTCGCTACGCTCCAGTAAGCGCAGTTTCGCAGTGAAAGCCATAGCAGCGAGCCTAACCTGCAGAGGGACCAACTCTGATGAATTACTGAAGATCTTCTCAGACGTCTAGCTGGTCTTTGCAGTATGCCCATTCTTCCTCCTTCAGCCTAAAGCACGTCAAAGTTCCATGTAGGTGCGGGAGTCCGGGAGCAGTCAGCTCACACGTCCGAGCTTGCAGACGTCATCTTGCAAATATTTGCCATTCCCAGTATGCTTTACAGCCTTTCTCAGGGAAGGCTAGTGCTGGTTTATTGCCCTGGTTCAAGATTACTTTGGGCTGTTCTATAACTTGCATGGTTACTGGCAGTAGACTTTTATAATGATGATTTCTCAGTTCTGACAAATAGAAATTATACAGGTCTTTTTTTCTTTTTTTCTCTAATTGATTCTGTAAGTAACAGTCCCTTATATTCAGGAGAAACGTATAAACTGCTTGTTATTGATGATTTTATTGACAAGGTGTGGGCCAGTATTGACTTAACTGAATTTTATCCTGATCTATTCTGCCATCTCCTCACTCGGGGCAAAGATGCTAGGGGTGCTATGTTATTCCGATTGCTTTCCAGCTCCAATCTATGTAATGCCTTTGCCTTTTTAGGTTCTGAGATTGTTAAGGCAGTCACCTTTACTGGTAGAGGACAGTGCTCCACTATAGACTATGTTGTTATTTCTTAACATTTTATCCTCTAGAATCTTTGATGGTAGGGTCCTCCTCAACACTTTTTAACAACCATGTTGCTCTCTACCTCTCTTTTTACCAAGTTAGAAAGGTCTTGAAGAAGGGCATTAAAGACGCTAGTGGGTAACTCCCTGATTAAGGCTAATGACAACTTGAGCAGGTTACCGTGTTTGCATATCTGGTCGTAGACAATTTGAACATTATTGGAAGTTATCTATCACTGGAAGCTGACCTTTGTATCCTGGGGCAACCCTTATGAAAAAGATTAAGGTGTTTGACTCCAGTGTGGCTCTCTGGTTTGAAGCTTGTAAGCTGTCCTGTTGGAAGCTACATTTGGCCTTTAAAAAAATCCAGAACAACGGGTCGGAAATCTCTAGCTGTAGAAGGGATTACACATGAGCTCTAATGGCCAGTAAGGCTGAAGTGAGAAATTCACATTGAAATGGCCTGGATCAAGCCTGGATCCTAAAAGACTACAAGGTCTTTTGGAACTTAGTTAACAATTATTCCCTGACAGACATTCCCCAAGCCACATTGAACTGTATTATTGCCCGAAGGACTGGGTTAAACATTTCCAGCGTATTTGCACTTTGGGACAGTGAGCCCAGTGGGCTGGCTCACGTTCAATCTTAGTTACCTATTGAAACCTCCTTTTTGTTAGAGGAGGTTACTTTAGCTATCCAGTTCAGCCCTGCCAAAAACATCCCTGGCTCTGATGGAGTCCCAGTGGACTTGTACAAGGGTAATGTTAATCTCTGTGCCCCTTTGCTGACAAACCTTTTTAATGCTGCCTGTGTATCTGGACTCCCTTAGTCCTGGTGGACAGCTACCATTGTTCCTGTTTTTAAAAAGGGGGAAGGAGGGATCTGGCCAGTTACCACCATATTTCACGTATTGACTCATCAGTTAAGATCATAGGATGAGTCATCTTGAATGCTGTTTTATCAGAGACTAGGTATGGCATTCAACACTGCCTGGGGACCATTGAGCAATGTGTTAATTTGCATCTTATCTGCAAATACAAATGGCTTAAGCACAGCGCCATCCATCTAGCTTTCATGGACCTGTCCAGGGCTTTTGACCATGTCAACAGATCTAAATTGAGGGATATCCTGACCTCCAAGGAGGGAGAAAAAGGTCTAGTCCAGGTTCTCAGAGAATTGGTTCTTAGGGCCTCGTGAAATATGGGAACAATGGGGAATGCTCTGAATCATTTAGCTGATCTCGATATTTGAAATTGAGGTCCAGTCACTCAAATGCCTCCTCCACGGGTCAGTCCGACAAAGGCCCTCGCCTACTGATGGAAATACAAATGATGATGAGAGCCTTAGCTGACCTTAATTTCAAATATAGAGATCAGTCCATTTTCTTAATGCTCTTCAGGATTTGGGAGCTTGCTGCCCCTATGGAGTAGGACATCTTGCCAGTACCTATCTTTGCTTTTTTGTACTCCATATATTTATCAGAAGACTTTCATTTCAGTATTCTGTTGAATGATTGTGCTTTAGGTCCTGGGTTGGAGCTGGTATTCCAGTGATAGTCACATCTCGGTTCTGCCTTACCTCATCTCTGCCCTTGATGTATTTTACCCCATTTAAGTACTTTTTTACATTCTAAATTTATTCTATTTCAAAGCCACTTTATGTTCCTTCCTCCCTTGTTTTTATTGAGGTATATATTTGCATTCCATCTGAGTGTGCCCTGAAGAAGGTGAGTGGTCTCTGATCACCAACACTGAAAAATGCATCGGCACCAGCTACAAAGCCTTGGGGACACCTGTCAGGAATTTAAAACTATACTAAGTCTTCAGTAATTGTATTTGGTGAAAAAGAGAAAGATATTAAAAAGATTGTACTGACATGTTAAATGAATCATGGATATTTTTCGGATTTTGATTTGTCAGTTTGTTCTTTTAATCCAAGTTTACGATCATCCAGTTTAACATATTCCAGCTGATGGCTTATTGTATGCTCTTATTTTATAGAATTAATGAAAAATAGAGGAACCATCCGAGGTCTCTTCCTCCATGTCTGACAGATGTTAAGGGCCTCCTTGAGGATTACTTTACCAGTTCTATCAAGACAGCTAGATAACTAAGAGCATCATAATGCATGTTTGTCCATGGTTTAGGTGTCCCATGTCTAAGGAAGGAGGCTTAACTCAAGATCTTTGCCTTCTAAGGGGCTATGGTTATTAAACATTGCTCAAAGTCTTCCAGACACAAACTTGACCTCTGGTTGATCCACAATCGGCATAATCATATTAGCGTTCCCAAGGAAAATCCACATAGCAAATACATTTATTCATTAACCTTGTGATAGGGGCATGCTTGTGGTTTGGCACAGACTGATGGATTCAGCATTGCAACTTTCAATATTTAAGTGCACTGGTCCATTAAAAATCACTACTGTAGGACTGACTCATGTAAATGCTGTATTTTCTTGAGGAGCTCATAATATGATTAGTGTGGGTGGTCCATTGATCCTAGTATGTGTTTCAGGTTTTGGGAGATTCTGTAGTGGTTGAATTGGTCCAGAGTGTCTTAATCAAGTCACCATGTTCACAGTTGTGCAAGCAGAGAGTGAGGAAATGAATCCATGTCACCTTCTAATGAACTATGCCTTCGCCTGCACTTTAAACACATGTGGAAATTATATTCTACATATAACTCTCCTCCTCTCTTTGTCTGTGAAACGTTGCCAGAAGAGAATCTGAAAAAAAGCACCAGGAAGGACAGCTTCCTCTCCCAAGCGAACTTCCACTTATTGTTTTGATACTTTCTTGATGTTTTGATACATAATAACCAGAACATATTTCTCTTGTTTGGTTGATTTTCAAATATCACTGTGATATAAGCTTGGCTTGTCTTTTCAGATGAGTGCAGAACACCCTGGCTACTAATGTCTCAGGCATTCTTTCACATTGTGTCCATTCCAGTACCTAATTTATGAAAATGATGTCCAGGCAGCACCAGTGCTGCTGAAGGCCAGGGTCCCTACATTTCAAACTTGACTAATTTGTATTCCATAGCATACCCAGAAACATCAGAAGTGGCAGTGAATGCTGTGGAAGCATCTGGAGTGCTTGTGCCCTTCCAAGGCTCCGGCTGTCAGGTTTTTGCCACTGTCCAATGGGCATTTTGCTATCTTCCTGTTTGTCTCGTTAGTGTCTTAATACCTCACATCCACCCTCCTACTGCCGGATGGTGCATGGTTGCAGAAAGGGAGATATATGCATGGGTAGTAGAAGAGGTGAAACTGGGACGCAGCAGGGTCCTGGAGGTGAAAGAGACCCAGTGCACCTTGCTCCCCACTCCCCAATAAGTTTCAGAGCTCAGCCAAGTGAGGGCTGGACCTGGGTCCCTACTCTGGACATTAAAGTTGTCCAAGGTGTTTGTGACACACTTGAGCCATCACGTTTTTATGATCCCCATCTCATGAAGATACCTCTCACCTACGCTTACTGCTTACTTGTGATACAGTAAGAAAGCTGGGGTCTGAGGTCGCCAAGGTTCTTGATTATGTGGCGGTTCAGCAGTCTTTTTGAATTAACAGTGACCCAACTAACCCCCTCTTACCATAAGTGGAAGTCAAATTCAGGCAAGTGGAGGTAGTCTCCACCTGAAGCTACATGC
Source organism: Lissotriton vulgaris (assembly GCF_964263255.1). Classification (NCBI taxonomy): domain Eukaryota; kingdom Metazoa; phylum Chordata; class Amphibia; order Caudata; family Salamandridae; genus Lissotriton; species Lissotriton vulgaris. The sequence goes on along the minus strand of NC_141687.1, from coordinate 1,320,288,518 downwards.
CATGTAGCTTTTGAGATATTTTAGCAACTGAGTAACATAGATCTCCCCTGCACACACCACTGTCAATAATATTTCTTTTTTTTGGCCCAGAAACTTGCTGCCTCTGTCTTATTGTTGTTAGCAACAACATTGGTACACTTGAATTACCATTGTTCTCTTGATATTTAGCATCTATTTTAGACTTAACCTTTGATTAAGCTGTATCAATTTTCCACATTTACATCCTTACTTACTTTTGACTTCTCAATGACTGGTCTCTTCCTTGATGGAAATTAAATTGAAAGCCTATAATTTAGCCACTGAGGGCCAGGACATCAACATTGATCCTTGTGGCCCGGCAACTCATGCATTCCAGGGCATATCAAAAATTAAACAGTCTAAACTTAATTTTGCTGCTAAGGCTGTTGTTCTGGGGCCTCTCTCTTCTCCTGTTGCTCTACAGGCATTCAAATTGGAGAAGCAAAGACATGATACCAGTCTGCGCCTATCAGTACTCTGTCACCAGCAGCAGGATGCTTGAGTATACGGCCTACTGAATATAATAAGCGCAAATGTAAGATCATATCATATTTTAATAGTAGAAAACTGGTGGAGAAATAAAGCATGCCATTAGTTTATTGCATGTTTAGAACAAGGAGAACAAATGGTCTCTTGTAGCTACCAAGGAATTGACTAATGATTTTATACAAAACGTAACTCAATTTAGTACAACAAGAGCTGCTGCACAACCATGTACAATTACTACAGCAGAAATTCTTGAGGTTCTACCAAATCTCTGTGATTCCATCTCCTCTCCAATAAATACGTCCTGCTCCGGAATCTGGTTTGAATTCCCAGGTTTATCCCTTCAGGTCTTCATTGTCTGGAGGACCACTTATAAAACTATTGCTCAGGAGAAAAATACATGGACAATTCCTCTTTTATCCTTTATGTGGATATGGTGTTTTTGGATCCTCTGTGCCTCTCTCATCCCTTGCATACCATAGTGAATTCCTCTATTAATTCACTATGCTAAGGAAAAGACCCAGGATCCTAATATTCAGGAGGCTGGAGTAGCAATGACACCACAGACTCAACCTAAACTCAACCATAGGCACAATTGCTGAGGCTTTAATCACCAGTCACAAAACAATTCAATACTCAAACATTGCCATTAAATGCGCTTTCAACTTATCTAAAGGCACATGATAGGAAAATTAGCATAGTGGAGAAAGTGGTCACAGATACTTAGGGAAATCAATGTCATAAAATGCATTTATGTAATTGTTCTGTGATTATATGTAAGCTCAGCGAAGTTTCAGATATCATTGAATCCATCTTAGAAGATCATAAAAAGATCACTAGTAGCAGTATAAAGAGATACTGGATCTGGCAATGTCTGTAGTTAATTAAACTGACCAATATACAAACCATAATGAGAAATTGAAGTACCATGAGATCAGGTACATCCTTGATTGCTCTACACATGACTCTGCTCAAGTCAAATTTGAGCCTGATGAATGTTATGTTATGGAACGCATTAAATGAAGCCGAGGGGAAAAAATGTTCTAAAAAAATGTATTCAATTTAGGGTATAAACAATGTAGGATATGAAAGACCAAAACAAGAGATTACCTCCCTGCATTATCCACTTTCACGGCATCTCGTGCAAAATCCATCTGCTAGCCTTACAGGCATTCTATGATAGATAGCATTAGCTTACTTTGTAAAAATAGCTGCATACTCCTATTCATTGAATCCTTACTGGCGAAAAAATGGCTAAGAATAATGAAAAATCTGAAATGCTTATTCCCTTGATGACTTACTATAATATAATAAATTCTAAAGACCTCCCCAAGCAACAAGCACACATAGAGGTGTCACACAAATCTGAGCTTCAAAAAAGAGGAAAGTGGGCACTCAAAGACATGTGGCAATCCTGGGATGTGCCCCATAAACCTACAATAGGTATCACTTGAACTTGTCCCTGCAACAAACATAGCCTTAGCTTTATTAGAATTGTATGCACAGGCATTTTAACCCAGTGGCTTTGACTAGACACAAGTAGTGTGGACCTTGTTATCTAAAAAACAAGGTGTAGTTTACTTTTTGCTGCTAAGGCTATAAAACATGTGAGGAATACAGCAGAGAATACTGATGGTTTGGCCTCTGAAAGCATGCCTCAGATTGATGTGGCTGTGAATACATCAAGTGCCAAGATCGTTGCTGATAGGTAGTCAAGAATAGCCTCCATGGCACAGCAAGATCCACTTTTTGGAACCTGCTCATGATCAACCTGCCCAAGAATGTATAAACATAATTCTCTTTGATCCTCTTTATAGTGCAAGAGCTCTTCAAGAAATCCTTACCTGGGAAACTTTTTGAAAATAATTAAATCTTTATTGGATCTAGACAGCATCTACTCTCAACATAATTTCTCTGTTAGATTTTTTAATAAGACATGGGGACGGGTAAAGAAATCCCAAAACCCCCAATCCTATCAAAAGGGATACTTGGCCATTAAGACACTCTGCTAAAATGGGGTATCAAAGTTACAACTCCAAGCAAAGAACCTTGCCCCACAATTTTAGAACCAACAATTGGGTGGAAAACCTACATATTAAGCAGTTAACATCCAATTCTCTTTTAGGTCTATTTTCGTGCTATGATTATTGGCCTTCTTTAGGAGTTTATGTGAACTCACAGAATGGGGAGAAGACAATTGTTGTGCCATCAAACGACAAGGTCACCTCATAAGTTCAGTATTAAGGAAAAGGCACAACTTTAATTCAGGCTACAACAGCCCTGCTAAATAATGAGGCACCTTGGGCATAACTCCACTCGGATAATAAAAAAGTAATATAGTCAAGTCACAAGGAAATAGTCTGCTGGAAACGGTATTGCTAATTGGCTTGCTACGACAAAAAAAGAAATGTATCTTAAGAAGAGATACATATAGATGCATACATAGCCCATTGAATCTATGCTACAAAATCAAGAATAGGTTGACCTAAGAATGTTAAATAATCTGGATTTCAGTGGGACTCGCAGTACAGGTCAAAATAAGCTACCTTCAAACATTTATCTCTAATATTTTCCCCTCGAAAATGAGTTTGAGCACAGATATTTGTATGGTCTACTTACCGTCTCACCAAATATGAGTAGGTCTGCAATTGTGAAAGATGTAGAAACTTTTCTAAACATGTATGGTTCAATATTCAACAAAAGTAGAATTGACGACATCAATAGATTTACATACAAAACAGTCATCTGTTAATTTAAGGTGACCTCACACCATGGGCAGATCTTGTTGCCAAAAAATCTGTTTGGGCTATCTCAGAATTGGTGATTGATGGCCCTATGACTACTAAAGAAAGCCTATTCCTTGCCACATGGCATGCGGAGCCTTAATAGGCGTAAACCTCTGATACTCCAGTAGGATAATTCCTATATGTTTCATTAGCTGGAATATCGAAAGTGCTATTCAAATTGAATACATATTTATTGGCTTAGAGTCTCGGCATATTGTTTTTGATATGTATGTTCATCCAACAATGGAAAGCCTACATGATCCTATAAATGCTAACTTGTTATTGTCTGGTTTGGAGAACACATCCAATAGCCGGGAGTATCATTTGGCTCTCCAGATATTAGTGCTGAAGTCAAGATGGCAGTCCCTCAGATGATTGTCAGATAATCAAAATTCTTTAACAACTTTCATGGCTCAGAGTGTCCAAGAAAAATTAATGCAATCAATCAATAATTTAACATCCCTGAAGGCAGAGACAATTAAGATCTTTGAGTGTACTCTGAGCTTGACATCTAAACCTGCCAAACCAAACCTCCTATGGTTTTAAAGAGCTATAGAACTTCAGTGAATTACCTTGAGTGTTATGATGTGGACTTCAGTTGCCCTTAAATTGAGACATTTGGCTCCTGATGAGGAGGTACTTCTGGAACAATTAAGTAAATCTTAATTAAGTTCAAGAAGAAGCAGCTATAATACAGCGTCTGGGTCATGATGGAATCATCTTTATCAGAAAAACATGAGTGGAAATTTGGTTAAATAGTGCAATGGGGATGTGGCAGCCTGCCGCCCAGTTTAGAACAGGTAGTGGGGGCTGCTGATAGCTCCAACACTTCTATAGTCTTTATGACAACTACAGCCATCTAAAAAGCATTTTAAATAATCAACTCAGAATAGTTAGTCATATGATGAACGTATAGTACAAGGCGTAAGACAAGCAATTTGTTCCCAGAAAATTAGTAATATTCTGGGTCCATATTGAATTTCCAGCAATTTTTTCCACAACCCCACTTCTCTGTGGGTTCCCATTCTTGAAGTAGTTTATGATGCTGTATGTACCACCCAAGTATTTCTGTGTCTCATAGTTCCGATATTTATAAAGGCTTCCGTGCCGACCCTGGGAACTACCATCCAAAATCGTTGCTGGACGGGGAAGGCAAACTCTATGAAAAGTTATTGATTAATCATACTCAGGACTGGATCAAGGAACAACAGGTTGTATCTGTCCTGCAGGTAGGCTAAAGAAATATAGTTGCCACACTCATAAGGTAATAAGATTATATCTGTCCTATCTGTCCCATTACATATCAGATAGGTAATGATATAAAAGTATACCTTGTTCTTAAGATTCCTGGTTCTTAAATCTTTGTTTGATTCAGTAAATATAACTCTTTTGTGGTTCACTTTGGAGGACCAAGGGATGCAGATGAAATTATTACTTGCTTCAGTATGCCAATACCTCTGCTCTGCTTAGATATGGTAGAAAGGGAGAAGGTACCTCTAGATTACCTAGGAAGGTGGGTGACCCTTAAGACTGCGTCTTGGCATCTGCATCATTTAATTTGTATATACATGATGTGGGCAGGTTTGTTTTAGACCTGAATTTAAACACCCCAATAATGGGAAGAGAAGAAATTTCAATCCTCCTGTTTGAAGATGACCTGTTTCTTTTAACATGAACAGAGTTGGCAATGCACCTTCTCTTGAGTGGCTTTGAACATTATTGTAACATTGAACAACTCACTATTAATGCTTACAAAACTAAGTTTATGATCATGAGTCCAAGATGTTCATTGACACTTTAAAATTAATAGAACACCGTTGTGTCAGGGAACCACCTTTGACTACTTGAGAATTCTTTTTGATCATAAAATGCAAATAGATAAAAGTGCCACCATCTTGGCAAAAAATCCAAATGCTGTCCTTTGCTGCGAGATGAGCACTGGAGCTCCTTCCATAAAATCAGTTCTTTGAATATATATATATGGTTAAAACTGTTGCTTCTGCTCTTTATGGAACTGAACCCAGGGGTTACCTGCAGGCCAAAGATTGAAAAACACTTTTTAATTACATTCCCAGATACTAAAATGGCAGCACTGAGACTTGAACTGGACCTAAAACAATATTAATCTGATCAGACATCTGAAACCTCTTCTCTTTTGGCCAAGGCTTTAGACGCATTTAGTAGTACCTAAATTCGGCCTTTGGCTTGTTAATTAGAAAGGAATATAAAGGATTCTAGCGGCCGCAACATGTAGAGTTTGCTCTGAAAACCTTAGGCTGTTTTTGGTACTGGATGACCCCTCCTCAATAACTAAATCAAGCATCAAAGTTGTCAAGGAAAAGTACTGGAAAATTGAATTGGTATCAACCAAAAGCTCAGGTAGTCTTTTGTGTTCTCACCTGGACTTAAATGTTCCCAAGATGTTGAGTTTTCATCTCCATTTATGACAAGCAGAAGTCAAGAGAAGAACTGTTTAGTCTGGGTGCTTTGCCCGTTGCAGCATATACTAAGAAATGAACGGAAAAAGGACCATTCTGATTTCTGTTCATGCAATTTAGGAGAACCAGAAACATCAAAACTTTTGTTACTTTGCACAAAACTTCTCTTTAATAGAAACAGATTTTCCAAACTTTGTTTCTAATATATAAATCAGTAACAATAGTGTGGTAATGACTTAGTGTCATCGGACTGACTTAGCGTGTATTTTGGGAAGGCATCAACACACATGGCCTCAGTATGGAGCCTTAGGAGAATTGAGACAATGTAAATCTGATGGTAATGTACTTCTCTGACTTGCACAGAATGTATTTATCTTTATTACGAAGAGGCTTAAATGTATGATTAGTTTCCTATTGGCAAACGCGGTTTTAGGGAGGAAATGTATTAAATTATTGACTGCAATTATTACATTTACTTTTAATGAGAATGCTTCTGTGCACAGTTAATGGTTATGGTGTTTTAATAGTTATTTATCTCAAGTGTATGTTTTTTAAGCTAAGACAATTACCAAATAAATTCTATTCCACCACATGCATTTTTCCTCCACCACCCAACACTTTGTCTCTCTATCTCATTCTTTTCATCCATCTCCCTTCTTTTCTGTCGGTAGTCCTACCATTCTCATCCTCCTCATTTCTCCCCTTTCTGCCTTGATCTCCTTTGCATGAGGCCAAAATGTGATGATGGAAAAGAAAAAGTGAGTGCTGGGCTTCAATCCCTCCCTAGCATATCACCTCTAATATTGATATTTTACTTAGCTGAAAATAGATGTGCCTGAATGTAGTTTATGAATATAATACATTGAAATTAGATTAACAACACATTTCTGTAGGGTCCCTTTTGTACCCGTCCTATTCAAAATGAGCGTTGTTAAGTCTTCTGTGTGAATTGGATACATAAGTGTTACTGAAATTCAAGTAGATCAGATCCATTGCATTAACCCATACTCCTGGTGCCCAAACCAAAAGGACAATTTGAATTGTGTGCATGGCATTCTGCTTGAGAAGCCATGCTCATTGGAAATACAATTACCCTCTGATTCTATCTATAGAATAACTATTAAGTTGGAATTAATTTCAATAATTACCATCACAATGACCAAAAAGCTGGGCAAATGCTGCAAACCTTTTCTCTACTCAGCATCTGCCCTTCTTCAGTCTCTACGTAATCAATCAATTTTTGCAATGACTTTGCATTAGCAAATGCTGCAAATCACATTATTGTGTGACAAAATGAAACATGCTTGCATATAAAATTCTCTGTCTTTGAAAATAAATTCAGCCACAACATGTTGTTTCAGTCTTTCCTTAAAATGCATTTATTAAATGTGAATTTTACCTGAACATCGGTGATTGCTTGTTCCTTATATTCACTTGTGTGAACGCTCATTGCCACAGACATCTCTCTTAGTCATTTTTAGAAGCCTACAGCTCACAGGCTCAAATCTTGTGGCTGAGCCTAATCAGACTCTTATTTTTGAATGTTGATAAATAAGAACACTTGAGTTGCATAATAGTAACAGTAGAGTTCTTGAGAGAAGGAATCAGACAGAACTTTGAGACCATACTAATTTTAAACAAACCACTATAGAAATCTGTTAATATAATAACTTACAGTGCTTCGAATCTGAAAACCATACACCTAGTGGCCTCACTGTTGGACCTGGACCTCACTGCAGGGTCACCCTCAAACCTTTTGGGTTCACCCCTGAAAATGCTGATTTTTTTTTTGTTTGCCTTAGGTCTCTGTGCACTTTACCACTGCTAACCAGTGCTGAAGTGCTTGTGCTCACCCACCCCCCATGGCACATTTAATTTATTGGTGTACTCAGGGCCTGTAAATGAAATGCTATTGGTGGGTCTGCAGCACTTATAGTGCCGCCAACTTCATCGTTTTTAAACATGTCTCAGGTCTGCCATTCCAGGCTGTTTTGATCTGTCAATCCGACTTGGCAAAATCTGTCTTTAGTCATGCCTAAACCTTCATATTTAATACATATAAGTCACCCTAGGGTAGGCCAGGTTAGGCCCTAAACAGACATTAGGGCAGAGACCTACCTCTCGCATAGGATAACATTTTGTTACTTTATCACATTTGTTTAGGGATAACTTTTGTTTGGGAGCAGGTAGGAATATCATGTTTGGTGTCTGAGGAATTGTGATTCAAATCCCTCTTTAATGGTCAAGTTGGATTTTAAGTCACAATTCTAAAAATGCCACTTTTAGAAAGTTGGCAATGGGTCTTTGTGTATTTCACCCAGACGGCCACAGAATAGAGAGTCTCAGTGTTGCCAGGATAGGTCATTCTGGTCGAGCTGTCACATTGCACCTCCCTAACTCATACACAAAGAACGTCACACTAGCTTATTGTTACTCCAGACATACTGGGATCAGGGATGGGAGACCGGAAATTCCAGAAATCTCTGTGGGGGAATCTTCTTCATTTGAAAGCTAGCACCCGTAATAAAGATGGGGCCCTTAGACCCATTCTTCATATTATGTCTGGACCTGTGGAAGGCTCAGACGCAGGACTGCTGTGCTGCTGGAAGGACTGCTCTGCTGCAAGAAGGACTGCCCTGCTGCAAGAAGGACTGCCCTGCTGCAAGAAGGACTGCCCTGCTGCAAGAAGGACTGCCCTGCTGCAAGAAGGACTGTCCTGCTAAGGACTGCCCTGCTGCAAGGAGGACTGATCTCCTACCCTGCTGCCTGAGCAAGGAATACTGGACCTGCTCCTTGAACCCAGCACCACCAGTGTGACTCCAAGGGCTAGCTCACTGCCTCCTCTTCTGATCTGCAGGGTCATAACAAGCTCTGGAGACCTGTCCTGCATCTGCCCAGCTGCCGAGACTCAACTGGACCTGCCTGTCACCTGCTGCTTGCCTCTGCTGGAGTGTTGCTGATCCCAAGGAGGTGCCCATCCATGTCCTAGACCCTTGGCTGGCATCAGAGTGTACGCCACCTGCCCTGACTGTGGGTTTCCTCAAAACCAACGCAACTTGATGCAGCACAATGTAAGACCTTGCATTGCAGCCCATGATTGTTGGCTTCATTGTAATTGATGCAGCGCAAAACAACCAGACATAGGACCTCACATCGCAGCCCTCTCAGCTTCTCCCTGGAACTGACGCAGCACGAAGCAACGCTCCGCATCAAGGGCATAAGATACCATTATCAGTAGGATTTACCTAGTCCCTGTATCTTACCTGCACTCGGCCTGAACTTGTGATTTTGTCCCTGTCCGGTGCGACAAGATAACCTAAGTTGGTGCTTTGAGGCGCTATACCTACCTTAAATCTCTGAAATTGAATATCTCTGGTTCTACTAATTGGATTGTTGTTGATTTGGTGCCAAATACCTTATTCAATTTTACTATATTTTTCTAAATTGGTCTTGGTTTTTCTTAATTTGTATTTTCACTTTATTACTGTTTAAGTAATGCATAATTATTTTACACATTGACTCTAAGATAAGGCTGATGCTTTTGTGCCAGGCAACCAGAGGGTTAAGCACAGGTTAAACTGGTGCATTTTTGTGGTCCACTCTGACAAGGATTGTGACTTGTTGCTTGAGTGGCATTTCACATACCCCGAACAAGCGACCCAATTTCACAAACTCACATTATTACAAAAAAAATGTAGACGTTCTATAAAAATATTAATTTTTATTGGTCCTTTAGCCGTTCACACCCCACCTACAACATAAAATTGTGAATTGCATTCAATGATTAAAGTGGAGGATTTTCACCTCGGAGTTCTTGTCTGTTTTATGCTACTCGGATCCACATGAAGAAAACCTCTCTGTTTCTCTCAGTTCACTATCTATATAGCACATATTTTATTCACTGACAAAAACAGGGCAGGCCAATTTACTTTAGCACTGATTGGTGAAAACCACGTATTTGAGATATGATGAATAATGTGGAAACGAGACTTTTGACGAGCCTGGCGAATAACTGCGCTGTGTTCTCCTGAATCCGGTAGTACGAAATCCATTTTCCCTGAAAACTAATCTCCATGGAGATTTTGTATATTTTAAAATCACCGAACTCACTTTTGACTTGCTGACATGAAACCTTCACCACTATTTTAAGGAGCCTTTTAATTTACCCTTTCCATAAGCACATATAAACCGTGTTTAACAGACTGACTCATACAGTGACTGCGGAGCTCGCGGCGAGGGTTTTTATTCCACGAGAGTGGAGCCGTCTCCCGGGACTTTTTTTAATCCCTCGGAGGGAAAACCTGCAGGCTGTGGGGCTGAGTGCACCTTCTATACACAAGCATGGAGCTAAAACGCATAAACTGCACTGTGGTTTTCTCAGCTAGCTCCCTGCGAGTTAACTTCCCGTCTCGGCCCAGCAGATTAATGAGCTCTCGCGCCAAAACAACAGTGAAATTCCTTAAATGGACACTGGCGATGAAAGAATGCCTTGCTTGCACAGGGTTTCCGTTCGGCACCATTGTGCACGGCTGCTGTCGTCTTTGGCAAGGAGAGCACGCTGGTGTCACTGCCAAAAGACCTGTTCAGTAACATCAAGGCAGACTCGCAGGTTTCCATCTCAGGAGGGCAAATCCGAAGCTTCGGAAGATATGCCATTACAGGCTAAATATAGGTTTTGAGAATTTTTAGGTGTCTCTTGTCAGTCAGCGTTTTCGCGTTATCGTTATACCCACCAGGAGATGGTTGCTGAGGGGAGGAGCCACTGATCAGAGGGCTGTTTTATGGTGCGTCCGCCATCTTGCACGTGAAAATAATTATTACTTGTGTTTTGATTAGTAGGGCTTAGTTTCATAATTCTCACAGAGTAGTAGTGTACAATATAGCTAAGGGAACGGGGGGAGGGTACATGTTGCACTTTATGTAGTTTGGAAATTCTGATAGGTTTCCCAGAGTCAAACATGTTCATTTGAGATACCGTAATGGTGAAATTTGGTGGGATGGCCCATAGATATATCCCTATTCCTGACGTAAGATTGGATCTTGCACTTAACCAATATACCCAAGGATGCCAAGCGAACCTTAAATCGCCTTTAGTCACTTATACAAAAGTTTACTTTCGAAAGTGCCAATTAGTGTAATGCTTTGTATGCTGCCCAGTGAAGAGTACAAGTAGCTGGTACTTTATTAGTGAAGATAGTTGCTGGCGATGGACATCAGCACTCCTTTCTGGGGACAATTTCTTATTTGCCATGATCAGACTTTGATCCAGAGCAATAGAGGGAAACACAGAAATGAAAGGAGGAGGGCAAGAAAAATTAGGAAACGGAGACACAGGGAGACCGAAGGTATGAAAAAGAACAAGCTTCAGTTACATAAAGAGGAAGGAGGTGTAGGGTGGCGGGAGACAGCAGTATTGGGCACAATCAAAATTAGTAAGGTGGCGGGCTTCTTAGAAAATCTTTGAAACCCTGCTCTAATTTGTTTATACATATTAAGAGCATCTACTGTCTTTGAGGGTGGTGCACACGCAAGGGATACTGGATGCTGAGGCAGACCAGCTAAGGGCTCAATTACGAATTTGGCGGTGTGGGAGCGGGCCACAACAACACCACTAAACAGGGCAGCTGCCCACCTTATTACGAGTTCCCTGGTGGTCCAGCAGGTGGTCCTATGGTGTTCCCACGGCAGTGCCTTTCAAAAAGTCACTGCAATGGGAGTGCCAAAGCTCGTTCCTGCAAGTACCAAAATGCACTATGTTGTGCATTTCATTTTGTGCAGGAACTGGGGGTGTACACTTACAGGGGGGCACATGTGCCCCCACCTTCATGCACCCCCCTGCCCAAAGGCGCAAGGGCCCTTTAAGGGCCCCAGGGTTACCTCAGCACCACCCCTTCCATGGCATGCTCACCGCCGTGTATAGGTTTGCAATGAGGAAACTCGAAATATGCTTGGGGTTGCCGCAGCAGCACCACCAAGCATATTTCGGCCTCACATCTCCACGCCACCGCCAGGGATCGCGGATCTGTGGTGGTTGCAGCGGTCCCAAAATGTTCCAACCGCCCTCCTCCTAACACGGTGGGCGGACCACTGGTGCAGCAGTAACCGACCACCACCACACTTCCACCACGGGTTCGGCGGTCCAATGGACTGCCAAACTCATAATCAGACCCTAAGTCAAAGTGTTCCATTATCGCAGGATCCACGTTTCAGTGCAGAGGTGATATCAGTCTCTCAGACTGTGGCAAGGCTACAGTCATCAATCTATTTGTCTCTTGAGAGAACAACTACGTTTATAAATTTTGCTCCAGATTCCTGAATACTAGTGTTAAGGGTTAGACATGCTCACTCTCCCCTGGCTGAGGGGTCTGTCATATGTTTTTCATCTCTTTCCCCTGAAATACAAAGAGTTGCAGAGGATGATGGTAGTCTTTGCCACTAAAGAAGGTTTTGTTTCAATTAGTGTTTAATATGGCACTTGCACTTGAATGGTGGCTACCTCCCATTCCATCTCTGGTATAGCTAGCCCTCAGAAAATGCGATCCAGTTATTCAAGAATATTAGTATGATGGTTGAGGAGGAAAGGCCTGGGGAGTTTTAAGAGGTTGTTCAGAGACCTCAAATGACTGGCTACTTGCAGGCTTATGAAACACAAAGGACATCTTTCCCAAATGTTTTTGATGCTATGGATGAGGACCCTGTAGTGTCTGAAGATCTAGAGAGGCTGAACCAATAACAGAAAGGGTCAACTTTAGTAATGTTTTTTAAAATTCTACAACTTCAGTGGGTGTCCATAAAAGCTTTCAGAGAAACATGGGCTGAGAAAGCTAGTTGGCCATGGACCTTGGCGGTTTTGTGATAAGTTGCCCATCGGCATAATATAGATGCCTACCTTGGATTTACAACTGGTATTTAAAATGATTCACATTTATACCTTCAAGACTCTGAGCAAGTACATTTGAAGTTCCTGAGATTCTAACATATCTTTTTAGTGGTAGTAATACCACCTTGATGTTTGGAAGAAGTAGATTTTCTGTTGAAACCAGGTCTGGTGCACCTATAACATGAATTATTATTATGGTCGGGCTCATCATTCAGAATCACAGGCCTCTCGGATTTTCACCAAGCCCGCTGTGTGGTTGTACAAGAGATTTCTCTTGTAACCCTTATTGTGGAAGAAGTCGTTCCACTTGCTTAGATTTGCCTAGGGCACATTTTCTATGTATCTTGAGAGAACAGAATTTTTTCACATATGCCCTTTCCATGTGACTTATGGTATTTCTAGATTGGAGAGAGAGACTCTGTCAAATCAATAAGATACCCAACTCTTGTGCATACTCCATTTATGGATTTCCTCGTCTTCGGGCAATTCAAGGAGTATACTGTAGGGGAATCACAGGGTCCTGGGACCAAATGCATTAATACCTCTTGTACAAATTGACAAGTTTGCAACTTGCGCATAATTTGCATTTTTTACATTTGAATCTAGAGGTTTGGTGCGTTGTAATTTTTCACAGTTTTATACCTTTTTTGTACTTTCTGTTATTAAGATTTTGCAGAAATTCCTTCAGGTGGTCATGCCTAGTAGTGGTGCAGTTCAATGTAAAGTCTTTGTTGTACTTCTGTTTATTATGATATCAGACAAGGAAGAGGGGGTAAGGAAGAGAGATGCAGATGTAATGCCCTGATTGCTTAATGATAATGTCTGTCATCCACAGTCCTGACCTTCCTTGTCACAGCTCTTAAGACCCTCTCTCTCACCCGTGAAGAAGAATTCTTCGGCCTATTTGGGCTTAGGATATACCAGAGTGTGAGGTGAGGTGGTCTTTTTAGCGCTGCTTAAAACATGCCGCCGCCAGGAAGAAATCAGGGCTTTAAGAGCTCTGTTTAATTGGCCGTAACGGCTGGTGTGTTAACCTCAGTGCAATTTGATCTGTGATGAGGTACTGTGTGAGCAGGAGGTCTGAAGATTACTGGCAAGCAATCCGGACATTAACTGCACTAAACCACTATTTCACAAGACCCAGGAGTCCTTGTGATACAGAGAGTTCTTAATAAACCTCATGATCTCCTATTTCAGGAGTGAGATATGTATACAGTCAAGGGTTTTGGCTCAAAACACATTGTATTTTGGAACAAGTAGATCTGCATTTGTAATAGTAACATGTAAACTATAATTTCCATAATGCAGAGAGATGGGAGGAAGACTTACAGGTCATCTCCCTTCAGGCACCCAGGACCTTGAGAGCTGTGATTTAGGAAGACTGGGGGTTTTCTGATCTTAGAGGATTGGTTTATATACATAGCACCTGGGTGTGCTGCTAGCTGACCTAATTTATTGACTGCACAGCCAATAAGACTGCAGTGGTTTGTGCCTCGCTCTGTCAAACTAGATGGAATAACACGGATGGCTCATCACAGCCTGCATTGGTAAATTGTCAATTTTGCTGGAGGATGTCAACAGCAGGTGAATTTCACCCCCTTCTCTTTCCCAAATGTGTTTTCTTCTGAGACAAGAATCTCTTCTTATAAACCAGATGTTTGGAATAAAAGCAGCCACGTGCTAACATCAACACACATTTTCGAAGTGTTTATTAATGTTTTCCGCGTACTTCTAAAACAATAATCACAACAAACTGGCATAATGGCCAAGGAACAGATGTGTGTTGCCACTTGAGTTTTAGCATGGATTGTAAGAACTGGACAAGAGGTGTATGCCTCATAAATGGAAGAGAGTTTACAGCCTAAGAATTTGCACATTGCTTCCGAATTATTGTTCTAAACTAATGCAGATCACATCAGTGTTAACTCCCCCTTGTTTCTACAGAAGAGGACTGTGAGAAGTTGTCCTGGTGTATGATGCCCACTATTCCAGTGGGCACCTTGCACCAGTCCCATCGACTCTTATTAATGGTAGGTTATAAAGTCAACCTTATAGAAAGCTATCCTAGTGGTAGCTGTGGAGAGCAGCCTTCAGGCTAAGACTTGGAGACGATTTAAGCAAGTTGTTTTACCATTTATAATCTCTTGAGTACCAGGTGAAAGCACACCACACAAGGTATATATCAAATATATATGTATTTATTCTAAACACAACCCCTCTGCACTTTTTATGAGGTCAGAGGTAAAAGTACAATACAAGGAACTTAATTAGCATACGATAATTTGCACAGTATAAATTTGCCCTAGGGGCCTCACAAACCATATACTAAAATAGTAGTATAAGAACCACCTGAGGAATAGAAAGCTGGCCTAGGGCCCGGGGAATCGCTGGGGCTTCTAGGAACAACCAAAGGTTAGGATGTAGAAGGCCCATGGGAGACGCGTGCAGTGTCTAAACACAGCTGCGGTTTACCATTGACTTTCTATGGAGAACGAACAGGTTACAATTTTACAGATTAAGGGTACAAGGAGGTGAACTGCGATGGAACTCTTTTAGACACTTGGAGAGTCAATACCCACGGGAGCATCAGAGTACTCGTGTTACCTCACCCAGGGAAGCCGGGTGCATGGGTGTCTTTTCGTGTCGGGTTTCGTCGTCGATTCCAATGGAGAGCTGCGAAGAAATGCTTTAGGCGACCAGAGGAAAAGTGTCAAGGTGTATACAAGGGTGGATGGGAGATGTGAAGAACCTGAAAGCAGAAGGGACAGAGTCTGGGCCACTAGCCAGTGACCAGGATGGCGACATGAAGATGCCAGCCGATGTCGGGTAATTTCACGTGAGAAGGTGAAGATTGTCTCTTCAGCCACGAGGTCCAGGAGGCGTCTACGACAACCAGGAGCTGGATTCGAGCTGTCCCACAAACGATCTAGTTGACTGCGGTTTTGGTATCCAGATTGGACCCAACAAGCTTTGGCAAACGTAATCCATGCAAGATGTCAAGATTGGCTTCGGTGCAGACCAGCAAGGTCTGAGGAACTTCTCTTTTGAGGAGAATTTGGAGCAAGCCTGGAGCAACCAGGAAAGCAAAGTAATTTAAGGATTGGTCTTCGTGGGGATTCACTAGTCAACAGACTAGGAACCGCAAAGATGCGTCAAGCTGAAATGCACAAAGCAGGCCCACGGGACACTCGTGGAGTGTGGGCCTCTGAGCTTCAGTGCAAAAGGTGCTCGGGGCTGGGGCTTCAAGCACCCCAATGCACAACTTCGGGATACCTCGGGAAGTAGGTGCAGCTTGCAAAACGCAGGATGTCCAGGAGTTCCAGTCCCACGTCTCTCGTGTTCGCCACAGGTCTCCGCTCTGCTGGGAGCGCAGGTCAGCGTCAGAGATATCTGGACGTCTGTGTCCTGAGTCGCAGATTCTTTGGGATCCGGCGGGATCCTCGAAAATGCAGACCAGAAAAGATGCAGTTGGTGCCTGTTTGAACAGGGTGGTCCCTCCTTGACCACAAGGGAGATTTGTTCCGTCTTCCAGTCAATATGGAATGTCGAAGGTCCAAGATATATGTTGCAGAGTGTTTTATCAAGCGTAATCTAAAGTCCTAGGGACTGGGGTTCTATACTTATAGTAAGTTTAGGGGTTGGACTACCTCTAAGGACCCTCCTATGGGTGAACCTGCGGAGGGGGTGGTTACACCCCTTCCCCTTTGTCCAGTTTCGCACCAGAGCTGGGGCTGAGTGCCCCAGCAGCTGGTTTGAACTGGGAAATGCATGGAGCACCTTGTGTGCCACAGGCAGTGTCTGGAAAGCATTCACTGAATGCAGCCCTCCCTGCCCCAGTAAGCTAAGAGCCTGTCTGGGGAGGTGCTAGCACCTCCCTGGGCAGGAAACCTACTGTCCAGGCCTCACTTGCTGGAGTTTCGTCTAGCAGCAGGAGGGCAGACTCGTGTCTGTGGCAGCAACATCCATTTTGTGACACTGAGGCTCTGTTTAACTGTAACCTGGTTTACCAGTAACTACATGTCTTCTCCCTCTAGAAGGGTGGAACGCTACCCCCGCCGCCAGGACTGGCAGGGGTAATATTCCAAAGTGTTTGACACCTTACACAACATGTTTTGATAAAGCCAAAGTTAGCATTAACTGCGAGGATTATAATGCACTTAAGAGTATACGGTATGGCTATATCATATAACAGCTACAAGGAGATAGTTCCGAAAGCTGCAGAGGGGCTCCGCTTACGCTAGGGCACCCTCTCACACAAAACGAAGCAGTCTGCCTCCAGGATTGTCCAGGCCTACCATAGGAGTGGCTTATAGGTTACTATGTGTCTATATATAAGGTAGATACAGATATACTATATCTAAGTAAAGGGTGATTACACCACCTTAAACAGCCTGTAAGTACAGACATGTGGTGTCAGTTTGGAAGGCTAACCAGGAGTGGCACAATACATGCTGCAGCCCCTGGTAGGCCTAGGGTGCACCTATACCCTGGGTACCTAGAGTACCATATACAGGGGCTCACAAGGGTGACCCAGTAACCAATCTGGTATGTACCTAAAGTACATGGTATCAATTTAAAGAGAGAACAGCTAGGCTGTGGGCTTGATTAGCAGGGCCACAGCCATACTAAAGTCGAAAAACCAGAGAATCACAGCACAAAGTGGGGGTAACCATAGGAAGCAGACCCTACTCTCCTACAAGGACAAAATATAGCCTCACGTTTACGAAGGAATGCAAACCGTGAGACTGGCGTGAGTTTGCCCAATGCACAAAGTTACCTTCGGACCTAATGTTCACTCATTTCCTTTAGTAGCTGTCTTGAGAGTTTTTCGCTGAGGATCTGTGAGGAATGGTAGGATCAGAGAAAATGTTGAAAAGAGTTGAATAAAAGACTGAATCTCCAAGTGAGGAAAGGTACCCTGCAGAGCAGTTGTGTGTTGCCAAATTCCTTCTGTATATCATCCTTTGTGCGTCATGCTCTCCAACTGGCAATGGTCCCATGATGCAGCTGGGCTGCATTGCACTGTCTTCTATATGGAGTGTACCTTTGCCTAGTTGAGTGTGCTAATGTCAAAGAAAAAGTAAGGAGCTGTCATTGGAGAAGATAACCTCTATGGGGTAGTAGATTCATCCTGAGTCTCCCATGAAACCTCTGAACACTTTGAAAGTTTTCAGAGTTTTAAGGATTCACCACTAATGGAGCCTGGCAGGCCTCTGTTGCAGGTCTTTAGCTGCAAAACTAACTGCAGACGAGATGGCTTATCTCACGAACACAATTCGATAAAACGGCACACATATGTATGATTGTTCTTTAGGCAATGAGTGTGCTAATTCATCCATTGGAGCCAAACGATAAAGCAACAGGTGCCACATAACATAATGTATGCTGCTGCTGTATTGTATGTGTCTACATCAACATCAGCCCACTAATATCTTCTTGAAAAGATACAAAACCAAGAAGAATAAATGCTGTCCATCATGCTCTCCTACTGTGATGCATCGCCAAGAGAGAACCTCTTGCTAGAGAAGCTTTCCAAGCCATCCAGAGAACATGCGTTTGAGCAGGAAGAATCTCAGCTTGAAAATCCTACAAATGCAGTCAGCACAACCCCTTCTATTCATCTGAACACTACAGCTGCCAGTACCCCAGCCTTTTTGGCACTCCACAAAAGGCAGCCAAGGACATTCAAGAAAGTATACCACTCTCCCTGGGGGAAAATGAGCACGCTTTGGCAAAGCCAATAGGTCTGGCGTATTTTAGCTTTGTTTGTAGTTTGCTTATTTCTTTTTCATAAGCTTTTTGGGGGTGGGGGAGCTTTATATAGTGCAAACTCGATCTGAAGGTATCAGAGTGCTTTACATGAACACCAGTTGCGTTCTAGAGAGGGACATTCATTTTGTTAGTCACAGGGAAATTAAGGGATTTGCCCAGAATCACAGGATGTTGAGCGTCCCTGCCGAGACTCAAACCTGTTCTCCAGATTCAAGGTCGACCGCTCTAGCCATTAGGTCACATCCTCTAACAGAAAAAAACAGAGCGGGGTGCTTAAATATTGGGTACGTGACATGATTTTTCAAGTACAGCATTGTAATTCACATATTTTATGCCACACCCTCAAACTGGCTGCCCTTTCAACTACACAGTGACATTATATATGCCTTTGACCCTGGCTAGCGCTTCGCTGCCTTTCAACATAGCATGCTCTGTACAAATACTAAAAAGATGCACACATACATAACTAGGATACGTGCTGCACAAATATTGTATGCATACATCACTAAGACACGTGCTGCACAAATATCACATGCATGCATACATCACTAAGATACATGCTGCACAAATATCACATACATGCATATGGGGGTCCCATATAGCTAAGTCTAGCATGAAGTTGTCCCAATCTATTGGAGGTATCCTCAGGGTCCGTAATGAGTGCTCGTCTAAAATTCTGGGACCACCGTTAGAAATTTACAAATCACAGGCGAGAGGGGGGGTGCTCTATGGGGTTGAACTCTGGGGCCATGCTAACGCCACGACGCTCTCCATTACGGAGAATAGTTTTATTAGGCGTCTAATGCGACTCCCACAGAGCACACCCCTGATTCCACTTTGGCTTGACCTGGGGTTGGTCCCGCTACATGAAGTCATCCCTAATCGACGTCTATTTTATTGGAGGAGGCTTTGGGCAACACCCGAGCTCTCTAACTACCGGGTGGAATTAACTTACCTTCTGACACTGAGAGGTGTGGGAAAAATCCCTTGGTTTAAGCACGTAAAACAGCTTTGCCAAGACCTTGGGAGGGGGGACTTGTGGCTTACTCCGGAATCTTCCTCCCTCTCCATACATAGGAAATTACTGGCTAAAGTGCTTAACCAATTCCATTTGGACCAGTTGGTAGTGAAACCATCCCTTGGTAGGGTCACAAGAAGCTTTTTAGAAATAAAGGATGCGTACCTTTTTGAGAAATTCTTGGATAACATCCATCCCCCTCTGGCAAAGAAACTATACGTCCAATTTAGGCATGGTTGTCTTCCCGTTAGGGCTGTAACAAACAAGTAGTCTATGGCTCAACACGCATTAAGCCTTTGCCCGGGGTGCGAACAGGCCGAAGAGACAGATCTGCACGTTCTGCTCTTCTGCCCCCTGTTCTCCCAGGCTAGAGCAAAATTGATCTTGCGGTTTTGTAAGTCTAAGGGTTTTAGGGACTATAGAGAGGTGTTTAGATTGCTAAAATATGATTCCTCTGCTTTGGTTGTGTTCGCGACCTCTAGATACCTGTTTTCGATGTGGTGTACTAGAGGAGCCAAAATTAAATCGCATCTTGCCCTAATTGATTTTACACCCCCTTGAATTTACTTGGGATCTGTAACACACAATTACCCATTTTATGTCTGTATAAAACCACCTGTTTAAATTTTTCATGCTCATATATTCTTTTACTTTTATTGTGTATATAATGTTTTTAAAGTTTTTAGTCTTGCCAAATTGTAAGTTTACCAATGTGTTCTGCTTTTATGGTTTTCAACCGACAATAAAGCATTTTTGACTGACATACTGTAATGACCGACTTTTTCGGTCCTCTTTGGAGGGAGGATGATGGAAGATGACTCCAGCCTATTACCCTTATAGTATAGGGATTAGGACTATAAACAGGACCTATCCATAAGGCACAGTAGTGCATTTTCGTACCCTTTTCCTTAGATCAGGGCTTATAGATTTAAGTTAGGGGATAGACTCATTAGTATTAGTGATGATCCGTCCTTTTGCAAGAGTGTTAGTATACCTTCTATGGAGTTAGGCTTATTTCGGGCCTTGTAGGCCTCAAACGGGACAGACTCCATTTTTACTTTCTGCCCGGTAGCTTGAGAGGCTTCCTAGGTCAAGTGTAATGCTTTAGTTTCGAGGTGTTGTTCGCTTGGAGAGAACCGGCTCAGGCTGGCCCTTATCGAAAGACTGTATTTTTCTCCACTCCGAAGACACAACTTCAGGCCGGCCGGCTGGGAACGTGTCCTTGGTACGGGGAGGTACAAGAATTTGGTGGGCGGCAGGTTACTGGCCGTAACTTTCCATGAAGGGACAGGCTTCGATATTAGCGAAAGTGTTAGGCAATGAGTCAGTCAGTCCGTAGGCGGCAGCTAGCCGCTAGCATCTATGCCATTAATTATTTCCAGGCAGACAGTCGCCATTTTGAAGTCCGAGAAAGATCATGAAACTGAGACTCTCTGAGAAAGACTGAAGGAGAAGTAGCGCAGAGCGATCAGAGACAGAGAGAGACAGCAGTTAATAGCGAGAGAGGTTCCAGTGACTTGGAGGGAAGCAGAGGAGATCGAGCATAGCGGTGCAGACGTGTACCCGTGACTGCTAAGGTGTGATTCCGAGACGAGCCAAGACACAGACGAGAAGGGAACCTAGATGACTGCCGAACCCCGACTTCACGTTAACCAGGTGACCTCCGCCCTTTCCCTTATAGAGTGCACATTCTAACCTTTTACTTTTCTTTGCAGAATATATGCTATCGTATAGTGTTGTGTTTATAATTATTGTAATAAAAAATACCCCAGTTCTTAGTGAACCGACATGTGCCTTGTATTCTTGTTCAATCAGGGTAACCTGGTCTTCTAGTCAGACATTGTTTGCATGAACGGATGCGAATCCCGATCAGGTAAGAAATGACTGAGCAATAAGGGAGAGAGGGAACGTTTGATGCCGAGAGCAGAAGGTACATATATTAATTTGGAAAGCCATACTAATTTTCATTATCGTAGTATCATCCTGAGTAGACAAAGAGATTTCCTCCATAGGTGTTCATAGGAAAGTGATAGTCGTTGGTACGCGGCGTTAATGAGAGCGCCGGGGGGACACGGTGTGGAGATCTGCCGGATTGCGGATCGTGTTGTAAGTGAATGAGAGCACCGGGGGGACATGGTGTGTAGGTCCGCCGGATTGTGGACCGGATAAGTAATGAGAGCACTGGGACTGCAGGCCCGTGTGTAGGCACGCCGGATTGCGTGTCGAGTGAGCACTGAGAGAGATCAGTGTGTAAGGGTACATAATCAGACCTGCCCCAGGGTAGATTAGTCTGGGCCTAAGTAGCCGCAAGACTAGTTGGTATGAATAGGATATTGTAGAAAACTTGTGCATGTTTATTGCTATTTTCCCCCATCCTTAGGTACGAAATATATATATATATATATATATATTCACTGAAAAAACCATAGGTTTCACACCAGTTATAGTTAGCTGGAAATTTTACTGATATAAAACCATTGAAATTCCCACGTTATAGTTAGTCGGACTCACTATAACTTGCGCGTGCAATGCACTGCTGATGACATCACATATTACATCACTCATGACATGGTCAGTGACATCACTCATGACACCATCCTTGTGACATATTGACAGACCTCCTTTCACTATAATGTAACCCTTGAGACACATATTCAAAAATAGAAACTGAAATTTAAATAAAAAAAGGAGATACCTATATCAGTTACAACAAGCAATTCAGTAATTCCACTATCTATATACACATTCACTCATTCACCAACAGTTCTATATAGTCACTCATACATATACTCACTCATCATATGAAGTGATACACCTATACATCCTGTTACACACCGACATTCATCCAAAAGTTACTCACACACATATTCACACGTGCAAATAAACTATTGAACAACGATTTATTTGAATATAGAGTTATACACACACTTCCACCTTACTTCTATTGAAAATTACACATATTTATTCTCTTAAACAATCACTTATAGAAACACATACTTATTTAAACAGGAAATCTTACAATCTCTTACTCTCACATATACTCACTTATATACATCAATATTCATATATACTAGATTAAAACATATGTAGTTACTGATAAAGACACTAGTGAGACAGTCATTCACTCACTAACAAACACATATAGACACTCATCCACCCATACAGTCCTGTACATATGCTGTCTTCAAAACACATACAAACAAAGAGTCAGTCACTCATGCATCTATGTGCTAAGTAATACCTCCACCAAACTATATAGACACTCATACTGATACTAATAAAAATATCAAATAACCCATATACATACGCATGTAGCTACTTACCAACACATGTAGCCACTTATACATAAAGTGAAACACTAATAAATGTATTTAAATATTTAAACATAACTCACTAATATTTATTTTTCAGAAAGACACATATTCACTGGATGGTGTCATCAGTGATGTCATGAGTGATGTCACTGACCATGTCATGAGTGATGTAATATGTGATGTCATCAGCAGTGCATTGCACGCGCAAGTTATAGTGAGTCCGACTAACTATAACGTGGGAATTTCAATGGTTTTATATCAGTAAAATTTCCAGCTAACTATAACTGGTGTGAAACCTATGGTTTTTTCAGTGAATTTAATAGGTTTTTTAAATGCTAATTCCTAACTATAACTGGTGTGAAACCTATGGTTTTTTCAGTGAATTTCAAAGGTTTTTTTAATGCTAATTCCTAACTATAAGTTTCACTTTATAAATAAGACTGTTAGCACTCTAGTTGTTCTTTTTAACACTCTGGTACATTCTCTCATTGGGCTACAGTTGGGCTACATCTAGTTGAATTTTGGGCTACATTTTCAATTTTTGATCTCTGGTGGCCATCTTTGGGCTACATTGGGCTACTTTGGGCTACATTTGGGCTACATTTTGGCTCTAACATATATTAAGCCCAATGTAGCACAATACATATTTTTCTAAAGTTAATGTTTTTTACAAACCACTTCAGAATAGGGCTACCTGTCCCTACAATTATCCCAATTTTTTTTTTTTAAATTATTTTGGGGAGCGCTCCCGGAGCGCGCCCCGGGGAGCGCCCTGAAAAGCGTATTTTTACAAAGCGCCCCGGGGCGCGCTCCGGGGAGCGCCCCGTGAGCGCCAATATCGCAAACGAAAACATGATCGTGACGTATCGCGTAGCCGCGACCGCGTGATACGCACGGCGTAAGCGCACCCGGAAGTACTCGAGCGAATACGATCGCACAACGTAAACTTCCGACGTGCTTACGCTGCGCGACCCGGGGCGCGCCCCCGGGCGCGCCCCGGGCGCGTAGCGTAAGCGCGTCGGGTCATGTGAGCAGAAAATAACACTTTTCATTGGTTCATAACAGTTTTGGTTTCATAATGATGAAGCCCCTGGTCTTGTGACCTGAAAATAACACTTCTCATTGGTTCAGGACAGTTTTTTTTCTAAATGATGAAAGACCCCACCTTTTTTCCTTATTCTGACTTTGTCCTTTGACTGAGGAAGACCTGTTTGTTGCTCTGTCTACTTTTGTGCTCTAAATAATGGCTTCATTAGTAGCATCAGCTGGTGCATCTGCCCCACCACCACCACCACAACAACCAAGAGGACCAGCTCCAAATTATATTGGTGGTCAAGAACAGGAGGAGGAAGAGGAAGAGGAAGAGGAGGAGGGGAGAAGAAGATGGCTGCCTGAAGAAAACACACCTTATAAACCCAAACCACACTTCATTTGGCAGTTTTTTTCAATTCCAGAGGGGAAAAAAAAGGTGAATGCGCCCAAAGTCACTTGCCTCATCTGCAATGATGAACTTTCACGGGGCAACCCAAATAAGAAATATTCTTTTGGTAACTATACCATGATTCGGCACATGACAAGAAAGCATCCAAACAACTACTCTCGTGCAGAGTTCCGGGAACTGGCCAGTAACCTCCCCCATTCATCAAGGACCCCCTCCCAAAGAAACCAACCCACTTCCTCGGAACCAGAAACATCCGAGGTGATGCCTTGCATTCAGCCGAGATTTGCTGATTTTAAAATTACTTGCACTGCTTGTGGCAAGCTTATCTCCTATGGGGAACAAAGTGTGAAACTCATCGTCCTTGCAGGTGATAATCACAAGTGCCCCAAAAAGAAGTAATTTTTTGGGTTTTTTGTTTTTTTGCTCCAGTTGAGCCAGTTTCAATTCCCTTTTTTTGTTTCTCCCCCCAAAAAAATACAAAAAAATATATAAAACTGTTTTGAAAAGCCAAAAAAAGTTCAAAAAGTTCAAAAAACACAAAAAAAATATAAAACAACAAAAAGAAGAAAAAAAAAAGTTCTTTTTAGAACTACCTCCAATTTCTAAATCAAAACTTCATTTTTTAAACACTCTGTCACCTTTTTTCATCATAGTGCGCTCCCAGGGCCGCTCCCCGGTGCGCGCACCGTGCGCTTCCCCCGCGCAAAACGAAAAAAAAAAAAATATTTTAAATGCCCCGCGGGGCCCTTTTATAGCCCCCACATCAAACCTAGGGGGTCAAAGGGGTCTATCCCTGACGCCTTATGGTCAGTTCCCACTTTGTTTTAGCCACCTCTTATGTCTCGATTTTACCGAGACACAAGATGGCGACCGCTCTGGACTGTTTCGAATGTTTACAGACACCCGAGAGCCAATCAGCTTTCCATGCGCACCTCGCGTGGCGCGCCTGGAGCGCTCTCCGGTGCGCGCACCGGTGCGCTGCTATAGATATATATATTTTTTTGAACCTAAATTACTCAAAATCCACTGGAGCACATATCTTGAGACATAGCAAAGGCACATCGGGCTACCAGTCCCTACAATTTTGCCAAGTTTGGTGTAAATCCATTCAGCCGTTCGGGCTAAAAGTGAAATCGACCGCCCTATGGAAATGAACATGGGGAAAACGCGTTTTGGGACCCCCCTTTTATCTCGGCCCCCGCTTGACGAATCCCCCCCAAACTTTCAAGGAAGGACCGGAGCTCGACGAGGCCATTTTCAGGCAGATTCGTCAACCGGTGCCAAAGTTATTCCAAATAGAATTTTGAGATTTAACATTGAAAAAAATCCTAACTATAACTACCTACTGGCGACCGCCAGTAGGTAATATATATATATATATATATATATATATATATATATATATATATATATATATATATATATATATATATATATATATATATATATATATATATATATATATATATATATATATATATATATATATATATATATATATATATTCAAACAATCCCTCCTTCACGCTGGAAAAAGGTGCACCGGCTCTGGCTGAGTTGCAGTCAAATTCATTTATTTGTGAAAAAGAACAGGGGCAGGAAGCTCACAATCCCAACGTTTCTGCTCGGAAGAGCCTTGATCACGGGAAAAAGTCTTTGCATTTTGAATTGCCCACGTGTTCCTTTTTAAAGCGCAGGCCGTATTCTTTTGCAAGTTGCGCAGGGGAAACAGTGATACATTTTGAAAGGAACGTGAACAGCGCTTTTAAAAGTCTATAACCTTCAGTATTTTCGCGCTGAAAACATTCTTCTTGGTTTTGTATTTTCCCTTGCACAATAAAAGTCAACTTCATCTGCACAGTCTGTTTTTTCATTTTTCACTCATTTCATGAAAGCATTGACAGCCTGCAAAACCGGAATTTCTTCCATATGCTTCCCTTACTTGCCACAATCAGAGAATCCAGTGTTACTCCGAGGGCAAGCTGGTCGGGCTTCAGATGCAGATGAAGTTGACTTTTATTGTGCAAGGGAAAATACAAAACCAAGAAGAATGTTTTCAGCGCGAAAATACTGAAGGTTATAGACTTTTAAAAGCGCTGTTCACGTTCCTTTCAAAATGTATCACTGTTTCCCCTGCGCAACTTGCAAAAGAATACGGCCTGCGCTTTAAAAAGGAACACGTGGGCAATTCAAAATGCAAAGACTTTTTCCCGTGATCAAGGCTCTTCCGAGCAGAAACGTTGGGATTGTGAGCTTCCTGCCCCTGTTCTTTTTCACAAATAAATGAATTTGATTGCAACTCAGCCAGAGCCGGTGCACCTTTTTCCAGCGTGAAGGAGGGATTGTTTGAATATTAATGCTGGAAGCCTCGCACCAGCAGCACTGGCCACCCTGCTAAGGTCGTGGGCTCCCTGCGTGGCAAATTGTGGATGGAGATATATATATATATATATATCTATACCCATTGTGAATATGTTCTAAAGAGGGAGGTGATTACGTTCCGACTGGGTTAGAGGGGCTCCTAGGAGCTGATCCCATCTGGTCCGAAAATCCGGTCGTTACACATACATGCATATATCACTAAGATGCATGCTGCACAAATATCACATGCATGCATACATCACTAAGATACATGCTGCACAAATACCACAAACATGCATGAATACACAACTAATATACGTGCTGCACAAATACCACAGGCAAGCATACATAACTAGGATACATGCTACACAAATACCACAAGAATGCATACATAAATAACTAGTATACGTGCTACGCAAATACCACAAACATGCGTACATACATAACTAGGATACGTGCTGCGCAAATACCACAAACATGCATGCATACATAAGGAGCATGCGTGCTGCACAAATATTGCAGGCATACATCACTAAGATACATGCTGCACAAATACCACACACATGCATGCATACACAACTAATATACGTGCTGCACAAATACCACCGACAAACATACATAACTAGGATATGATCTACGAAAATAACACAAAAATGCATACCTAAATAACTAGTATAGGTGCTACGCAAATACCACAAACATGCGTACATACATAACTAGGATACGTGTTGAACAAATACCACAAACGTCCATGCATGCCTAACTAGCATACGTGCTGCACAAATATTGCATGCATGCATACATCACTAAGATACATGCTGCACAAATATCACAAACATGCATGCATACACAACTAATATACGTGCTGCACAAATACCACAGACAAGGATACATAACTAGGATATGAGCTACACAAATACCACAAAAATGCATACATAAATAACTAGTATACGTGCTACGCAAATACCACAAAAATGCATACATACATAACTAGGATAGGTGTTGCACAAATATCACAAAAATGCATACTTAAATAACCAGTATATGTGCTACGCAAATACCACAAACATGCGTACATACATACGTGCTACGCAAATACCACAAACATGCATACATAAATAACCAGTATATTTGCTACACAAATACCACAAACATGCATACATAAATAACTAGGATGCATGGTACACAAATACCACAAACATGCGTACATACATAATTACTTAGGTCTTACTGCTTGGAAAGGATTTCCAGTTATGTTTCTTTGACAACTCCTCTTTTAAAGGACCCTTCGAATACAATTTTCATCCCTCTTGAAGCACTTAAGAGGTAGGAGGGAATAAACTTTTCTTTAGCTATTTAAGTTGGTTATCACTCTCTAAAAAGGGCACAGACTCCTACTAGGGGAATGCAAAATTCAGATAATTTGCTTTCATGTCATTATGAGAAATTTCAGGAAAATTACATTAAAGTATGTATAATTACGCAAAATGCAGATCCTTCATTTAGTACTATCTGTTAGGTTTAAAAATACAATTGCTTCAAAAACCAGCCATTCCTGTTCTGATCATGTTGTTTTCTGCACTCCTGTGGAATAGTTTTGCAATGAATGGCATTGGAATTACGCAACACAACAAGCATAAAGTGAAATTCCCCAAATTACACCAGCATGTTTAAAAAATGTTGTGGGCCTAACTCTAAACTGTAATAATACATTCTGTACCAACCTTGGGGTATTACATGCTGAGATCTACGCAGGTTTGTGTTAGAGGTCTGCACACAGAGGAAAAACAAGTCTACAAAATGCAATCAACAAAGGGCTGCCAGAGAAGGAGGGCTGTGTACGTTTTCTTGCTCTAGAACTTGACTTACGTTTTCCACAAAGTAGGGGCTGATGCGGCGGGTTTTGTGGACTGTAAAATAATGTTGCGTTGACTCAGCCATACTTCTGCTGGTTCACACAAAATGGCGCAAATTTAGATGTTAATGCAGTTCCCATATCAGGTGGAGGAAAACGCTCTTTAACCCAATAGTATTCCACTACAAGAACTTTTTTGTTGGAAGCACACAGATAAATTTTGTACTAAGGAAAAAAAAACCATCTAGGTGAAGCCAAATCCCATCTCTTAGTAGTGCTTCTTATAACTCTTTTTATTTTCATCAGATAAGTCAGGTGGCATTTGTGCTGTCAACCCAGAGTATTGATTTTTTCACTCACAAACAACGCGTAAACTACAAGTTGCAGGTGCGATGAGTTTATTCTTGTAAGTGAATGGAAAAGAAACCACCGGCCAGCTCTCCGCTCCTTCAGAAACTGCCAACTTTAGAATCCCCCATAGATTGCGTTTCTGGTGACATACATAAGATTTAGTGAGCAATACCACATACTGTGACACAACAGGTTTTCCATTCTATTGGAAATATATAACTATGCAGTTAGTGCAGACCATAACACATCCTCCCCCTTAAATATCGAAAACAAAATATGACCAACTTAGAAAAGGAAAACAGGGAAAATAAGAAAAGGAAAAACAGACAAGATACATATTAAAACGCCTCTTGCACACATTTGCAAATACACTATGGTAAGAATGAGTGTGAACATGAAACAGACCAAACAGGAAAATAAAATGTAAGAAATAGGGAAACAATTTTTCTTTACGGAAATCAATTAAAGTTTTAGTCTTCAAGATTTAATGCATTCACCTGGTTCCAAACACAGAGACAACATTGGAGCCGATGCTGGACCTCCTATTCCTCTCAGGGACTAGCCCGTTCAATGAACAGAAACTCCTTAACCCCTTCCCCGCGGATGACAAAGCCAGCTCGTCATGGGCGTTACCTGCGCTGCGCGGATGACGAGCTGGCTTTGTCACGTTACGCGGGATTTTTAAAAATGCCGCGCACAGCGGGAAAAGCCGCCGCAGCGATGCGGTTAAGCAAAGCATGGCCCCTGGGAAGAAGGGGTGGGTTGGGATAAAATAAGAAATGAGAAATTTGCGGTACTGGATCTGCCCAGCAGGTGTGCGATAATGCGATAATGCTTAACAGGATTTGCTGTTCCAAGAGACCTTCTGTGTCTGCGAGGTAGATACCCAGGGGACCAGAACCTCTGGTTTTGCGTTGACACAAATACACTGGACATAACAAGAGGAGGAAGTTACCATCCGTACACTAACAGGTCTCTATATATAATAGCCATACATTGACTTTAGTGACACACAGTTACAAGTTTCATCAGCAACATGGCATGATAGCAGAATGACCAAAATCACAGATTGGAGTTTAGGACAGTCCAAAGGATTAAACTCGGAACACAGATTTCGGTACACGATTCATACATATATCAAAGACCCTGAAGTGGTTTCTCTAGGCACTGCTGTTCATCAGTGAAACACAACGCTCAAGTCTTTATTCCTTGCACACTAACAGTTCTAGTGCCAAGGTTGCAGGAAGTGTGCAAAGTATAATCACACATGAAGCACTGGAGAAAAGCACTGAGAGGGCATGGAGGACAAGTATATAGACTTTGAAGGCATGGATACTGGGTCCTGCTTACTACCAAAGGAGGATTAGGGTATACTAACCGGATATCAAGTACTTAGCCTAGTTCTTCCACTTGACTGGAGTTCGAAGAAGATCTTGATGATTTGATTCACGGAGTTTGGAGTAACAGTACAGGAGGTAGAGAGGAAAAAGATGCCAAGGGAGCTGGGGCCACGGAAACCACAGGTTCAGATGGACTTGAAGGAGACTGGACTGCTTATCAGTTCTGACAGGATTCTTCAGGGATTGAGGCCAAGCCATGATTCGGGGTTGGGCAGGGCCTATATACCCTCTTAAAGATTCAAGGGATGTCGCTAGATCACGTGTGGCATCTGGGGCACATGGCCGTATGGAAGGATTTCAAACCTTGGAGTAAACACATGTTAGTACACTCACTTTGACCAAACAGAATGTGCAGGTACAACTTGATGATCAGAACAAAATAACAGGAAACAAATGTATAATTTTTGCTTGAGCGTGCATAATGGAGAAGAACACCAAGGCCCCAGTAACAACGGGAGCAAGGCTAGCCATTGGCTCACGGGATTCTGGTGGAAGTTTACAAGGATTAAATTGAAAACCACATCAAGGCCTTGGTAACAGGGGGTGCAGATAATCTGTTGATTAACGGGTTCTGAGGGACGGTTGTAAAGATTCACGTGCAATTGTATTACGGGTTCTGGGGGATACTTGCAAATACTCAAGCGCAATAGAATCACATGTTTTGGGGGACATCAGTCATGGTATCATAGTGCGCCATACAGCACCAAAAGGGTAACTTTGGCTTATCTAGACCAAAGAATCTGGGAATTGGATCAAGTTTAGCCGAAGAAAAATGGGTAACTTTTCTACAAACTCATCTCAATCCAAACCAACGGTCTTTGATACAAATGTACAAAGCCTGTCACACCAACAAGAATTATTAATTGAAAATTTTCAACAATATTTCAAATTCACAAATGTAATACAAGTTCGATAGAGATTAAACTTCATTTAATTTTTAGAGGTTTTCCTCCAGTCCAGCCAACACGTGTTTCGTCGATTGGGATGGAACCCACGACTTCATCAGGGCTGGGAAAAAATACAATACAAAGATTGTTCGGGTTATGAGATAAGATATCCCATCCACATTAATTATACATGAGTCATTGTATTCGTACAGTAGCAAGTGGGCAATCATTATTACCATATAAGTCCCTTAGTCCCTTGTGACTGGTAATCTAGGAATGGTAACTGTATCAAGCTTGGACAATGTGATGTCTTAACAAGCTGAAGATTTGAATATCTCCCAAATACTTGATATTTTCAGTCGCAAACTGCATGAACGTCCAATAGCAGGTAAGCCTGAGTATTATGTACTCAGCAACCCAAATAGGTTTGACAGAGCACTAATGATACACTGTCGTTGATAGACCAATCAGAATTGACACAACTCTTCACGGGAGGTAGCACATTACGTTGTCACAATAATACTGGGATGAGCACAGGAAATTAATCTACTATATAGTATAGCACAATAATAGAATGGAATGTCACGAACTGTGGGGACCCGCACCATCTCTCGACAATGAGAGAGCCTCTCCTTCTTTATATGGGAGATTACTGACACTCCCGCCGCAATTTCCTCTCCTAATGCATGATCCCGCGTTGCTAAGGGACTTATATGGTAATAATGATTGCCCACTTGCTACTGTACGAATACAATGACTCATGTATAATTAATGTGGATGGGATATCTTATCTCATAACCCGAACAATCTTTGTATTGTATTTTTTCCCAGCCCTAATGAAGTCGTGGGTTCCATCCCAATCGACGAAACACGTGTTGGCTGGACTGGAGGAAAACCTCTAAAAATTAAATGAAGTTTAATCTCTATCGAACTTGTATTACATTTGTGAATTTGAAATATTGTTGAAAATTTTCAATTAATAATTCTTGTTGGTGTGACAGGCTTTGTACATTTATATACCTAATCTGTGGATTACTTGGGGTAAGGATGACAACCCATGCCTAGGCACCCAACTACATATACAATTAGTGGTGTAACTAATAATAAGAGCCTATACATTGTAAAGCGCCAATACCACCGAGATCGGTCATCCTTCTATCTCTACAAAAAAGGGTCTTTGATACAACCTAAAGTCGAAAGTTCTCTAATAAAGAATTGCAAAGAAGGAGTGAAAGACGTGACTATAACACCTAGCCAAGTGGCAAGATTGATAAAAAAACAAAAAGATGGCGCCCCTGGGCCGAATGGCATTCCCTTTGCATTATTTAAAGAATCGCCCGACTTCTGGTCTGATCATCTTACAGCTGTTTTTAATGATGTGGTCCAGAGAGGGGAAATACCAACCTCTTGGAAAGGTTCGCTTATAATTCCGATATTTAAAAAAGGCAACTGGCAACATCCAGAAAATTACCGTCTAATTACCTTACAGGATTCAGATGCAAAGTTGTTTGCCAATATTCTTCTAATGAACTTAACGGAGTGGGCAAAAGAAGTGCAGGTAATACCCCCAAACCAAACAGGATTTGTCAAAGGCCTTGGTACAACAACAAATCTTTTAATCTTAGCAATATTAATTGAAAAGGCAATAATTGCAAATCTACCTTTATATTTGTGTTTTGTAGATTTTAAATCTGCTTTCGACTGTGTTGATCGCGAGCTTCTTTGGACCAAACTTGCAAAACAAGGAATTCCAGTCAAGCTTTTAAAAATGATTAAACTTTTGCATTCTGATACCTGGGTTAGAGTGAGGATGGGTAATGGCTCAACGGTAACTAAAATTATTCCAACATCGAATGGGCTTAAACTTGGCTGTGTGTTAGCTCCCCTACTTTTTAACTTATTTTTATCCAACCTCACCTCTGACCTTAATGATATCAACGCCCACCCACCAAGGCTGGCTCAAACTCCGATATCAAACCTGCTATATGCGGATGATGTTGTTCTAATGAGTTATACAAAGGTGGGGATGCAACGACTGATCAACGGCATATCTAAATACTCCAAGGAAAACGGTATGCACATTAATGACGCAAAGACTAAAATGATGGTAATCACCAAAAATGTTCGATTAAAGCATGCGCATACCTGGTTTTTGGAAGGTAAAAAACTGGAACAAGTAAATGATTACAAATACTTGGGAGTAACTTACTGTGATAATGGAAAATTCATTCATCAGAAAAGTGAAATTACAAGGAAAGCGAACTCCATTACCGCCGCATTTAGATCTATCCAGAAATCCATTAGAGATTTGTCTTCTCGCCCCCTATTAAAATCAATATCAGCTAAACTATTGCCTTCCCTAACATATGGGAGTGAGGTGCTCAATGGGAGCGATGCAGAGATTATAAATACTTCGGTAGCAAAAACCTATCGTCATTTATTTTCACTCCCTAAGAATGCCTCACAATCACAAGTAAGGTTGGAATTGGGTCTGAACGACCAATCTTGTGCAAGAAAAGGAAACATAATGAAGGTGTGGAACAGAATAAAAAATGATTATGACAACGAAATGTCCCGCCTTCTTTGGCAAGAAGTAAGAACCAACCGTTCCCTAACTATTTTTGCCTATTTAAAATCTGCAATCAAGGACTATGGTTTAGCTTCTATTTGGAACAACACGGTTAAACAGGAGAGCTTCAAAAAGACAGTAAACAAAATCACGGACTATCTTTCTTTGATAAAGGACAAAGATAATTTCACTAAAAGACACCATGCGTGGCCAATAGTAAATGGTTTTAAGAAAAAGAAGATCCAAACCTATTTGGAAACATCATGGACCAAAAAAAATAAACAAATCTTTATGAATGCTAGGTTTGGTATCTTTCCAGGCTCATGTCATTTGGCACCATGGAAAAGACCTGAAGAATTCGGGGCGTGTACGCTTTGTAAATCGGGTCAAGAAAACATCATACACCTAATGTGCCTTTGCCTGAACCTGGAAGTCGAAAGAAAAGCTGTACTTAAGAAACTATTTAATGAACGTGGTATAAGGACCTGTAGACAGGCTCTCATGGCAAGCTTAGATCCCGAAGACCTAGCAATTAATTCAGCATTTGTGAAATTTCTTATATTGGCCAAGAATAAGTTGGACGCTTGTGTTTGAATTTTGTGTAACTACTCTCAAGATGATTAATGGAATAGTTTTATTGGGTCAGAGTACTTTTTATTGTTTTATGAGTATTTGAATATAAGGGATGCATCAATATTTAAGTATTGTAAAAAAACATTATATATCCATTTTGTAAGATTTTAATTAATCAAACAAATAAATAAACATGAAGGGTAACGCAGAATGAGCCCTATGTGCTAAGCCCACTGAATAGAGGGCACATGAGGGGGTTGTGACACACAACACTGACACAATTAGTAACAACCCACTTGGAGGTATAATCCACCATTAACAAAACATAATGTAATTTCTGGTATAACTAATCAAAAGGACCAGCAAAGGCTAACCCCAACTTAGTTCAAGGATCAAATGGAATTTCCAACAGAGCTAGTGGCGGTGAATGTATTACATGTTTTTTTCTTTCACATACCCAACAATCTTTCACTGTTTCTTTGACGTGATGATCTGACCCTGGCCACCAATACCATTGTGGTAACCAGGCTTTGGATAAGTTTCTGTCTAAGTGTATCTCATAAGCCAAAATGACAACTTTCTCCCTCAGTGCCAATGAAGGTATTATCTTTGGACACCTCAAACCTTCACTTCAGTGAGACTTAACTCATCATGAGCATCCCAAAAGCCCCTTACAGAACTGGATAGGTGTCTAAAATCAGACCAACCTTTGACCACATATTCAGAGATAGTTTTAAGAACTTCATCATCATTACTATGGTTTCTGTACTCGTCAGTATCCAAAGCATTTTTTTTTATCCAGACTCCATGGTAGATTTATCCAACTCCATGTTACCAGTTATGGAAACACTATAAGCTACAGACAATCTGAATAGGCAATCCGTTGCCTCATTACTCTCACCAGTAAAATACCCTACGTAAAAATTGAACGCCGACAGCACATCTCTTACTCAGATGAGTCAGATTAACACAGTCTTTACAGATAAAAATCTATATTAATGGTCGATGATCTGTCCTTACTTTAATCCCTAGACCCCATTTAAGAACTTGAAATGTTGAGTAGCCCAAGAGACAGCAAATGCCTCCCATTCAAATACAGAATATATCTCTTCAGCACCCTTTATTGAGCATGATGCAAAGGCAATGCCTCTTTCCTCTCCATCAACAATTTGTAATAAGACAAAACCCAAACCATACATCAGTTGTCAGCAAGTTTCTACGACATTGATCAAATTGGCCTAGCAAAACTAATGGAACTCTTGATTGATTCAAATGCAAAGACACATTCCTCAGTCCAGTCAAATTTGACTCTTTTTTTTATTAAGGACTTCAAAGGCTAAGACAAAATCTAGCTAATAATTGTTTTTATTTTTTTATTGCAGAATTACAAGCTCAACATCGAAACAGGTCACCCATCTCCCTCATAGTATTGCATAACACATCCATTTGCCGTCAAGATTGTACACATCCATTCAGCCCACATCCCGGAGGCTGGGCGGCGCACCAATTCGTTCCTGCAATCCATCATAGTGAACATCTCAGAGTTGACTGGGTGTCAGCACAATCTAGTATCTGCTTTTTACCCCAAACTCCCCCCCCCTCCCCGCCCCCCCTACTGGCCGTTGACCTAGTCGGGGAAGCCCCCTGTGTGAGCAACCCCAGTGGCACCAGTGCGCACTGGAGCGGGTCCGGTCTATACCGTACTGCAGTGGTTAGCTCTGATGACCGCCGACCGTAACTCACTACTATTCCCAGTATGCCGCTCAAAGCCTTATATCCCGTGTCCACAACCCCCGAACCCTCGCCACAGGCACTCCCCCTAATGGCCCCACGGTATTCTAGTAACTCCCCTATAAACACCCCACCCTCCCAACTTGCTGCTGATACTGGTTACAACTGTCAATCGTGAAAGAAGGGTTAACTATTAGTCGGGCATGTGCAATCTACCATCCTATCTCCACGGAACTCCTCGCTCCGAGAATGCCTATTCTTCGTCCTCAATCAGGTAGTCTCTCAAAGCCTGCACAAACACTTCCCAGGCCCTCGCCATCTCTAAGCTCTTCTCATTGTCCATTCTAGTAGCCTGCCGCATTCTGATCACACTCTCACAGCTGGCCCACTTCAACAATTCGTTCGTCCATCTCCGCACTGATGGTCCCTCCCTAGATTTCCAGTGCCAAGTAATCTCTCTCTGGGCCAGTATAAGTCCCAGGTCAATAAACTTACTCGTAACCTTTGTCTTCGCTGTGTGGGGAAACCAGAGCAGCAAGCACGCTGCCATATCAAATTCCACCTCCCGATCGGTAACTGCATTCAGTAGCTCTCCCACCTCCGGCCAATAATCCCCCAACTTTGGGCACCCCCACAACATGTGATCCAGCTCGACCTCCGATGCCAGACACCTCGGCCAGACCGCGCCTTGCACTTGAAAGTGTCGCCTGAGTTTCCCCGGGGTCAGATAGGCTCTATGCAGGCAGTATGAATATGTGACCCCAGACTGTATACGGTATGGGCTTGCCTTTGCTCTCCTCCCACTTCAATTTCAACGTGTGCAACGGCTCCAGACCCTCGTTTAACATTCGGGATTGGAGGCAGGTCACTGCTTTAAATGTGCCCGCAGCCATCACCACGTACTTACAGGCCATAGTCACATCCGGTTCAGCCAGCCCACCCTTCCAATGCTTTTGAATCGCTGCAACTACTGCTGCATGCAGGAGAAAGTGCCCCTCCGGGAGACCGAACTGATCTCGCAATTCCCCAAAGGGAGCCAGCTCCCCATCTACATAGAGGTCCCCCACCATCTGTAGTCCCAGCTCTTCCCATTCTAGTAGCGGAGTCCAATCACCCCCGTGTGGAAGTGCCGTCAGCATCCCAAGAGGGATCTCCGGAGCGTACGGCCTGGCCACCTTCGCCCTTTTCAGACTCCTCTGCCAGCACAGCCGAAGCGTCCTTTCCTCCATAGTGAGGGCTCCCAACTCTAGCTTCTGCTGCATCACGATATATGATAAGACATGCCGCTGAATACCTGTCCCCTTCAAGTGGTCCGGACCTCTGAATTCTCTAGCAATGCTTTGGGTCAATACCTGTAGTTGTGCTGCCAGGTAATATAGTTCAAAGTCCGGTACTGCCAGTCCCCCTTCCTGTTTGGGCCTGACCAGGGTGTCCAATGCCACCCTACGTCGCCCCTGTCCCCAAAGGAATTCTATGATCATTGACCTCAAATCCTTAAAAATCCGCTGAGGAATCCAGACTGGTAGGGTACGGAAGTAGTATAGCAGCCGTGGTAGTGCCACCATCTTCAACAATGCCACTCGGCCTTGCACTGATAGGAGGAGGGAGGCCCAGAAGGGCATGTTACCTTTCAATGCCCTTATGCTTCATCCTACATTCCCCTCCAACAGGCTGGCAGCGTCGTGGTAAACTCGGACTCCTAGATATGTGAAGGACGTGCTCTCCCAGACCACCTCCACCGCAAGAGGAGGGTACAGTACACCCGCTCGCAGCGGGAACACTCAAGTCTTGTTCCAGTTCACCCTGAGGCCCGAGAGCCTCCCAAAGCCGGACAACATCTCCACTGCCCCTTCCAGCAAAATCTAGCTAATCATAAGAAGAATCTCACTTGATCCTTGTTATCAGGTGAAGGTTCATCGATAATACTCTTAGCTAATTTAAATTTTGGGTTTATCTGCTCACCAGAGATTGTGTGGTCTAAGTATGTTACACATGTCACTCTAAATTAAAAATTTTCCTTTGATTTGTGGGTCTAAATTCTTGCATTCGAGTAAGCCTGGGCGTTAAAATCCGCTCAACTCGCAGAGTTTTCCGCACTCCGCGTTACTGACGACGAGCAGAGTTTTTTCCTCGCTCTT
The DNA here is from genome assembly GCF_964263255.1 of Lissotriton vulgaris. NCBI lineage: Eukaryota > Metazoa > Chordata > Amphibia > Caudata > Salamandridae > Lissotriton > Lissotriton vulgaris. Next base: position 1,320,250,501 of record NC_141687.1, on the reverse strand, counting down.
GTTCGTCAACGTCATGTTGGCAAGCGCGAGCAGTGAAAATCTATATTTTTCCTCGTTCGCGATTGTCAACATCAAGTTGGCGAGCATGGAAAATAAACCTCCCAGTGAGATGGGGGGGAGTCAGGTTTCTCATTGCGAGTGGTCGCGTATGCACGCAACCGCTCTCAATGAGAAACTGCCCGTTCACGTTGAGAAAGCTGCTGCTCGAGTAAAAATCTACTCGAGCGGCAGAAAGGAAAGCAGCGCCTGCTTGCACTGTGCATGTGCTGTTCACGATGATTGCACAGTGCTGACAAGCATCCAGCACTGAAAATCACAGGGAGCAGTATTTTTCTATCGCACTCCGCCGCTTGTGGAGCTCCGTGTAGCGCAGCTTTTTTTCTCTTCGCAGAGTTTCGCGTACCGCAACTCCGCAATCTCTGTCCAGGGTTACATTCTAGTCAAATCAAATCAAAAATGTGACCATGCTCGCTCCTGTCCATACCTGACACTAGAATGTCATCTTGGAACACACGTATGTTTGGTGCATCTTTCAAAACTTTCAGAACTCTCTGAAAACATTCTGACGCTGAAGCTAGCCCAAATGGAATGCATAGAAAACTATATGTGTCCAGAGGATTGACAAATGAAGTCAAATGCCTTGACTCAACATGAAAGGGACCTGTGCATAGTTCCATAACACTAAATTGTTAAGCTTGACCTAACATTGCTAGGGCCTCAGACATATTGGGGAGGAGTTGTCTGTGCACCCATATATGTTTAAGAAGTTCATGTAAATCAACAACCATCCTAATTTTTTTCCCACCTTTTTGAGGTGTCAAAACCACTAGAGTAAGCTATTCAGTAGACTCTATCTCCACTATAATGCCAGTAACCAGGAGTGTCCAAAGTTCAACCTTCAGGTAACCTAACAATAAAGTGGGCACTTTCTTCACCTTGTGTACTGATGTAACTGCATTATTTTTTAGAGTAATTTTATGTTCAAAACCTCAGGGAAACCCAAGCGGATTGCCAAAAAACAGTGGTAATTCTTGATAAATATCAGAAATATCATCAGAATTCATCGACAGCCGAACTTTTCTTACAATAGTAGGGTAAACCCAGTAAGATGTCCCCTGTCTTGGCAAAATTTATCTTACGCACAGTCTCTCTGTCATAGAACTGAATCTTCTTCATCACCATGTAACCCAGTATATCTATTGTGACTCACTATAACCTACCGGGTTAATTTCAGACTGTAACAGTTTAATGTTATCCATACCAAACACGTCCTCCCAGATGTTGTCACCACATGTTCTATAAGTTCACACTACCTTCCTCAGTCATGTATGAATAAATCCTGCTATAAACATATCCTCCTAACCGCAGCAGCAGCCTGTTGGGTAATTCCTCAGTGTTTAGTGCAGCTTCCCACAGTGTTCTAATAAACATGCCAAGTGCTAACATTGTGTATACAAACATTTTGGACACCTGAACCCCATCTTGATGGAATCATAGCTCTGAAATGTGAAGCATTTCCTTTGCAAATAAACTAATTGAGGGGATCCTTTTTGTCACAAACATTATGGTTTGTGCTCTAGAAAACTAAAATTGGGACACAGTTTCTTATCTTTGTCAGGTAAATATCCTGACATGTAGACTGAAACGTGTACTTTCAACACCAGTAACAGTCTCTTATTTAACTCCCTAGTGATCAACCATCGCTTTACCATAGTTCTTATGAGCAACTAGAGCACTATCATTCTGTATTGAGAGCAAAAGTGCTTGCACATCTGAATGCTATCTTGATGAAATCAAAGCTGTAAAACTGACAGCATCTCCTACATAGAAGACTGATTTAAAGGAAGAAAATAAGGGTGGTTTATTGAACAGAAATGGACAATAAATACCAAGAGGAGCAGGCTAACAAGAAATGTACATTGACTACAAAAAGTAGAAATAAGGTGGCATAGTACATATTTCAGATGAAACAAATTAGCAGAATTCACAGATATAACTAGGCAGAGTATAGGCAAGTCATTTTTTGAAAAGTAAATGTTAAAGTGCAACTGTGTCTATAGTAAAACATTTCACTTAAAAAAGGAAGGCTCTAGAGTAATTCTAGTGCAAAATGCTATGACAAAAAATGGTAAATTAACTCTTAAGATCATTACTTTCTCCTCTTTGTCAACATCTTGAAATGAATATAAAGAGGAACTGCATATAGCATCATAAAGTAACATGGTGCATATTTCAAACAGAGCAGTTTAGCAACCTACACACTCATAACCTAGCAGCATAGAAACACGTCTTAAAATCCACTTTCTCCTCTGAGTCAACACAATGCAATAAAAATGTAGAAAGACTACAGGTAGCAACCATAAAATACTTTGGTACATATTTCTCATTGGGCAGATTAGCAACCTAGACATTCATGTCCTAGCAGCATAAGTTTACATAAGAGTGTTAAAGTGCAATTGTGATAACAATAAACATTTCCATTATGAAGACAAAGCTCTAGAGAAGTGCTGCTGTAAAATATAGCCAAAGTCAATAAATTGACTCTTGGCACATAATATGCCTGATTACACTTCATGGCAAGGTAGTGGCGATACATTTTTCTTGTAACTATTCAATAAAAGCCAGCTGCTAAATAAGATTATGAAGAGTGGGAATTCAGTTAATTTTTTTTACAAGTGCAGATCGTCACAAGGATAGATATATATAAAAAAACTCAGAATTATTCATATTGGAGAAGTATATATCTGGTTAGTTTCAATAATCCCAAAATGGTGCCACATGGCTGCAAACCTCTTCAGACCACCCAAACGTTTCACATGTGTCTCTTCAAACTTCTTTGTCCTTGACATTTTTTCTCCCCAGCCCTGTTAAGTTGGAACCAAACACGTTCTCCAATTTTGTAGAATCAACACACAGGCTATTGTTAGTGCAATGGATATGAAAAACTGCTTCTCCTTGGAAGCTCCAAATAGCACTAGACTTGCTTCCGGAGCTATCCTTGACTGTACAGCCTGGCTAATAACAGCAAATAGCCCTCCTCAAAACTTCTGCAGTGTCAGACATGTATGAAGCCAATACCCACACCTTCTTGTTGACAACGAAAGCATTGGTTAGAGACTGTCAGACGCATTGTATGAAGGACTGTATGAGTATAATACGACATCCATCAGGACAAAAAGGACATTCTCTTACAATGTGCCACTCTCAAAGAGTTATACCCAATCTCCGAGATAACCTTCCAGTTATGTTCAGATAATCTGCATGTTTTTTCAAGAATGATACCCAAAAAACATGTGATTTGGTCCTCTGTCGAATGGCTGCCTAGCATCCTGTAAGCTTACGTTTTATGAATGTGAGCATAGCCGGGTGAGCTTTGATAACGGCCAAGAATTGGTCATGATTGGGTGGAATGGAGCTAAAATAAAAGTACAAGTCCTCTATCATCAACTGTCAGGTTCTTAATAATCAGTCACTGACGAGAAGTTGAAGTTTCTGAAACATTTATTTATCTTTAAAGGATTAGTATGGTTTTGCTGTTTTATTCAGATTAGTCCAATTGCAGAAATATCCATAAAAGGGTTGATTAGTGACAGCGCAAATCAACAGTGTCCCATAGAGGAATCAATCCCTATCTTATCTAAAGAGCCTAATCTACCCTATAGAGACCCATGAAGAGTCTCTTCTAGAAAAGAGCAAGATTCTCGGAGCACAGCTAAAGTTTGGAACTTCCCATAAAGAGTTGTTCTGGAAACTCAGCTGAATTCCCCATCAGCTACAGTAGCAAACATTAAAATAAGGTTAGGGATTGAAGAATGATTGATCCAATACAAGAAGAAAATCCTCCTGCACAAAGAGTCTGCGTAAAGGATGGTAAAATCCCTGTCAGCAGAGGCTTTAAGCAATAAGAGCAGTACACCTTCCGCATAAGGCATTTTACAAGGTAAAAGGATCTTCTCTCTTGCTAGGAACACTCGATTATAATATGATATACACAAATAATGTAACAAAGTTTAGTAGATTTAGGTAATCTTGCATTGCACCCTACTGCACGATGGCCCCAAGAAGGTGGACACCCAACCCCCAAACAGAACTTCTGCCCCATCATGCTATTCAATTTAGAGTTCAATTCTTCCTGCTGGAAGAAAAATTCTTTGAAAAGGATAAAAAGGCAAATAAAGAGTAAAGAAAAAGAAAATCGCGAGAAGATCAATGGTTTTAGAATATCAGGGAACCGACCCCAGCACTATGTTGCCATTTTCTGAAGGAACTCCTGGGTATTGGCCTTTCACCAGAACCTTCAATTTAGACTCTTGCACAATGGATGCCTGAGACCCTGAGCTCTAAGTGTGCCTATCATCCTTATAATCTCTTTGACGGCGAGTCGAAGATGCCAATATGTTAGAGAAGGTGCGAAACTGGGATATTTCCGGGGTCGAGAAACTTTTCTTCTCAATTGCCCTGGTCAGGATATACTCCTTACTATGATAATCGGCAAAGTTCACCATAATGTTTCGAGGATATTTGGATCTAAAAGAGTATGGAGTCAGAACTCTGTGGGCATCTGTGATGGTCAAGTCCCCAGAAAATGCAGACAATACATTGGTTTTGATAAGAGTCCACCCATTGAGGTACTTTCTGGCCTTCAATCCCCTCTGGTACGCTGACAATATGCAGATTAGAACACCATGTGTAATTTTCAATCTCTTCAATCTTGTTTTCGAGGTGTCCTTTTTTCCTTTCGAATTGGGTTACTTCTTGCTGTATAGATACCATTTGGTTCTCAAGATCAGATATCCTGAATTTGGACTCCTTGAATCTCACTGGAAGTTGTATCATAATTTCCTCAATCTTTGATAGTCGCTCCTGTAGAGCAATGATCTCATATGGCTGTGTGACCTTCAGTTCACTTATCTCTGTCAAAATGGTGTCAAGCATCCTTTTGATAAAATTGTCTTCCCCGCAGCAAATCCCCCTTTGCTTCCTAATGATCTTGTTCTACTTGTCCCACTTCAAACTCAGGGGACAGCTGAGCCTGAATGCTGCCAGACTCATCTGCTACCCGAGAACTCCAATGTGGAGGCACCTGCAGAAAAGGAACAAAAATCCTGGTTGTGCCTAAGTCCTGGCTTACAACTGGGGATGTTGACTGTGACTCTAGTATGATTTCTGCTCTCAGAGATTGACAAAATGCCATTGAAGCCACTACGGTCGATTTTACCTTGTTTAATAAACAAGGGATATTCCTTGGATTTAACTTGGTTTTAAACTGTCTCCACAGTACTCCCCACTTGTCTCCTTGTGGGAGTCTGATGGTTCTGACCCTGGAGAGGAATGCCCGCTCTGATTATTGATCGCACTAGCACAGAGCGATGCTGCAGGTTTAGCATCTATCCTTAACTCCAGACTAAGAGCTGCAGCTGACTTCACCTGTAAAGTGTTCCTTTTTGTTCTCTAGGCTGGGAAGGAAGAGGCACTAGCAGTCCTAGTGGCATTGACTGCCTTAAAGTGTTTTTTCCATACCTCAAAATATTTCACAGTTTGGAGTGCTGCTTGTGGTTCATCCCTCCTTTATCCTCCAACTTGTCCTCTCTCCTTTCTATTCTCTCCTTCTCAATCACCATCAACATGAGCGCAGTTTTTTTTGCTAAGTTTTCATAGTTGTCCTCAAGACTGTGAAAGGTACTGCTGCAGAAACTGCAAAAGTCTTAAGGGAGAGGGGACCCTCACCGAGAGCATCATTAGGCCACCTCTATCTGTAGCTGGGTTTACTGGAGTAGTCCCCCTCTCCTTTTACAACACTTTCCAACTTACAAATGCACCATTGACGACCGCTTGGCGTAAGCTCCTACCCAAGGCGGCAACAGCAAGCCACGCCAGCGAGCACTAACCCGCCCAACTCCTAGCAGCCAGAAGCATTCACCTTTGTACGTGGGGCCTTTGCTTGCCAAGGGGTATGAAGAGAAGATGATGTGTTCCTGGTAGATGCATGCATATTCCACATCTTCGGCTCTTTGAAGGGAACATTTAAACACTGTCTCCTCACACCGCCTCTGCTCGCAACAAAGTGGCTGACCCAGACGTAGTCCACTTTGACTCAGGGGGCCGGGTGAGGCGCGGAGTGCACTAGTGGCAGAGCATGCAGGCTACAGGTTTTTTTGTCATAAAAATTATAGAAAGGGCGCAAAAAAGTTATAATCCATGTCATTCTGAAATGCGGTGAAAAACATGCACATCCAAAACTGACATCTGGCTGTCAGTTACTTCCCTAGTGATCAACTATAGCTGCATCACAGAGTTCTAATGAACAACTAGAGGTCTAACATTCTGAATTTACGACCGAAGTGTCGCACATCAAAGTTGTAAAACGTCAATCATTTTCTTAAATGGGATGCGGTAGTAAATTAACAAAATGAGGGGTTTCCTTTTGTCATACAAATTATTGGTAGTACTCTCGAAAAATGAAATTAGTACATATGTTCTTTGAGCTCCCAAATATTTTTCTCATCCATTTAAGTAAAGCATTCTGACATTCAGAGTGAAACTTGTACTTCCAACACCAACTAAAGTCTGACACCAGAGAGTTTGAATAAATGACTAAAGCGCTAACATTTTGTATTCAAGACATAAGTGCGACTTTTTGGATTAGGAGATGTTAAAGTTAAAGCCTTTCCTGAGGACCAGGTTGAAGTAAATGAGCAATGAGGTGTTCATGCAGGTATGAAATTGGCGGGTTAAAAATTTGAGGGGAGGCATGTCATTTCTGTAATTTGAGGCATAATTTGTTTTGTAAAAGGCTAAAAATGGAGATAGACTTCAGCATGAGAAGCACATCCCCTTTCCACGTCTGTTTACTCAGCCTAGCCATCATCTCATTCACCTGACATCTCCCTGATTTTAAATTGTAACAATTGTGATAGACAGATATGTTTTCATTGAAAAAAAACAAAAGGTTAATGTAAAGTATAGTTAGGTGCTAAGACTTTGACTATTGTTAAAAAAAAACAGAATTTCACTGAAAAAAGCAAAGATTAAACTGAGGTTATGGTTAGATGTGGAAGGCAACATGAGCTAATTTTAGAAAAAAAAAAAACTGTGAAATAAACCACTCATAGCTTAATAAACTAGCGATAACTCTTGCCCTATCAAGCACTGCTTGATATATAGCTACAGATATTACAGAAGGAGTGGTATTTAGTTACATCATAGACATCCAGGGCTGGACTAGCCGTAGCGGGCACTGGGTGTTTCCCCGGTGGCCCGCCAGGGTGTGGGCCAGTTTATGGCCCGGGGGGGGGGGTGTTTTTGTTACCGGGGGCCAGCAATATCAGCTCCCTGTAACAAAATCAGCCAAAACCGGTCCTAGTAAACAGCTCGCCCCTCCCCCCTTTCCCATGGGGGGCCAGCCGAGCACTCTGCCAGTGTCAGTTTCGGTTCCAAGGCCGGCCCTGTAGACATCTGTGGACCCCCCCTTAGGAGATCGGAGAATATACAGCCAGTGAAAGGACACAATCCAAGGCCAGAAGGCGACCACATATAACACATAGCCCTAGGCCACTAGTAGAGTGCTATATGTTCAATTTGATCTTCTGATTGGTCCACATTAGAACATGTAGCCCTAGGCCACTAGCAGAGTGCTATATGTTCAATTTGATCTTCTGATTGGTCCACATTAGAACATGTAGCCCTAGGCCACTAGCAGAGTGCTATATGTTCAATTTGATCTTCTGATTGGTCAACATTAGAACATGTAGCCTTAGGCCACTAGCAGAGGGCTATATATTCAATTTCATCTTCTGATTGGTCCACAGCGGTCAACTCCGTATTCAAATGCAGTACCAATTTGGTTTGGAGTTAATTTTCGGCACAATGACGAGAGTAAGCTTGCAGTTTTTAATTGTTATTAGACTGCCTTCATTTTTGCGTGAATTATTTCTGATTGCCTAGTGAATTAAATTGTGTTTAGCAGAATATTGTAAGTAGGATCAGTGAGGCTTCTTTCATCTGGAACATACTTAGATGCTCCTGCTTTTTGTGCATGACATTTTTGCTGCTCTATGCTTTTTTCTTGAGATACCTGTTTTCTCTTCCACAGTGTAACAATAATGTTTACATTGCGGATAAATGTATATCTTTCAGTGGTTGAATTTTATTTTCCATTGCAATATTCATTTATTGTTGATGTGGCAACTGATTCAGTGGGTCCAAGCAGAACAATCAAAGGCGCAAGAGAAACGTGATGTGGCTTAGAGATTCTATTCTATGGAGCGACACTAATAACCATTAAACATACTACTAATCTAGCCAGTGTTTTTATTTTAAAAATGTAAATCAATGCAATTTATTTTACATACAACTAAATATGACACATGAACATATGGAGAAACAGCAAATCGTGTAATACGGGGTTTACACAATGAACAGCGCTCCTCTTAAAGGCTTTAACAAATCGTTACATAATCAATATGCTACTGCCTGCCTACTCAACAGATGTGGTTGTTCACAACCAATACAGCATTGCCTATTATGTATATAAAAGAGTCCTTCTTAATCAGTTACCCGTGCCTATGGGCTTTGACAAGAGGATAAGTAAAAAGTGTTTTCTTTCCTGAATCCAGGCACACACGTGCCCCCACAAAGTATGGCTTTAAATCAGAATATCTCCTCAAACACCAGGAAATAGGCATTTAATTTATAGACTAAAACCCTTCACTCACTTGAGTAGACAATGCCATATGTTCCAGAAATATGAAAAAAATACTTCATGCCATGCTATTTGTAACCAAATTATTTAATAAAAGAACATTGCATAGCATTATTTCTAATTTTCAATGAATTGGGGTGTACTTTGCTATAACACTAAACAATAAGTCATAACAACGTTTTCTGCTCCCCCCTGCAAACAAAGTATGCGGTATTCCATATATGGCTAATCTCCTCCATTCCAGTGCTCCCAGACACAATCTCGTGGCTTCCACAAAATGGTGTTCCATGAAAACAGAATGTGTGTTTACAGCAGCTGCATTTAATTAAAAAAGACTTTTTGATGATAAAAATAACGAAACCCAACTTGATACAGTTTATAGTTTACAGTTTCTAAGTAATCCTACTGTGGAAACAAGAACATGATGACCATTATGACATTTAACCATGATCTCTTGACTTCCTCATCTGATATGTTTTTTTAAGTCACTTCAAACACTAGTCTGACAAGCAAACATTGATAAATAAACATTTTAAAAAAAGATGGAAAATGAAAATATATTTGTCACTGTAGTTGGATGGAAATATTTCCTGCTTGTCTCTGGATAATATATCCTCCTGCTCAGTATTGGACTGCTTAGAATGTCTTGGTATGCCACCGCAGTTTTTGATGTTTGCTTCAGTGCACATGTGGAGCCAGGAAAATGTAGTGCTGCATAATAAATAATCGCATGTTAATCCATGTGCTAATATGTTAACCTGTTTGATAATGTGTGGCAGTGCGCACACACTTAACGAAGCTGCACTTTTGTTTAATTGCTACATATTCATAAGCTTATAGTATATTCACGTTGGAGTGGTGTGGCTCACTGGTTAGAGGCGGCAGACCTGGAGGCAGAGGTCGGCCCGGGACCAGGGTTCGATTCCCGACGCGGCAGGGTCTTGGGCCATGGTCAGCGGACTCGATAATTCTTGCCTCGGTGCCTACTCTAACCATGGGTCACACTCAGCAACTCTGGGCAATAGCTTGCTTAATCTCTACTAACGGCCCCATCAGCGCCGGGGATGCTTGTCTTCACCTTGGAGATACCCAGGAGGGACCATCTCACAGGGAAAGCCAGAATGGGTTCCCCAGCGGTATACAGCGCCGGGACGCCCCTTTGCTGGGGCAGCTGTGCGCTTTACAAGTATACGACATTTAACATTTACCATTTTTAATCAAATGTGCACTCTTAACATTAGCCTAACTGCTAGTAGGCCGCAGCCACTCGAAGTATTTCACTGTCAAACGTGAGGTTGTTTCTGAAATGTCCTTCTATGTCTACTCTTCGATAGCAGGAGCAAGATAGCTTTTACTAGTTCGAAGGGCAACTCGTTGTTATAGAAGTGTTAGAACAGAAAGGAATAATTGGCTGCTTGTTGTGATTTACAAGGTGTGTGGGAATGAAAAAAAGATCCTCTTTACTGGGCCACTGAAATACTCAAGGCCGTGGAATGTGTGCCTTTGTTCGGTGATGAGATGAGAGCGAAGGGAGTTTACACACACTCACACACAACCTGATAGGCCCCAGCCATAGGGAGGTGGTTGGAAAAAGTTCTGGAAAAGTCCAATGTATTCAACTGTGTCTTAGAACTATTTAGGAGATTCTTTCCTGACTTTGATGAGGGAAGACCTTTCCCTAACTCCACTGTTTCCCCTATTCTTGGTTCTTGAGCTTAACACTCGAACGTCTATGCATACCTCTGCCTGAACCTTTATTGGTTGCTAAAGGCTGTCACCTTCAGCCTTTGATGTTTTATTTAGCTTAGGGTAGTTCCTTTATGGAACCAAAATTTCCTCTGTTCTGCATTTTGTATCTTGTAATGATATGCATTGCCTTATATCTGATATATAATCTCTGACTGCATACCATTTTGATGTATATGCTAATCAGATACATTGATTTGTCGAATCATCAAAGCCTGTACCTTTGACTAAATTTGCTAATAAACCTTCATGGTTTGGAAACCATCCTCACTGTTGTTCTTGTAGAGCCAAAGAGCTTTCACTGTAATTTGATTTATTGTGCTGATGTTAACTCACACCATGCACTTTCAGTCAATAGCTAAATGTTCATACCACCAGTGTTGTAATCTGTTTGACAACTATGCCAGAGCCTACAGCTATAGCAAAGTGCACAGGCTCACATGACAGTCAAGCTTGCTCACTGTGAGCCTCCTATGTAATGGAATGAAATCTTAGACCTTGCCTTATATGTTGAGAGGGGCACTCTAGGTGAGCCCCTCCTTTTGACAATGACTATTGTCTATTTACAGGCTGAAAGGAACAGGCAGTGGAGGCAGCATTCAATTGAACTCAAAGGGATAGGCCATTTCAGCCTGCTGACTTCACGAGAAATTTCAACACACCTCTCTTATGTTGTCAAATGTCTGTTAGCCTTCCTCATCAGTTATTTATTCAGTCCATGTGGACAAGGATAGAGAGTGCATGTTCGTTGTGCATGTAAGGTGAGCGCGAAGTGTGTGTGCTATGCTTCTTTTTATCTATGCAAACAAAACAGGTGAAGGACAGAGTGTGGATCAATGTCACACATTCACCCCAGTCCAAAGATCTGGGCCCAAATCCATCGTTTTTTTGCACTCCACACCACCCTGGGTTAGACAATGGCGATATGCAAATCAGGTCTGACCCTGTGCCCCATGGGAACAGTCCAGTACGAACTACAAAAGCCATGTCCTTCCCAGAAGGGAATCAAGCATCCGAGGACCGGACCGGTTTCGAGGTAACACCTCTCATCAGCCCGGCTAGCTTGACTCCAGTGGTGTGGAGTGCCTGGGACCCACGTCTGAGCATCCCCAGCGCACTTATGGCGGCAATTGCAAACAAAACAGGTGAAGGACAGAGTGTGGATCAATGTCACACATTCACCCCAGTCCAAAGATCTGGGCCCAAATCCATCGTTTTTTTGCACTCCACACCACCCTGGGTTAGACAATGGCGATATGCAAATCAGGTCTGACCCTGTGCCCCATGGGAACAGTCCAGTCCGAACTACAAAAGCCATGTCCTTCCCAGAACGGAATCAAGCATTACCGTTACCTCGAAACAGGTCCGGTCCTCTGATGCTTGATTCGGTTCTGGGAAGGACATGGCTTTTGTAGTTCGGACTGGACTGTTCCCATGGGGCACAAGGTCAGAGCCGATTTGCATATCGCCATTGTCTAACCCAGGGTGGTGTGGAGTGCAAAAAAACGATGGATTTGGGCCCAGATCTTTGGACTGGGGTGAATGTGACATTGATCCACATTCGGTCCATCACCTGTTTTGTTTGCAATTGCCGCCATAAGTGCGCTGGGGATGCCCAGACGTGGGTCCCAGGCACTCCACACCACTGGAGTCAAGCTAGCCGGGCTGATGAGAGGTGTTACCTCGAAACCGGTCCGGTCCTCGGATGCTTGATTCCGTTCTGGGAAGGACATGGCTTTTGTAGTTCGGACTGGACTGTTCCCATGGGGCACAGGGTCAGAGCTGATTTGCATATCGCCATTGTCTAACCCAGGGTGGTGTGGAGTGCAAAAAAACGATGGATTTGGGCCCAGATCTTTGGACTGGGGTGAATGTGTGACATTGATCCACATTCGGTCCATCACCTGTTTTGTTTGTCTTTTTATCTATGAGCACAGAAATCTGTTAGCATTTCATGTGTGTGTAAATGGCTGTGCAAAATGGAGGTCTTAGTTAATTCTGTTCAGATGTCTTTGAACCTACAGTCAGACCTGGAAGGTTCCTAAACCATCCCCAGAGATGTTAACTGCAACAGGGGTGTGATGGTTGGTGTGTGGGAGAATAGTATCATGTATTTTGTTTCACTTGGGAAATCTACCTTTGAGTGACTGGGCCGATTGACATCTTTGCCGTTGTTAAGTCTTTACAACGTTGCGGGCCAGCTGAGCTTTAGTGGTTTGAAACGTAAACAAGTTTGACTGGAGTCATATTTGCACCTTTCCTGGGCTATTTTAATTAAACTTTTTTTATTGATTTTTCCCCCGTTTTTTCCCCATAAAATGTACAGAGCACAAAGACAGTAAGATTATACATAATTCATATATAACAGTAATTATTTCATACAAAAGGCATCTTCTTGAAATTACAATCTTAAATTCAATCCCACTAACCAGAAAAAAACAAAAACAAACAAAAAAAAAAAATAATCAAACTATAGTTAATTGCAGAGGCACAGAGAAAACAGTGATAAGTAAAAACAGAAAAAGGAGAAAGAAGAGTAAGAGAGATATGTATGAGAAGAAAAGAGAAGAGAAGCAACAAAACAGCAAGATGTCTATTAACTAACATTCCCTTCTTTCCATCGTATAATCGGATCCCAGATTTGTACACCCAACCTTCTTCCCTTCTTCCCCTTCCTAGCATATATGGAAATTTCTAACTTATACATTGACAGTAGTTTAGCTAACCACTGATGAAACGTCGGGGGGAGGGGATCAAGCCATGCAGAGGCTATACATAATCTCAAAACTGCCATTGCCAAAAATATAAAACTTCCATCCCGTATCTGCCCCTCTGCTTCAACTCCTAATAGTATTATTGATGAGGTTAATACAATTTCTAATCCTAATGCATTATTTAGGAAATTCTCTATATCTTTCTTTGTTTTCTCCAAGAGAGGACATAATGCAAAAATATGTTCTAAATCAGCATCTGGATTATCACATCTGAAACATCTAATACCTGATGTCGCTCCCCACTGGGCAAGTTTAGCTGGTGTATAATACAAATGGTACAAAGTTTTAAAATGCTGAGACTGCAATGAGGCTGTACACAATAATTTTTTACCCATATCTAATGATAAAGAAAACTGGTCTCGGCCTATATCTAGTCCAGTTGCCCATTTATCCATCCATTTCTCCAGATCATCCTTCAAGTTTAACAGTTCTGAGTAAAACCTCTTAATCGTACAATTTGTGCCAGCTTGTATAACCTCCATTATTGAGTTCTTCGCGAATCCCTCAGCACCACCCTTTTTTTTATTAATAAAGCTTCACTTGGAGATATTTAAAAAATTGTCTAGTCTCTAAACCATAATTTGCCTGTAGCTC